>NC_084493.1:328972-632945 GCF_030035675.1 Rhineura floridana | reverse complement strand
TAAGAGCGTCAGCAGCGCCTGCTGGATCAGGCCTGCGGCTCACCTAGTCCAGCATCCTGTTCACACAGAGGCCAGACAGATGCTTGAACAGGCACCTGGCTGGGGGCTTTCCTTGCTAATCAAACGGAAATGGACTGCTTTCAAAGTCGATCCCGAGTGGCGACCCTACGAATGAGGTTTTCATGGTAAGCGGTATTCAGAGGGGGTTTCCCATTGCCTTCCTCTGAGGCTGAGAGGCAGTGACTGGCCCAAGGTCACCCAGTGAGCTTCGTGGCTGTGTGGGGATTCGAAAACTGGACTCCCAGGTCGTAGTCCCACACTCCGTCTAACCACTATTCCACGGGGGCTCTCCTTCGCTAATAAGATATACCAAAGGCCTTGAAGCCCCACGCTGAGTCCGCCACCGCCCACGAGAGGGCGCTGCTCGCCCACTCTTCTCGCCATCTGTCTGCATATTCAGGGCCCCTTTGCTTTGATTCCCAATCCTGGAAGTCCCGCCCCGTCCCCTTTTCAAAAGAATCCTGGGAACTGTAGTTTATCCCTCACAGAGCTACAATTCCCAGCGCCCTTAACAGACTACATTTCCCAGGGGAGGCGGGGAGGGGAGCCATGTGCTTTCCATGTACGGTGTGCGCGTGGAGCGGGCGGGAGCGCTCGGGGTCATTGGCCCAGGAGCGGCCGAAGGAAAAGGGCAAGGTTCCCGCCCGCGAGCGGATTACAGTCTCCTAACAGACAGCGGGGAACGCTGCCGGGGTGTGTGTGCAAAGGTGTGTGTGGGGAAATTCAGCCACGCGGGTATGAAGTTGGAACCAGATGGGAATGAGGATGAAGGGGTAAAGCCAAGGCGGGGGGGGTCCGCTTCTGTCCTAAAAGCAACCGTGGGACATCCCCGCCCTGCTGCCCCGCTTAGCCCGGAGCCCCCCCCCCGTCTAGTAGGGCCAGAAACCAGACCCGCCTCTTGAAGGGACGCCCCCACCTCCCCGCCGCCAGTATCCACCTCCCTCCTCCCGCAAAGACCAGCGCGCGCATCGCGTCTCTCCTTCTGGTGTGTGTGACTGAGGGACAGCAATCTTCTTGGAAGTCTGCTTGCTTTTGCACCGGGAGGGGGCGATTCTGGCCAGGAGCCCCGGATGACATCTCGGGGTCCCGGGGGCACCGCAGCCAGCCCCTGCCTGAGCCGTGGGTGTACCCCTTTCGTGCTCATCCCCCCCTCCCGCATCTCCTCCCTTTCTTGCTGGCCGCGGCTGGGCTGGAAGCGCCGCCCCTCTCCCCGACGGCGCCCCTCGATTCCGGCACAGACGAAGAGGGCGGAGGGGCGAGCCACAAAGAAAAGCGACGGCGGGCCTGGTAGGAGGGGGCGCGTCCGTGCGCGTGCCCGGGAGAGCAGCGGGTCCCCAGGAGGGGAAAGCGAGGCTGGATCTGTGCCGAGGCTTCGCGCCGAGACCTGTGGGGAGTGCCTCTGCCCATGTGCCGACAGCCTTTCCCTGGCAGCGCCTGAGAGGAGGGGCAGGCGGAATAGGGGGCCCAGCGGTCGCCCCTCCGCCCCCAAAAGAGAGCCCCCCGGCAGGTATGGAAGCCGGGCATGGCAGGGGCGGCGCTGTATGCTCCTAAAAGGCTTCGGGGGGGGGCTTTGTGAGTGAGCTAATGGCCCCTTCTCCCCCCCCCCCGCCGAGCTTGGCATTGGATGGAGATGTTAAAACCGGCAAACCTGTAAGGAAGAGGAAACTGCTCCCTCCTTGGCTCTGGGAGGGGGGGGGTTCCAGCAGCCGACCTCGGCGGGCAAACCCACCAGATCTCCCCAATGCCCTGCCCTGCCCAGCCGCCTAAACTGGGCCTTGGGCCAGGAAAGACACTGAAAGGCAGCTTGGGGCCTGGTTGCAATGGGGTGCCCCAGACCCACAGATTCAGTCTGGAGTTGGTGGAAGGCTGCCAGCTCCTGCCTCCCCCTGTAGGCAGCAAGCTCCGAGGTCTGCACAAGGCCGGCCCTGAAAGGACAGGAGCTCAGTCGGCTCCAGTCGGCGCTGCCTTTGCAAGATCCTGCACCTGCTGTGATGCCAATCTGGGCACCCATCTGGGAACACTTGTGTATGCCTGGGCAGAAGGCGCCCGGATGCCAACTCAGTGTTAGCAGCACAAATGTGTGTCTGAGTTGCACGCAGGCGTATGCCTTAGTGTGTGTGTGAGTGAGAGAGGCTGCCGCTGACCCCAGAACCCTGCTTTGCGTCTAGCCCTGCATGACCTATGGAAAGGGAGTGGGAAGCAGGGCGGTAGGCAGCCTCTCTCTGCCTCGGGCTTTTGGAAGCCGCTACTAATCAGAGCAGAGTCACTCTTGGGCAAATGGGCCACTCCGTGGAAAGCAGCCAGCTGTCTCTGACCCTGTTGCCCGTGGCACGCCTTTGTGGCCATTGGTCGTGGCCCACTGGCTCCTCAGCCCAAGGCCAGCTGTGCCTCTCTGAAAACCAGTTCTTCCCCAGAAATTGCTTGGGAATGCCTATTTATTTTATTTTATTAAGCTTCTCCCCCCACCCCACGTCCTCCCAAAGGCGCCCAGGAGAGCCTTTTCACAGTCTGGGGGGGCAGAGCAAGTCTCTCTCTTGGGTGGCTTGCCCAGAATTAAAGCCCAGAGGTGGCGCTTCCTCCTGACTGTCCACCTTGCCTGCCACTTTTTCTGCTAAGCAGGGACAGCCCCACACCTGACCTTTCCACAAGTAGGAGGGCAGGGCAGAGACTTCTGAAACCCCTTCTCAAGAATGGGCTTCATACAGAGCTCTGCTCGTTGGCCCCAAATCCCCGTTGTGGAGAACTGTGGTCAGGCCCAGGCCGCTTTCTTCCCTATTGCCCGGGCTGCCCACTTTGGAGAGAACTGCACTCCTCGCAGGAGTGGACCCCGACTCTGTATTCTGCAATGGGAGTTCTGTGGTGCTCTTGTAGTCAGGTGGCCCCTATCCCCAGATGGTTTGGACTGCAGTTGCCATCAGCCCTGACCAGCACAGCCTGATGACGATGATGATGATGCTGCTGTTGCGAGGGGCTCTTGGGAGCTGTAGTCCGGAACGTCCGGAAGGCATGAGGCTGGGCAAGGCGGAGACAGTCAGTATCTTCCCACTCTTTGAGCATGGCTGAGATTTTATCTTTAAACCCTTTTTATCTCCTCCTAGGTCCACCTGAGAGCTACGGCTCAGCTCAGCCTTGCTGGCCGCCCTGACAACCATTCAGAGCTAAAGGTGAGTGTGGCGACCCTGAGCTTGCTAGCCGCTTTGCCTCCTCTGTTAGACGAAGCCTCCGCAAATGGGCCATGAGGGGCAGCCAACAGCGGCCTGGAGGGGTCTCTGCACCTCAAGGGGACCTGCTCACAAAATGGTTCTCTGCCCTGGAAGGGGTGTATCGATGTGCAGCTTCTTTTCCAGCTTCCTGCTGAATTCAGGGCTGGCTCTAGGGTTCAAGGGGCCCTCGGCAAAGTGCCATTCTGTGGGCCCCATACGATGCTGGGACCCCCCAGGGCTAGTGGAGGGTGGGGGGGTGGCAGGCAGCTCACGGGCACCATCTTTCTCTCTGACAATGTCTGGACTCATTTTGGGGCAATTGGATGGGCAGGTATGGGAAGGTTTTTATGGCAGCAGGGCTCGCGCCCCAGAACAGCTCAACATCCGCTAGGGCATGGTTGGAAATAAAGAAGGCGGCTGGGAGCTGCCTGCTACTGGAGGGGTGCCCGTGTTTTTGTATTGGCTTGTTTTCTCTGACAGATCTCTGTGCAGTTGCTTGAGCAGGCTGCCTGCTGGTGCCAGGGCTGGCTGAACGGCTGCGTTGTGGTGGCTGCCCCTCTCCACCCGCCCCCGTCAGCACCTGCTGCCTCTCCCTTCCTGCAACCCTCAGTGTGTTCCAGGAGGCGGTAGCTCAATGATTGCACACCCCTCGGCAAGCTGCGGGATCTTAGCGGGGGATTCCTTCATCAGCGGCACTCGTGAACACAGGCGGCGGCAGCAGCAGCACTGACAGTGCAGAGGCAGGCAGATGTTTTCACATCCAGCTCGCACCCCTTGGACTATTGCACAGCGACCCTTGCTGGGTCCCTCTGCTGTGGGGGTGCACAGGGCCCCCTGGGCTTGGCCTCTCTTCTTCCCCTGGGCATCCTGATTTAATCATTGGGGCGGGGATGGCTAAAAGTTGACCCCCTGCCCTTCCCTTGCTTTGAAGGCAGAAGGAGCCAATGCTTAGCCCCCAGGGTTAGCCACAGCTCCCCCCCCCCCAGCAGCTCCGTGCTCGTGCAACAGGATCTGGGCTGTGCTCAGTGCTGGGCTCAAGCAGGTCTGCCTGGAAATCACATGATGAGGTGCTCCTTCCTCACTGACCGCTTCCTCCCAAATTCTGGGACAGCCACAATAGGTTCTGAGCCAAGCCCTGACTCGGCAGAGTGCCAAGCAGGGCTGACTGGCTGCCTGGTTTTGCTCCTAGCCAGAGGTGTTCCATGGATGGGCGGCCTCCAGGCTGCCTTTTTGTGCCTTTCCAGACCAAGGCTTGTGACTGAGGAAGAGGAGGAGCCAAGAGAAGGGGGGCATGTTATCTGCAACAGGCGACGTGCTTTTTTGGCTGTTGCAACCACCCTCTGAGGGAGGCTGCTGTTCCCAGTGTGCGAGTCTATGGCCGGCCCACAGCTGCGTTTGGAATTTATGGAGCTCAAGTGCCCCCCACCTTGCCAGGAAGCAGAGCACGGCCACCAGTTTGGGGAAGCTCCCCAAGGTGCCAGTCCACAAGCAAGGAGCCCCAGCTTGGAGGCGTGGCTTTGAGGTTTGTGGGTGGAAGGAAGTTGCCCAACCCCACAAGGGCCCCCCATTACTCTAGACCTGGGCAGGCAGCCCCCAGTTTGTCCAGTGCTGGCTTGAGGGGTTCAGTGATGAGGCAGACTGGAGCACGTGGTATTGGAAGCCCACCTGCCGCTGGGGGGGGGGCAGAGCCTCTGCAGGAAAACAGGGAGGGAAGCTTGCAAAGGGGAGGGCAGCTCCAGCCCACCCCTCTCTCCTGGCCACTGGGGGCTCTCTGCGGGCTCACCACCTTCCTTGTCCTCACCCAGGGAGAGGGAAGCGTTTGCCTCCCTCCCCAGGTGCATTGCCCAACAGGCTCTGGCTCCCTCCTTTGCAACGGGTGCTGCTGTGTGCTTGGGACCACCCAGGTCTCCAGAGCCGCATCCTGGCCACCCTCCCTCTGAGAAGACGCCCACAGCTGGCTTCTGCCTGCCTCTGCCCTCCGCTGCTGCTGGCTGGGCCTGGATCCTCCCCAGTGCTGGTGCTGATGTTCACTGACCCGGCACCTCGACCCTCGCAAGTTCCCGGGGCCGTTCTCTCATGCTCCCGTTGCCGTGGCAAAAGAAGTGGCAGGCATTCATCACTCGTTGCCGTGGTTACTGCTGGATGGATGCAGGCTCCTCAAGGAGCCTCAGCAGAGTCCCGCCTGTGCCCCCCCCTCCCTTCGGCCCTTCTTACAGCCAAGTTTGGAGGCAGCAATCAGACTCGCACAGCCGCCCGCCCCAGAGCCAGGTCCCAGCACCCCAAAGAAAGACGGCTTCTTCCCAGTGGGGGCATTTTTATATTGTATTTTATTATGTCAGTGTACGTCGCCTAGAGTGACCATTAATTCGGCCAGATAGGTGACTCATAAATAAAATTTTATTATTTTATTATTATTATTATCTGGCTTCTGGACTAGACGGGCCCCTGTGGCCTGTCCCAGCTGCAGCCTGCCTCTTCGGAGGTTCTTACATAAGATGCAGGGCTCTGGGGGGATCCTCTGTCTGGGGCCAGGCGCGGCCACTGAAACCAGCCGGCCTCTCCACAAGCGGCACCTTTTGCCGGCCAGTGACTTCTGGCTTCCAGGAGGAAAGAAAGCAGTTCCTGGAGTCCCTCTTTGGTGCAAACAGAGAGTGGCGGACCTCTGCTGGGACTCTGGAGTAATAATAATCTCCCGGGAACAGTTGAGAGAGCAAAGAGCTGTGCTGGGTTCGAGGCAAGAGTGGGCGATCTGCCTTTCTGAAGGGCACTTTGTGGCTTCTGTTGTGATGTTCAGGACCTGCTTCCCAGTTCTGTGTGACCCGGAAGGCCACAGGACACCACTTCTCCTCTGTCTTGAGCGGCCCCTCCCCCTCTCCCTTTAAGACAGGCATTGGCCAGGGCAACCCTCCTGCCCTTTAGCAGAGCTGCTGCCACCCGCTGGAAGAGGCAGAGCTTAAAACCAGACATGTCAACAAACGTCTCACTCACACAGTGCTGCTCAGGCTTTGGAGTGCTTCGTTCCTCCAAGAACCCTGCGAGGCTGCTATTGTTATCACCACCTTGCAAGGTGCGGAAGGGAGGCTGAGAGAGAGCACCTTGCAGAGGGGAGTTCTGAAGCAGGGGATTCTGATCGCAGAGGTGCAGCCTCTTGGCCGATATTTGTTTGGAGCAATAGCAGTATCCCACCTGTGGCTTCAGCTAAGAAACGTCTCAGGTAGCTCACATGTGAAATGGCGGCCAATGGAGCTTTGTCCTGTGGCCAGGGGCCTCGTTGGCACAGGCCCTGCTGGGTTGGCATTTATTTATTATTTGATTTCTATCCCACCCTTCCTCCTGCTGAGTCACTGCTCTTGAGCACTTGGCCCCTTCTAACGAAATCTGCCGCGGCTGCCCTTGCATCAAGGGATGTGGCACTTGCAGCAGTCCTGAAGGAGGCAGTAGTGAACTCTCTGCTGAAGAAGCCAAGACGAGATCCATTGTCTTTGGAGTACTGTTGCCCCATTTCAAAGTTACCATTCCTGAGCAGGTTCTGGAGCAGGTGGAGTCATCTCAGCCCCAGGCACGTGTGGATGAGACTGATTATTTGGATCCATTTCAGTCTGGTTTCTGGCCTGGTTTTGGGACAGAAACCAGCTTGTGCCAGAACATGGACTGGGGGGGTGGGACCCTCTCGGTTCTCCTGGGCGTCTCAGTGGCTTTTGATACCACTGCATGGTTCTGGATCACCTTCCCAGGATGGGACGTGGAGGCAAGGTGCTTTGGACATTCCTGTCTTATCGGTGGTGGGAGGGAATAGACCCAGAATCTGGTTGGGGGTCCTTGTGTTCCACTTCTTGGTCACTGGCCTTTGGGATGCCTCCCGGTCCCATCTTGGCCCTTATGCTCTGCTGGGAGGTCATCATTCTGGGGGTTTGGGCTGAGGCGTCATCTCAGCCTGCAGATGACAAGCACCTTCACCCCCTCCTTTCCATCACAGCATCCCAAGGAAGCGGTTGAAACCTTGAGTAGGCACCTGGAGACAGCTTGAGGGTAGATGGGGGCAGACAACTGAATGTTCATTGGGATAAGATGGAAGTCCTGTCGGTTGGGAAATCTGATGATTCGGATGGAGGTTTGCGTCTGGGTCCAGATGGGGTTGCACTCCCCTGTGAAGGGCCAGGTATGCAGTCTGGGAATGCAGGCAATGTTTGTGGTGGTCTTCTTCATCAGCATAGGGTGGTTTGACAGCAGTGGTCCTGTCTAGAGTAAGCTGACCTAGACACAGTGACACATGTTTGTTTATACCCAGGCTGGATTCCTGCAATGTGTTGTGCATGGGTCTGCCCTTGAAGATGGTTTAGAAACTGCAGTGGTTGCAGAATGCCCGTGGGAGCCAGGTGTTTAGGTTATGTTACACCTATTCTGTACTGGTTACATTGGCTGCCTACCCATTTCTGTGCCCAATTCAAGGTGTTGGTTTTGGTCTTTCAGGCCCTAAGCAGTTTAGGACCAGGTTATCTCAAGAGCTGCTTGCACCCTGATGATCCTGCCTGAGTGTTAAGATAAGTGCCCGAGGTCCTGCTGTCTGGTCTGCCAGTGAGAGAGGTTAGATTGGTGGGCAGTAAAGACAGGGCCTTTTCAGTGGCAACCCCATACCTTTAGAGCTCTCTTCAGTGAGAGATGTGGGATTTTGACGCTGCTACTCTTTAAGAAAACTCTATTCCTATTTCAGCTTGTGTACGATTAATTTATATACTGGGACTGAAATTTAAAGTGAATGGTTATATTGAAATTGCTATTTTTATGTGCTTAAAAATAGTATGTGAACCACCTTGAGAGGGTGGAGTGCCCTGAAGTGTGGGCTATAAATCTTTGAATTAATGGCTGAAGACTTAAAATCCAGCAGAACAGTAAGGCACGGCATGACTGCTGTGGAGAGGAAGCGCGTTGAGGACAATAGGCCTTTGGGGCCTGCTCACTGCACCGCTCCATCTGGCTGCTCCATTGTTTGGCTGCTACTCCTGAAGTACTCCTACGCTCATGGTGGCTCCCCCCCCCCCACGCACACACTCATGCTCCAGGAGTGTAGGAGGCTCCCTGCTTCAGAAGTAGCAGCCGAATAATGATCTGCCAGAAGGAGCCGTGTGGTGGTGGTGGCGATGAGGCTAAAGGCACATCGTTTTGCTTGTAGGATACCTAAAGAAGGGTTTACTTAAAGCCAGCGACAAAATGTGCTGGAGCTGCTGAGCAACTAAAACACCTTTGCCTGTTCCCTGAAGGACATCAAGTTCAACATCTCTGGGGGAAGGCATTGCCCTGGGTTCTCTGTCTCCCCAGTTGCCACCCACCTGACTTCAGAGGGCCAGGGGTCCTCCTGGAGGCCCCAGGTGACAATCTTAAAGTCCAGGCAGATTCATCTGTGAGGAGGAGGCAAGATGCCTGCGGATGTGTGCCCCATATTTTAAAGATGCCTACGGATGTGTGCCCCCCCCAGGGTGGCTTACAGCAACCTAATTAAAACATATACACACACATAACAATAAATATAAAACCAGCAGCAGACAGACAGACAGCAGCAAAACAAAAACAGAAAATTCAGCAGAACGGAGAAAGGCAAAACCCGTCCAGCAGCTTGTGGTGGATGACAAGAATCCTGGCAAACACAACAGTCTTTTGCCCGGTGCTGCTGAGATACCAGGGCTTTAATGGTGACCAGCAGTGCCCAGAAGTTGACAGTCAGCGCTGGTGGCAACTGGTGAGGCGTTTTCTCTAGACCCAGTTCCAGTTCTGGAGCTCAGCAGCTGCATTCAGAAATGGGAGTTTCTGAGAAGTCTACAAAGGCAGACCCACGTCCAGTGCAGCCTGACCCTCTGCAGAATTAGGCTTCACAGGTAGCCAACCCCCTGAAAGGCCGTGGGTCCAGCCATGCCTAACTCTGCAGAGGGCACAGCCTAGGCAAGCAGCAGCACTTTCAGAAACTGCCTAGTCAATAGTGCAAAAGAAAACAGGAAAATTGGCACAGAAAAAATTGGCATGAAGAAATAAAAGTGAACATGTGCATACAGGCTGGCTGGAAAACTGGAGTTCAACCTTGGTGTTGCCAATTGCTAGTCCAGGCCCCAAGAACTCTACGAAGCTCGTTATGGCAGTTTATATGGCCATAGAATGAATTAGTCTGTTTATTCTTTAGCTGCAACAAATGATACCCAAACAATGCAGCGGTAATCACAGCCAAGATCATAGTCGTTTTGACTGTTTGTTATTTAATTGTTTGCTTATCTCACAAATACAAGACATGTTAGAATCCAGGAACAAGGAGCATTCATCAATGGCTTCTCATCAAACCAGAGGAAGGACTTGAGTGAGGCAGCGACTTAGATGAAGGAGCGAAGGCACCCCCTACCAAATTTTCAAATAACTCAAAACTGGGAGGACACGTTAGAACACAGGAATAAAATCCAAAATTGTCTTGATAGACTGGGAAACTGGTGCATTAAATTGACTGAAACTAACAAAATGAAATTCAGTAGAGAAAATGCAAACTTCTGCATTTAGCAAAATAAATAAAATGCACAGGTATAGGATGATTTGAAATGAATGCTGATGAAAGTTAAAGAAGAAGGGACAAAAGCAGGACTACAGCTGAACGTCAAGAAGACTAAAGTAACCACAACAGAAGATTTATGTAACTTTAAAGTTAACAATGGGGACATTGAACTTGTCAATACCTCGGCACAGTCATTAACCAAAATGGAGACAATATTCAAGAAATCAGAAGAATAGTACTGGGGAGGGCAGCTGTGAGAGAACTAGAAAAGTCCTCAAATGCAAAGATGTGTCACTGAACACTGAAGTCAGGATCATTCAGACCATGGTATTTCCGATCTCTATGTATGGATGTGAAAGTTGGACAGTGAAAAAAGCGGATAAGAGAAAAATCAACTCATCTGAAATGTGTTGGAGGAGAGCTTTGTGTGTACCACGGACTGCAAAAAAGACAAATAATTGGGTGTTAGAACAAATTAAACCAGAACTATCACTAGAAGATAAAATGATGGAACTGAGGTTATCATACTTTGGACACATAATGAGAAGACACGATTCATTAGAAAATATAATAATGCTGGGGAAAACAAGGGAGTAGAAAAAGAGGAAGGCCAAACAGGAGATGGATTGATTCCATAAAGGAAGCCACAGACCTGAACTTACAAGATCTGAACAGGGTGGTTCATGGCAGATGTTTTTGGAGGTTGCTGATTCATAGGGTCGCCATGAGTCATAGTCGACTTGGAGGCACATAACAACAACAATAGGATGAGGGATATCTGGATTTGCAGTAGCAAATGTGACAAGAATCCTGAGGCTGTCATTAATTCCATGCAGAAGATGCTTTTTTAAAAAAAACAAAAACTGGAAATATGGGGATTATGGCTCCTCCAGAGGGGGCGATTGCCCCTCCCTCTGTGGACACCCAAAGTGAGGGAGGGAGAGGAGCAAGAAAGGGTACCGGAACCAAGCAGATGGGTTAAATGATCCCAAGAAAGAACTGATGACAGATTGTGTCAGGCAACCTAGCAGGGAGGTCTAGAGAAGGGAAGTCTGCAGATGCCAACAGGGCTCATTACTGAAGTAAATATGTTGCCTGGCAGGTAGGCAGGCAAGGGTGGCCTTTTGGTGTGAGAAATTAGGTCTGTTCCATTTGCCCATGTCACCATTTCTAGGATGAATTCATGCATATTTATACAGACATTTCTTCACAGACAGAAAAATCAAGACAGGTGGTCTGACAGGCTTTTGGGAATTGACTACAAGAGCTATTAAACAGGGTGCTGTTTTTACTGATTTGTATTTTGTGGGTTTCTTTAAATCACTATTTTTAATTGGCTTTAATTTTATAGTTTACATTTTAATTAACTTCTGTATGTTTTATTTCTGTTTTTAACCTGTATTCATTTTAATTTTTGTAATCTGCTTCGAGTTCCCCAGTTCTGGGGAAAAGGCGGGAAGTAAATTAATAAAATAAAATTAATAGTAATAACGTTCCTGTGTCTTTATAACCTTCAAGGCTACCCCCACGCAGGCCAGTGCAGTCTGTGTTAATCCTGTTAGTTTGTTCCAAGGAGAAATTACATTTTTTTTAAAAGCCAAACCCCAAGGGTGTGTGTGATTGCCTCTCCAGTGGCGGAATGATGGTGAGGGCCAATGTTCGGCACTTCTGCCCTGCTTTTGCAGTGTGGCGGGTGGGTGAGAGGCAGGGGGGAGGGCTCCAGTGGCCTCTGCTCTGTCCCAGCAGCAGGGCAGCTTTAGGACAGGCTCTCCTGGTGATGATTCTGGGCAGCAGAGAGGATTGGCTGATCCCAGCCCGGGCCCTGCTGCCCTGGAGGGAGGCAGACTGGTAACCCCAGAGCCAGGTTCCCAGGGCAGGCCCAGAGCCACGGGCCAATTGCCAGGGGAACAAGCGGGAGCCTGTTGCAGGGCAGGCCCTCCAAGGCTGCCCTGGCCATTGGCCCCACAGCATGCTTGTCTCCTTCCCTCTGTTTGCCAGTCCTGTCCGGGAGCGCTGCCAGGGCTGAGCGGGCACGGTGCCCAGGTGCGTGTGGGGATCCGTCTAGAGTTCAACAGTAACTTCATGGCAGAGGGGGTCGGGGGGGGGGCAGGGGTCCGGCCCAGCACGACGCCTCTGCGGATGCCCAACCCGACTCTCCTTGCCGTGGATGAGGGAGGGCTCCTGCGAGGGCGCCCCCCCTTCAGCTCATCTCCCAGGAGAAAGGGGGAGGAGCTGCGGAAAGTGTTGGAGGGGCGCGGGGGGGGGCTGCCTCTGCCATGTTGCCCTCGAGGGAGGAGCCCAGCCGGGATGCGCAGCCTGCGGTTCTGTCGTAGGGGGCGCGTGGTTGGGGAGGAGGGAAAGGCAGACCCGCCCGCGTAAGCAGCCGCGTGCCTTGCCTCGACGCCGCCCTCGACGGGGCTTCTCTTGCCTCGGGATTTGGACGGCAGTTTCGGAGAACCCAGGGGGAGGAGGGGCCGCGTTGGGGGTGCGGTTCCCGGTGGGGGGGGAGATTAGAAGCGGGTGATTCAGGGCGTGCTTCAACGGAACGGGCTGGGCTCTGGGCCTCCCGCCCCATCGCTCCCTTTCTCTTGCTCGCTCTCAGGTCCAGACCTGTCTCTCCCCGAGGGAGGAGGCGGAGGCGCTGCCACTCCCGCCCCGACGAAGGGGGGAGGGAGGAGGAGGAGGAAGAAGAACCAGCAGCAACTGCGACAGCGAAGTTTTGCAACGTGATCCGCCCGAGCGACAGGCGAGCGAAGCCTGCGAAGAACGGAGGGGACCGCCGCTGCCCAGGCCACGCTCGCGGCGGACCCGCTGCTCCATGGGAGGGCGCCAGACCTGCTCGGCACTCCGGGCGGCGGCGCTGCTGCTGGGGGTGCTCTTGGCCGCGTCGGAGGAGACGGTGCCCCGCCTGAGCCTGCGCTACGGTAAGCCTGCGAGCGGCGGCGAGGGAGGCCCGTCGAGCGGCGCGGCGTCGGCGTCGGGGATGCTGCTGGCTGGAGACGGGGCGGGAAGGAGGCACCCCTGGCGGCGGGGACACGGCGAGGCAGACGCTCCTCTGGTTTCCTCGCTCCGGCTGTCCTCCGAGCGGAGCGGGGGGCGTCGAGATTCCACCGCAGGCCCGCGGGGGGAGAAGGGAATCTCCACGGCCGCGGTCTGGGGGGGGACGAGGGAGAGACCGCAGAGCCGCTTGCAGGGGTGA
This sequence comes from Rhineura floridana, assembly GCF_030035675.1. Classification (NCBI taxonomy): domain Eukaryota; kingdom Metazoa; phylum Chordata; class Lepidosauria; order Squamata; family Rhineuridae; genus Rhineura; species Rhineura floridana. Next base: position 619,957 of record NC_084493.1, on the reverse strand, counting down.
GAGGGCCTGGATCGCAGGTTTTGCCTTCTTGCTCCTGAACGCCGCCCAGTTGCAACCCCCCCCTCCAATCCTGTTAACGTGAGAAAGAGAGACGGTCCCGTGCAGAGCCGCTGGCTGGACTGTGCTCGGCGCTGCGCAGTGAAGCGTTGAGGTTCCCAGGCGGGGAGCTGGACCTTGAAGCCCCAGCCTCGGGCTGTTAGCACATCCTCCATGTGGTGAGAACCACTGTGGCACCGGAAGAGTTGGAAGGGAGCCTGCGAGCTCATCTAGCGCAACCCCTCGCCTTGGGAGAGGATTTCCTGGCTGTAGGGCAGCGCTGTGCCATTAAGTTGTGAAGTGGGCCTGACTTGCTCTGAGGCCCAACCCGGCTGCCTGTTTCCATGGGAGAGACAGACACGTATCTGTGCACTCAGTTAACCGTGGTGGGGGTGGCACTGAGTACCCTGGCCAGGGCTTCACGTGCTTGGATTTCTATGGACTGTCCTCCCCAGTACAAATCCCCCTTGGCCCAGTGGGGGGCTTTGCCTGGGGTTCTGTGAACTGTCGTGGGGGTGGGATGGGGGAGCCCTCTGGGCTCTCACAGGTGGCCCGTGGCGCTGAAGCGCATAGTGCATAGTTAAACTATGGGATTTGCTCCCATGAGAGGCAGTGGCGAGGATGAGACAAATGCATGGAGGATAAGGGTCAGTGGCTACTAGCCACGATGGCTATGCTCTGTCTCCATAGGCAATGTGCTTCCAAATACCAGTTGCTGGAAACCGCGGGAGGGGAGAGTGTGCTTGCACTCAGAGGTCCTGCTTGCAGACTTGCCATCGGGGCCATTGTGAGAACAGGGCGGTGGACCAGGTGGGCCCCCGTTGGCCGGATCCACCTGGAGGCTCTGCTTCGGTTCTCAAGCAAGGTCAAGTTCAGTTGACCCTTCAGCAGACCCCGGCTGAGCCTCAGGAGGGGGATTCGCAGCACCAGGCCCTTCCGCCCATTGCCAGCTCAGTGGTTTGCCCCTCGCAGGCAGATGGTTCTGCAATAACTGTCGCATCGCTACCACGTAACTTGCCCATTGCACATGCCAAAACGTCTCCCATCCCATGCCGCGGCACAGAGCGGGTTCTGGGCATTGAGAAAATGTGTCTTTCTTGAAGCCAGTCCTTCCTCCCTGTGGGGGTAGATGCCACCATGGTTGGCACTGCTGCCCAGGCACCTCCTCCTCTGTTGCAGGTGGCCACATTCACTCTCACACACACCTGCCCAGTAGCAGCAGCAGCAGCAGCAGCAGCAGCAGCAGGGCTTCTGGTCTGGACCCCAGCAAAGCACAGCTAGCAGGGGGCAGGAAGAGTGCCTCCCTGCTACAGGGTTGTTTGAAGGTGGCGGGACCTGTCCCAACACGCTCAGCTGGCAGCATCAGCAGCATTTTGCCAACTGGATCTGCGGAAGTGGCTGCCTCACCATTGGGGAGCCTCCAGAGGTCCCGGGCAACCTGATGCCCCTTCATCAAGCCAGGGAAGGAGGGGAACCACCAAAGGGTTGAGGACTCTCCTGTGCATGTGGCAGACACGGGCCCTTCTGCCAGCCAGGGCCCAGCTGGCTTGGGCTATCAACTAGGGTTAGCCACACGGATGATGCCTGCAGGTTCCCCCGTGGCCTCCCAGAAATCTTTCCTTTGGTGCATACTGTTAGTCACCATATGGGGTGCGGGAAGCCAGTAACAAAGAGCCCCTTAACCAAATCAGGTTTGAAGTGAGGTGCTTGGTGATGGTGGGGTGCTGGGAAGACTTGGGGCTGTCGCTTCCTTTGGCCTCAGTAACTCGTGGGGAGAGGCAGCAGCCTCCGTCTTTTCTTTCAAAGTGGTGCCTCAGCTTGCAAGAAATGTCTTTCCATGGAGGGCAGGTTCAGGGAGTTTGGGGAAAAGAGGAGGATGGACATGGTCATCCCCTCGAGCACTACAAGAGCAAGTGACAACTTGTCCATGGAAGCATGTATCACGGGCCACAGAGGGCTACCTGATGTGACCTCAAAAACAATCTCTTCTGATGGAGATGCTGTAACAGCCTTGTTGAGGAATAAGCCACAGAAAGACGAGACATAAGCTCCCCTGTGTGAATCGACACTGAAACACCAGCTGGGCCTCTTGCTGAACGTGTGTGTGTGTGTGTGTGTGTGTGTGTGTGTGTTCGTGTGTGTGTGTGTGTGTGTGTGTGTGTGTGTTCGTGTGTGTGTTCGTGTGTTCCCTGCATGGCTGACTGGGACCCCAGCTGGTCCCTCCAATAGTAAAGAAAGCCTGTCATGCCAAGGAGGACCCATCTGTGGTGAATTCAGGCAAGAGGTTGAATGGCCCCTCCCACAGCTTGCAAGGGAAGGAGTGGGCAGTTTCTCTCTCTCTCTCCTGACACTAGAGCCCAGGGCTACCCAGTGAAGTGTAGCAGTGTGAGATCCAGGACAGGTGAAAGGAAGGATTTCTTCACAGAGCACATAAACTCTGGAATTCAGGAAGATGCAGTGATGGCCATCAACCAGGATGGCTGTAAAAGGGAAGATAAGACTGTCAAGGGCTGCTAGCCACAGTGGCTACCTTCTAGCTCCCCTGTTGGAGGCAGGATGCCTCTGGATCACAAGCGGGGAGAGTGTTGCGCTCGGGTCCTGCTTGTGGGCTTCCCATTCAAGCATCTGGTTGGCTGCTGTGAGAACATGCTGGCCTGCATGGGCTGCTGCTGGCCTGACCCAGGAAAAGGCTCCTCTTATGGTCCTGCCGTTCAGTGTTCATGGGGATGTGGAGTCTGGATTTCTTTTGCCTGATTGTGATTATGGGTACTGAAAGGGCCGTGCACCACTACTGGTAGTTTTCACGCTCACAGTTGTCTTTTAGTTATGTATTATGTTATGATTATGGTTACCCAGTGGCCTTAAACTCTCTTTTGCTGGTGCAGGAAGAGTTTTGGCCAAGTCTTGTCTGTTAGCTTCACTGCTTTCCTACACAGCAGCAACAGAGGTGGCTAATCCTGTTCGATACCTCTGAGTCCAGACCAGAAAATTCATGGGCTGGATAGTCCTATAGGAATGGCCTCTGCCAGCTTCTCCCCTTTCTGGGCACAGACCTGAAACCCCACACAAGCAAGGACCAGGGCGGGAAATTGCCCAACCGGGTGACGAGGCAGGTAGTCACCAATGTGCCCTCGGCTGGTGCCCACAGACTGCCACCCTTTTGAAGCTGGCTCATCCAGACTGGCAAGCAGGCAGGCAGCTGTTCCCAAGGGAGAAGACAGGCGCTTGCTCGCTGCTCCTTGCCTGCTGCCTTTCCCCAGAGACCTGCCCTTTTCTGCTGGTGGATGTGAGCCAGGGCTTTTTGAGGAAATTTTGGAACTGCACAGTGGCACGGGATAGTAACTCGCCACTACAGCAATACACGTGTGCATTTTCTTTGTGTGTACACGCACGCACGCACACGCATGCACACGCTTTGTTGCTTGGAATCACATTCCGTGGCATCCGCACAGAGTGGCAGAAAATCCTCAGAACTGGGAATTCAGCAGTGCTAATGCAGAACCTCCGTGGCGCAGAGAGGTAAGCGGCGGTAATGCAGCCGAAGCTCTGCTCTCTGCCGGAGTTCGATTCCAACGGAAGGAGGAAGTCGAATCTCCGGTGAAAGGGGTCGAGGTCCACTCAGCCTTCCATCCATCCGTGTTCGGTAAAATGAGCACCCGGCATATGCTGGGGGGTAAAGAAAGGCCGGGGACGGAACTGGCAATCCCACCCCATATATACGGTCTGCCTAGTAAACATCGCAAGACGTCACCCTGAGAGTCGGAAACGACTCGCACTACAAATGCGGGGACACCTTTACCTTTTAATGCAGAATAGCTTCACACAAGAGATATCATGAACTTCAACATAATTTTATTTGGAATGAGAGCTCTTTTTTTAAAACAACAACAACAACTAAGAGCCGTGTGTGTGTGTGTGCACAGCAGGCCTCAGCTCACACTCTTCCCAGTTCATAGGCTGTATCAGAAGCAGGAAGCCAACTCTTAGTTGCATATGTTCCATGCATCACACAGCGAAGAAGTGTTAGTAACTTCCCAAGCATGTGAAGAGTTTTATTCAATGCAGGTTTAACTTTCTTCTTCCTGCTTCTGGAAGGCCACAGGCAAGTGGGCTGGAGAAGGCAGGCAACAGTGGGGCAAACAACAAAAGCGTTTCTCCTGGAAGGCAGAGAGTGTGCTCCTTGCTTGCGTTGGGAGATGTGGAATAGCCTTCTATGGCAATGCGAGGCTGCTTGAGTGAGCCGCTCTTGATTGAAGGGCTCTGCAGTCACTCTGTGTGTGTGGGGGGGGGGGTGCCAGGGCATGGCCGACTTTTGACTTTTCACATGTAAGGAGAGGGAGGCCGTGTGCAAAGAGGGATATTACAAGGACTGAGACCATCCTTCTCAAGTGCCTCTCAGAGGTGGAGATGTGGCTGGCTTTAAACTACAATGACAAATCTAGAGAGCAGGTTTCTGTCTTCTCAAAAGTTAACCATTTTGTCTGTTTGGAGGAATCTTTGGGCGCTTCCACGTGGGGGCTTTGTATTGCAAACAGGTCATTCAGGTCCACGTTTTATGTGCATGTATCAGTATGTTCACTTCCATGCGTTCCGTTGCAATTCAGCCATTTGCTGGACACGTCAGTGGGTGGAACTTGGTGGAATATGTTTCTGCTGTGTTGTTTCGCTCCCTCCCCTCACTCACTTCTTCCCTGACCTCTGCTACCTTTTCCCTTTCTGGGCAGTGCACACAAGCATCTCTGTACCTGGTCATGTGCACCGTTTGGGTGACAGGAGGGGGAAATCAGTAGAACCACACAAGAGGAAACGTTGCCCACCATTCATTATTATGTTTCACAACAGGCAAAATAGAGGCTTGTGCTTTTAAGGGGGTGAGAGGACAACATCCATTTTGGGATTTTTTAAAAATTTATAAATATGTACAGCAGAAATACATAAACAGCATTGTAACAGTATCAGAAAAAATAGAAGTGCACTAAGTAAATGAATGTTTATTTGGCAATATCCATTTTCATTTGTTTTGTTTTTTTAATTAGCACTGAGGTCTTGTGCAAGAGTGCTATCTAGCTAAACCAATCTGCTGTTTGATTTGTGAGAGGCAAGATCCAAATTAAGAGTATCCCATAGGCCTCTGTAACCATTAACAGCACAACCAAGCATACCCCTTCCCCCACCCAAAAAACCGCAGCAGCAATGAAATACTGGGATTCTGATAGGGGCCTTGCGCAAAACCCAGTCTGATGTATGTACAGGAATCGCAGTCTTCAAAGTAACCCTCAGCATGTGCTATGTGGAGATCCTGAGATGGAACTTCCTCTGAATGGTGTTGTTTGGATTGTCTTCAGTTGTTTGGGCTGCTAGAAACAATCTGGCTGAGTTGTGCTCAGGGATGCGCAAACAGAAAGAGGGGATGTAGCAACAGAGGCTACCCACCAAAGGACGTGACAAACAGCCCACCAAAAAGTGATGCGCTAATGAGCTCCCACACCAGCGATGACTATTCTTGCTTACTGGATTGTCCTGAATTAAACCAAGAAAAAGTATAGGCTGACAGTTTTGATGACTGTGTCATGTGGATGATGCGAAAAACTTCTGAGCTTGACCAGCACTGATTTCACAATACATTTTCACCTGGAAACACTTTTGAAACACTTTGGGGAGGGACCTTTCTTCACTGGGGCCCAGACGTGCTCCTCTGCTGGGAAAATACTTTATTTATTTATTAAGATATTTATGAATTTGCTTTGAACCTGGCACCGAAAGCATTGTAAGCTTGATGCTTGATGCTGGTTGCACCTCTTCAGGGGTGGGGCATGTCCCACAACCACCGGGCACCAAAACAGAGTTGTCACAGGATGTGTAGAAAGTACTTTGAGAAGAGTCTCTCCTGCAGACCTTAAGACCCAGGTAAGCTGGTACAGGAAAGCTGCTCCTCCTCTTCTAAGTATTTAGGCACCAAGCCATTTAGGGATTTAAAGGTCAGCACCAGCACCTTGAATTGTGCTGAGAAATGAATAGGCAGGCAGTGCAACTCCCTTACAATCGGTGTTATATGATCCTATCTGGCCACACCTGTTAACATTAATTTCTAACAGCTGCATTCTGTGCTAGTTCAAGCTCTAAGGATGTCTTCAAAGGCAGCTCCAGGTACAATGCGCTACAATATTCCAGTTGGATAGGACTGGAGCATGGATAACCACGGTCCAATTAACCTCCCACCCCAGGCGCAGATGTACCTGACAAACTAGCCAAAGCTGATAAAAATCACTTTGATCCACTGAGGCCACTTGGTTCTCCAGTGACAAAGCTGGATCCAGGAGTACTCCCAAGCTCTTTCAAAGGGAGTGTGACCCCATCTAGAGCAAGCTGCCCACCTAGTTCCCAGAAATGGAAATCGCCCGACTACAGGCTTCCATCTGGTTAGGATTCAACTTGAGTTTATAGGCCCTTATCTAGTCCATTACGAAGTCCAGACACCAGTTCAGCACATGCACAAGCCCCTCCTGACTCACCTGACAAGTAGAGCTGGGTGTCATCAGCAGATTGAGGACACCTCACTCCAAATCCCCTGTTGACCTTGGCCAGCAGTTTTGTACCAGTCTTAAAAAGCATGCAAGATAGGATGGGATATTGTGGGACTCCAAAGCACAAAACCCACGGAGTCAAGTGGAACTGCCCCTCCCCATGTTATCTTCTGAAACTGACTCCGCAGATATCATTGTGCCCTCTACGCCCAATTTGCAGGGTTGGTCCTGCAAGATGGCATGATCAATGGGAACAAAAGCTGCTGAGAAACATGGAAGAATCAACAGGGTCACATCCCTACTGACTCTCTCTTGATAGAAGTCATTCATCAGGGTGATCAAGGCCATTTCAGTACCAAACCCAACCTTAAACCCAGATAATCTGTGTCATCTGAAGGTGCCTGGAGTTACCACCATCTGCCCCAAGCCCTTGTCCAAAAGGGGATATGAGTACCTGGATGATAATTTACAAAGACCTCTGGGGTCCAAAGAGGATTTCTTAAGGTGTGGTTACTCAACCACTTCTTTCAAGGTAGCTGGGACCACCCACTCTCTTCAAGAGGCATTGTATAGCTCTTGGACCCATCCAGTCCAGTCCACCCCTTCCATCCCCACTGATTAGTTGTCAGTAGCCAAGATGGACAAGGACCAAGGATGCGAGTGGTCATCTGCACCCCTCCAAGCACTTTGTCCACATCCCTGGTCTGCATCAGTTGAAACTGACTCCAGTGCTCTGGACACTTTCACTTGAGCTATGTCCAAGATGGTGTCAAGTTCAAGGTGCATATGAGCAACTTTATCCTCAGAGTGCTTTACGACTCAAATGTTTCATGTAGTTTTGTCTTAATAAGATCTCTGTTGGGAATGTCATACTGTCCTCTTCCCCAATCTGGTACCCTCCATATATTTTGGATTACAGCTCACATCAGTCCCTGCCAGCACTGCTGTCCAAAACTCCTGTCAGGCACCAGGCTGTCCTGCTAGATATTCCCTGGCGTCATCACCTTCACCATAACATTGGCAACATACCAGGACTGGTCAGGAATCAGTTCCCTTCAACTTTGAAATGTTGCTGAATGCTCTGTGGACTAGAGTAGTGAGGAGGCTGCCGTGAATGTCTTGGGTGTATATGTGTGTGGGAGAAATGGATATGCTTGATCGGGGTTGGGGGTTCTAGAACAGCTTGAACTGCTCACTGTTTTTTTTCACATCACTTTTTACACCAGCTAACATTGGACTACGACCTGGGAGACCAGGATTCAAATCCCCACATAGCCATGAAGCAGTCAGCGATTTCTCCTGCAGCTGCCACCTGTACGCCAGGGCTGTGGAATGTCTGTGGGGGCCCTCTGGATGTTGGACTAGAGCTCCCATCATCTCTGGGTGTGAACCATGCTGGCTGGGGCTGATGGGAGTTGCAGCCTGACACCCTCTGGAGGGTCCCCATCCCTGTGGTATACCAGTGTATCTTTATTACAAAATTGTATCACTTCATCTAATAAAAAAATCTTTAAGTGGCTTACATAAAACAAAACAAAAATATACAGACAATAACATTCAATAAAATTTCCTAAAAACTAGATAAAAATAGAACAAAACTATATATTGTGGATAAAACTGGGCAGCATGCAAAACAGAGCATGAAGAGTCAGAGTCCAGGAAAGCTTGGCTAAACGTTTAAAGGCCGTGACTGTCCATCTCACAAATTGCCTGAGGGAGGACATTCCTGAAGGTGGGTATTGTCACCAAGTAACAATCCACTGGATGTGGGATGACTAGGAAGATCTCCTTAGATGCAGGTATTGCAGGTATTTTGAGAGTAGTAGGTTTCCTTCCCACCCTTGCAAGATTTCTGAAGGCTCTAGATCAGGGCTGGCTGATCTGTGGCCCCTCACATGCTGGATGAAAACTCCCACCACCCGTGGCCATGGGCCTTACTGGCTAGAACTGACAGGAGTCCAGCATCTTCTCGAGGGCCGTAGATTCTGGCCATCCCCGCCTTGGATCTTTGGCCGCAGCCTCAGCTCACCGTCTTTTCTGTCTCCTTATTTTGGAGAGCGGCTGCCATTCAGAGTAGAGAGTATTGGGCCAGGTGGACCAGTGGTTGAAGTGGTTAAAGCAGCTTTCTCGGTTCAGCCTTTGTCACAGGGGAGTTCAGAGAACTGAGATGGGCAACTTCATTCTGGAGAAGGAGCTTGATCTCTGCTCCTCCTCACATCCATTTTCTGGTAGCACATCCTGAACTTCTCTTGTGAAGAGGATTGTGAAAGTCAGATCCGCAGACAGGGCTGTCTCAAGGCTGTTTGCCACTCTGAACTGCTGTACTGTGCAAGCCTTGGGACCTGATGCTCTTGGATCATCATCTGGGATGTGGAAAGACTATGGGGGCTCAAGTCTCTAGCTGTCTCAGTGTAAATGATGGCTACCTTGGCCAGGAGCAATACTAGCCTGAAGAGCTAGCGGGACCACCTCTGGTCATGTGAAGGCACTGTCAAGTTCTTCCACAGCCTGAGTTCTCCTCTGTCTGGTGGGCAGAGGAGCCGGCCATAAACCAGATGGGATTCACAGCAGTAGCCAATGATTCAGGAGTGGGCCTGGCTTCTACGTCTCTTGAAACAGAAGTGCGCAACCTTCCTGGTCATAATTTTATTCCTTTTGGGGGCTACAGTTCCACCAATCTTGCATAAGCAGCACTCCATCAGACCAGACCAAATGCCTGTCTACTGAGCCAGTCCAAGAGAAGGATGGCCACAATGCCAAAGGGCTGCTAGCCACGGCCTGAGAAGGAGCAGTAGATGCCTGCCACCAACTCAAAGTGCCCAGAGAACACAGGAAGGAGCCTTGCCCTGAGTCAGAGGATTGCTCCCTCTTGCTTGCTGATATTGTCCACACTGACTGGCAGCAGCTCTCCAGGGCTTCAGACGGGACCTTCCAGTCCCACCTGGAGATGCTGAGGATCAGAGCAGGGACCGTTTGCATGCCAAGTGGGTGGTCTGCTACCTGTGGTCCAGCTTCCTAAGGCTGGGCAAGTTATTCTGGCACCTGAGGCACAAAGGCCCACAAGCGTCTCTGCCTATCCCTGGCGATAAGCCATTCAATAACCAGCCCTTTGCTGCCTTTTCATGACACTCCAAGTCCACGGCCTGAGGCACCATCCCTGCCAGCTTTTAGGCCCTAGCCGAAGGCATTTTATTTTGTTTGTCCAGGGCTTTTGGCTCTTAAACAGGATCGTTTTAAGGTATGGTTTCTGGCCTGTTTTATGGTGGTGGTCTTGTGAGGTAGGCAGGATTTGTCCTTTTTGTCCTTATTGATGGACGGGCGCTTCCAGAGTATTTTGTTCTCTTGTTGTTTTTCTGTATTTGGTTTTAATGTTTCTTATGCTATTTGTATTTTATAAATTGGATGCTGCTGTGAAACATCATTTTGTGAAAAGCAAATAATAAATATAATAATAAATGTTGTAGTATCCTGGAGTTAGCCAGAGGGCTTTGCAATAGTGGCCATCTGGTTGCCCATCCTACCTGATGCAGGAGATCCAGAGTGGCGGCATCCTCACCAAACGGCTGCCCAGCCTGTGCCGGCAGTCCTCTGGGGAAGGAGAGTCCATTGCCCCTGAGGGTAATTGGCTCCATTGCCAAGCTAGGCTTCCTTTTAAGAAATTTCTCCCAACGTTCAGCTGAAATCTCTCCCCCTGCACCTTCCGCCCATGAGATCTCTCTGCTTGCCCTGTCTCTGGCTGGCTGCTGCTTTGCACAGTCAGTTGTCCAGAGCTGTTCACTCCCTCTTCAGTACCCTTCAGCTTTTGTTATGCTTTCAGGGGATGACTTGGTTGCAACTGTGACACGCAAGCGGCCGCGCAATGTGATCCTCTGGCTTATTAAACAGGAATTTCCAAACTCCCCAGAGCTGCTCAGCTATGAAGCAAGCGGAAAGAGGCTCTTGACTCCTTGTGCTTTTGCTGTGTTCCACAGAGCTGCCGTGAGATGCCCATTGTCTTGTGGCAAAGGTGGCTCTGTGAGCCACGAGTGGGGCTGAGACGCTGCCCGAGGTTCCTTTGGCAACGCCCGCGGGCCAGCCACCCTTGCCTACGCCAGGTCTGTGTGGCTCTGTAGCAAGCAGCAGGACTGAGAGAGTCTTTTCAGTTTTAGCAAAGCAAGAACGGGCTGGAACCTGTCCAGCTGCAACAATCAGGCACAGGCTTGCTTGGAACAAACAGAACAGGCTCTGCTGTAGAGCTGGAATCGTGCAACAGGGAAGGTCATCCAAGGTCATTTGGGCTGGGCTTCACAATCAAGTGTGGAGGCAATTCCCAAGCAGACTCCCAGGGAGCGTCATCACATGACGGGTGCCACGCCTGGGTGCTCTGCTCCTTCCTCCCTTTGCCAACGGGACCCGCCTGCCTGCCTTCCCAGCCTGTCCTCTAGATTGTGGCCTTACTTGCTACCCAAAATAAGAAGGCTGTGCCCTCGAAGCCTGAGCTGCGTGCCAGTCCACATGGGTGGGTGTAGCCCAGTGCCCCACATGGCGCAAGGCCAGGAATGGGGTGGGTGACTCACAGCTCCCACCCCACCTCCAGTGCTCAGCGGGGTACCATCCTGCCCCGTGGCTGAATCACCTGGCGGTGGCAGCAGCAGCAGCAGCAGCAGCAGGAAGTTGCAGGAGACCTTGGGCAGAGGCGAGTCATTTCCTGTGAGCAACAGCCAAGTGGAACTAGAAGCTGCGGAGGCCACTCTGGGCATGCAGGAGGGTCTTGAGCCCCAGAGCCGTTTGCCACCTCTTTGCTTTGCAGTGGGAGGAGAATGGCAGCAGCCTCTGGCCAGTCTTGGGGAAGCCTTCATCTTCTGCCCTTTTTGCCCCAACAAAACGCACATGGGAGCCAGTGGTGGAGGGTCGTCTTCTCCAGGGTTCTTGCACAGATGACACTGACGCCGCAAGCACCACCTGGAAAGAGTCTGCTCTGTGCGGTGGGGTCAGTCAGCCATGGGGCACTTGGGGGGAAACAAGAGATAAGTAATTGGAAGGCCGGGGGGAGGAGGAGAAATGTGGACAGCGAATTCTGTTTTTCATGATCTGAAGAACTGAGCTCTCAGCGTCTGCCGTGCTCCGCTCCGCTCGTATTTGTGGTTGGGACTCATTTGCAGTTTGTGTACTCGTGTCTTCCCCTGTGCGTTGCCACCTGATCGATTTGGCATGCAAAATGCCGCTACTGTTGTGTACTTTGTGAAGCCCAAGAGACGCTGAGCATTCACTGCAACACTCAGATGTCTTTTTGGATATTTTGAATATGTTGGGAGCAACCCTGAGTTGTGTTTTGTTTTTACAAATGAAAGCTGCGCTATAGATACACTTGATAAATAAATGAAATGTGTGGATGCCTCTTGCCCTCCCGCGATGTTGCCGGCTAGCGATGAGAACTGGCCAGGGCCTGGGATTGGCCAGAGCATTGGGGGGAGAGGGAGCTGTCTGGGACATTGGGGTTCAACCCGTCACTCACAGGCCATCTCTCGCTCCTTATCCCCCTCCCCCAGACTCCCCCCACAGGCTCCTGACCCGCTTTGACATGCCTGGAATCACCAACTACACAGCGATGATGCTGAGCCCTGATGGCGGCATCTTGTACGTGGGCGCCCGTGAGATGTTGCTTGCCCTCAACACCAGTGCCTTCTCCCCTGGGCCGCAGCACCAAAGCGTAAGTGCAGGGCGACAGCACCCCACTCTGGAGGCCCCAGCTCAAGAACACGGCTGGCTGGCCCTGTCCAGTGAGTCACTCTGATGAGGCCAGCGAGTCCCTGTTAATGGTGGCAGTCCAGGAGCCAGTCCCTCAGCACTGGCAGCAGATACCCCTCTCTGTCCCTCTCCGGGGTGCCCAGCCTGGGAGAGAGCAACAGCCAGTGCGGCCCATATCTCTAAAATCTCCATGCACCACGTCAACACTTGGTTTCAGGCATAGCATCTGGGCACCCTGAGACTCTTGGATTCCGTGGTCTTTTTAAAAGGACATAGTTTTAACCTTTGGCGGGGGAGAACAGCTTGGAAATGTTGGTCAGCACCTGATCACCTCTCAGAAGCTAATGGGGCTCAGAGGTGGCCCTAGCTGCACTGGAGATGCCAGGATTTGGCTTTTCCTGGCATGGAATTTGGGCCGCTTTGCTTTCTGCTTACTGCAGATAAGCATACCTAGGCAGCAGGTGAGTGGGTGAACAGGATCCTTTGGGGCAGGGATCTGCCCCAGCTGAGGGAGAGAGGCCCCCAGGGAGCACCAGTGGGGAAGTAAAGGAAAGCTCGTTGCCCAGGTGTCTTTGGGGAATAGGGCAAGAGGGGCACTGCTGGGCCTCAGGGGCTGCTGAGCTGGAAGAGCCTCAAGGGGGGATGCCTGGGCTGAGTCCCCTGGTCAGCATCTCTCTTCTTGTCCTGCAGCTGCTGTGGAGGGCTGAGGAGGAGAAGAAGCGCCAGTGCGCCTTCAAGGGCAAGGACCCCCAGGTGAGTGTCAGCCCAGCTCCTGAACTGGAGGGGCGCGGAGCGAAGTGGGGCTGCCCTGCCGGTGCTAGGAGGGCTCCTTCTGCCCCATAGACTGGGCTGTGAGCCAGGCAACGCATTGCCTCCACCATTGGGCAGGCCTGCTGTGGCCTGCTGAGGGTCCAGCACATGGGAAAGGGCTGGGCTAGACCTGCTCTTGTGTCCCTTGCAGAGAGACTGTCATAACTACATCAAGATCCTGCTGCAGCTGAATGAGACCCACTTGTATACCTGTGGGACCAGTGCCTTCAGCCCCACCTGTGCCTACATTGTGAGTATTGGGGGGGAGGTGGGGAGTCTTGCTGCTAGTATGGGGCCCCACACCCAATCACGGATCTATAGGGCTGGATCATCTAGCTCAGCCTTCCCTTACATGGCGCCTGCTAGATGTTTTGGACTACAACTCCCATCAGCCCCTGCTCCAGCCCCCTCCCCATTCCCTGGCAGCCACCTGACTGCTCTGCCTCCTTTGCAGGACATTCCGGAGTTCAGCCTAACAAGAGAGGCTTCTGGGAAGCTGCTGCTGGAGGATGGGAAAGGCCGCTGCCCCTTTGATCCTGCATACAAGTCCACAGCCATCATGGTTGGTAAGGAGCTCCCCACCAGCGGAGGCAGTGACTGGGACCAAAGAGCAAAGTTCTGGGCCATCCCCAGGACTGGCAGAGGGATCCCTGCGAGGCAGGGAAGCGGCTGAGGGCGTGTTGCCCTGTTGGGGGTGGGCTGGCTTCATGATGAGGGAGGAGGGCTCCCTGGAGGAGGGTGGGCAGGCAAGTACTCTGCAGTTTCCCTTGACCCTGAGGGAGATGCTTTCTGGCAGAGGGCGAACTCTACACAGGGACTGTCAGCAACTTCCAGGGCAACGAGCCGACCATCTTCCGAAGCCATGGGAGCCGTCTGTCCATCAAGACCGAAAACTCCCTCAACTGGCTGCAAGGTGTGTGCAGAGAGGGTCGATGCTGGCTAGGGGCCTTGCAGCAGAGAGAGCCCCACTCTTGGGGGGGGTCTGAAGGGAGCGGGGAGGGAGGAGGCAGCGGATCAATGTACGCCGTGGCATTCAGGCCTCTGGCTGGCCTTTGGGCTGATGTTATGGAGCAGTGAGAGCAACTCTGTAGCTCAAAGCTCTTCTGATCAAGGCTGTTCTGAACATTTGCCAACAGCCGTCTGATATGAAATCAAGGCATTTGGCCCAGGAGCTAGGAAGGGAGAATGTACATGGCGAGGGACGTAAGCTGCCCAAACCCAATTAAGCAGGGCAGAGTCACAGCAGTCTAAAAAAATTGCATTGGGTTGTGAGAGTCCCCTCTTGCGACCCCCCTCTTTTTACCCCCCAAACATATCTTGACATTTCCCCCTGCTGCCGGTTTAGCTAATGCACAAGGCTCGTGTGACTACTGGGGGTGGGGTGGGGGCTCCCTTTTGCAGGGTTGGTGAAAATCTGTTGGGTGCTCCTAAATTTGGAAGGTTTCAAAGTTCCCATTTTAAAGGGGAAATAATGAAGGTGGGTTGCGAGCAGGTGGCAGATGGAGGCTTTCCTGGCGAGTCTCCTTCCCAAATCTGCCTGTGAGACAGGAAGAGGTGCAGCTGGGTGGGGTGGGGTGGGGATGCACGTGCACAGAGGAGAAGGGGTGAGACTGTAGAGGAAGCGAACTCTGCTAGAGGAAAGGGGGGCAGGGAGGCAGCATTGTTCAGTGAGATGAGAACATGCTTGTTGCTCCCCTGGCACAGAAGTTGAGACCTCAACTGGCACTTCCTATGCGTTTGGAGACAGGACTGAATTCAGAAGCTCCTTGAAGCAAATGTGGTTCTCCTGCTGGCAAGACGCTCAGCAGGGCTGGGTTGGAATCGCCGCCTGGATGGGAGGCCCTCCAGGCTTCCCCCTCGGATGTGGGGCCTCCGAGGGAGGGAACAGCTCCAAACAGGTGTATCTCTTTTCTGCGTTGCAGACCCCTTCTTTGTGGGCTCAGCCTACCTGCGTGAGAGTCTCCCGCCCAGCAGCCCCCACGGAGAGGATGACAAGATCTACTTCTTCTTCAGTGAAAGTGGCAAAGAGTTTGACTTCTTTGAAGACACTGTTGTGTCACGCATTGCACGGGTGTGCAAGGTGAGGAGGGGGGTTATTTTGGGGGAGTGACAGTGTGGTGTAGTGGTCAGAGTGTTGGACTACGACCTGGGAGACCAGAGTTCGAATCATGAAGCCATGAAGCTCCCTGGGTAACTTTGGGCCAGTCACTGCCTCTCAGCCTCAGAGGAAGGCAATGGGAAACCCCCTCTGAACACCACTTACCATGAAAACCCTACTCACAGGGTCGGTGTAAGTCAGGATCGACTTGAAGGCAGTCCATTTCCATTTTCCATTTTGTTTTGGGGGGATTTTTGCCCTTTGGACAAGGGAACGATCTGCTATCCTACTTGGCCAGGGCCAGCCCAAGACCTTTTCCTGCCTGAGTGAGGTGGAGCAGCAGATAGCGTGCTCAAGGTTCATCATCTCCATGGCTGGCCAAGCGATTTGAGCTTCTGAGGGAGAGGATTCCACAAGCGCTGCTCCCTGGGAGGAAAATTGCAATAATAAACAAATAACTCACAATCTGCTGCCCGTTCATGACTGCCAGAAATCCGCTCCGCCTTAGTCCTGCCTCCTCTGGGTCTGCAATGCCCCCTGGTGTCCGGTGTTGCTGTCGCATGCCTTAGCTGGGCACCAGCCCCAGATGGCAGACTGGAGTTACCAAGTGGCCTCTGACCAAAACACCTTCATATCACTCACAGGAGAAAACACGCCCCTTTCAGGAGAGAACTGTGTTAATTTTTACAGTGTGTGCAACAGCTGGAGCAGGTTTCTACCAGTTCCTCTCAAAGTTTTATTTTACTAAAAGCACTTATTAACCACTCTTCATGGCAAACGCACTTCCGGAGTGGGTTACAACTTAAAACAAGCCTAGATACGTCATGGATGTACTAAAAACAAGGGAGATAGTTACCAGTTGGCAGCTGGGGAGGATCCTCCCAGAGGCCCAAGTGGCCACGGGAAGTGCGGGTGCACAGTTTGGATCTGGCTGCATCTCATTTGGCCGTGGAGCCTTCACGCACCCTCTCCTCCAACCCTGTTCAAGTCCAAAATAAAGTGCCCTTCCTGGCTGAAGGAAAAGGGGGGAAAGGGTGCTGCCCTGCGACATCTTTGCTTTCTGGGTCTGGCCTTTCCTTCAGCACTTGCAACTTGGCAAGCTTTGTGACCACCACCACCCCTCTCTTTACCCTTCCTTCCTTCCTCTCCCTGCCAGGGTGACGTTGGGGGGGAGCGTGTGCTCCAGAGGCGTTGGACAACCTTCTTGAAGGCCCAGCTGCTGTGCTCGCACCCCAGTGGTGGATTCCCCTTCAATGTGCTGCAGGACATGTTTGTGCTCACCCCAGGCGAACTCTGGCCAGAAACGGTCTTCTACGGGGTCTTCGCCTCTCAGTGGTGAGCAGGGAGAGGACTTGCACTCGTGGGCAGCGGTGTGGGGAGGCAATGGGGCTGTCGACCGCTTGGCAGAGGGTACGCCAGGGCAGGTGCCAAGTACATTATTAGCTCCTAGGTGCCTGCGAGGAGCTGAGCTCTTGACCTCTACTTTCTCCTTCCCAGGGACAGGAAGGGCCGTGGGGGTTCTGCAGTCTGTGCCTTCTCCCTGGCTGATGTGAAGGAGGCCTTCGGTGGGCTTTACAAGGAAGTCAACCGGGAGACCCAGCAATGGTACACGGACACCCACCCTGTGCCAGAGCCACGGCCTGGAGCAGTACGTAGCTTGCACAGGCGCCATCTTTGTGTGCTTGAGTCGGGAAGGTCTGGCTGCCTTAGGACTGAAGCTTGTGGGTCTATCGCTCCCTCTCCCCCTCTGTCTTTTTCCTCTTCTGCCCCCTGGGTTACTCAGCACGGTTTCTAGCCGAAGGTGACAGGTTGGGTTAGACCTCTTGCTTGAGACCCTGGGCGTAGTGCCAGCCACTGCTCGGCGTGAAGCAGCTGCTGCTGGGCCAGCCCAACTGAAAGTGGCTCTCTCATTACAATCCCAACCCCTGCCCCCCCCCCAGTGCATCACCAGCCACGCACGGCAGATGAAGATCACCTCTTCGCTCCAGATGCCGGACCGGGTGCTCAACTATCTCAAGGACCACTTTCTGATGAGCAGCGCAGTCCGGAGCCAGCCATTCCTCTTGCAGAGCCGCTCCTGCTACCAGCAGATAAGCGTGCAGCGGGTCGAGGGCCTGCACCGTGCCTATGACGTCCTGTTCTTGGGCACAGGTGGGCAGCAGCTACTGGGAAGGGGCTAGAATGGAGGGGGGACTGGCGAGGTTGCTTTTCTGGTCAGACGTGGGGAAGGAAGGGTGGTTCATGGTGCTGGCTGACTCTTGCCTCGGAGGCCTGGTGTGGGCCAGGGAGAGCTACCTCCTCCTCCTCTCCCCCACCATGCAAGCTGTGAGCCTAGAATCTTCTCTTGCCAACTCGCTCCGTCAGAGATGAGGCCAGTGGCTGTGAAGGGAAGGGCTGCTTCCCACATCGTCTGTGGAGAAAATGTATTTACAGTTCTGTCCTTCCTGTCTTCCATCATGGCACCCAAAGGGGTGTCGTTCTCAGGCAATCACCCTTCTGGGCACTGACCTGACCCGACCCGACCCAGGCCTGCTGAGCTTCAGCCAAGGGTGTTGGCCTCATGTGCCTTCAGGTCACATCCTGAGACTGTGTGGCAGATAATTTGGGTCACACCCTGAGTCTCTCATTCTACTGCAAGTTTATTTGAGCTTGCTTCTGGTGCTGCTGACTTTGGCATTTTGACTGTTTTAATTTGCCATGTGTGTGTTACGATCCTGCAACATGCCTTGTGGAGTCTGGGTCAGGCCAAAAGTGGGGGGAGATTACAGGCTGAGTTAAGTTTAAAAAGGTGGGTGGGGGATGTCAGTGCCTGGGGAGGCTGTTGTAGAGGGAGGCGCATCCGGGCCAGCCTGAGCAAGAAGGAGCCCATGGCAGTCCGGTGGGAAATGAGCCTCGCAACAGGAGAGAAACCAGACTGAGAAGTGCCAAGGGAGGCTGTTGGAATCTCTTGGATGGTGCCTCCAGCCCTCAAGCACACCGGTTCTGGTTTTCTGTGGTTATCCCTGGACAGGTATGGAGGAAATGGAGCTCTGCAGTGTGGGACTGGCCGGCAGACACACGGAGAGAAGGGGGATAGTTGGCCACACAGGCCCTAATCATTGGGTGTCCCTTTATGCTTTGCAGATGATGGCTGGCTGCACAAGGCTGTGTTGACAGAGCAAGAGGTCCACATCATTGAAGAGATCCAGCTCTTCCCCGCTGGGCAGCCTGTCCTCAAGCTGCTGCTGGACGCCACCCAGGCAAGGCAGAGGAGCACTCTGGGAAATTCCTGTTGGTGTCTTCATCGGGATAGGGAAACCACCCCGGCGGAAAGCAAAAGGGCCCGTTTGGGGGCTGGGGAGTCTCCTTGCACTGTGCTGGGTGCATGTCAGCAGACCTCAGCCGGAGCTTTGGAGCGAATGTTCCCCAATGGCTGCTTCATCCACCATTGGCTTGGCCCGCGTGGGCACCTGGGCCTCCTGAGGAAGGGGGTGCAAGGTCTCACCTCTGCCTGGACTCTGCTTCTTGCTAACTTGGGCAGATGGCATTGGATCAGCAGAGGCCGCTTAGCTAGGCGCTGGCGCCTCTGCCCGTCCTGGTGCTGCCAGAAGCGGAAGTGGGTGCTGGGGGGTGGCCCAGACCAGGCAGGTCCCGTGGGTGCTGGTCTTGGGGGGAGGGCTCCCATTGGCTGATGGCCAGCTGCTCTCTACCGGTGGATCAGGGACTGCAAGGCGGGCTTGTGGCCAGGGAGTGCCTGCCTGCTGGAGCCCCAACAGCACGTGGTGGTGGTGTATGCGGGCACTGTGCAGCATCCTTGCTGCAAATTGAGCTTGGCTCAGCTTCTCTCGTTCTTCCCTCCCCAGGGCCTACTTTATGCCTCCTCCTACGGTGCGCTGGTGCAGGCGCCGGTTGCCAACTGCAGCTTGTACCAGAGCTGCGGGGAGTGTCTCCTGTCTCGGGACCCCTACTGTGCCTGGGGCGGAGGTGCCTGCCAGCCGTCTGGCCCAAGCCACCTGCGGCTCCGTGCAATGTGAGTGCTGCTCCCTCCCAGAGGAGGACTGAGTCGGGGGACCAGTCTTCTTCCCAGACGCCACCCCTGCCCCCTTCCCTCGCCCCTCCCTTCACCCTTGTTGCCCCCATCTCCCTCCAGGCCCTGGCTCCAGGATATTGAAGGTGGTGACGCAGCACAGTTTTGCCAGGGGGGCAGCCTGCAGTCTGGCCGTTCAGCCACAGGTAAAGATCCCCACCAGGGCAGGCAGGGTGGAATGGACGGGTGGATGCGGACTTTGAGCCCTCTGTGGAAGAAAGGGGAAAAGGGGGGTTCCAGGCACTCACTTCCTGGCTCAGAAAGGGAGAGATCTTCTCTGCTGCCAGTCTCCTGGAACGTGGGCTTGGCTGGGCGTGAGGAGCCTGCGGGGGGGCCGTGGTGCCTGCAGCCCTGACTCTTTGTGCTTTCTCTCCCCACAGCCCAGGACTCCCAGTGCCAGGCAGTGCTGGTCCTGCATCCCAGTGCGGTGAAGACGCTCCCTTGCCCGCAGCTCT
Source organism: Rhineura floridana (assembly GCF_030035675.1). NCBI lineage: Eukaryota > Metazoa > Chordata > Lepidosauria > Squamata > Rhineuridae > Rhineura > Rhineura floridana. The sequence continues at coordinate 600,241 of NC_084493.1, read as the reverse complement.
CCAACCTGGCTTCCCGGCACTGGCTGCACAACGGTGCCCCCATCAACACCACCTCTTTCCTGGTGCTGCCAGAGGGAGAGCTGGTGCTGACGGGCAAGCCAGACCAGACGGGGCGCTTTGAGTGCTGGTCTCAGGAGGGCACCTTCCGCCAGCTGATGGCCAGCTATTGCGTGCGGGTGGAGCAGATGTTGCAAACCTGGCTTGTGCCCGCCCAGAACCCTCTGGAGACCATCAGCACCTCCAGGAGCGTGGCGGCGGCGGCAGGCAGCAGCATCTCTGCGCTACTGGAGGGCAAGGACTATTGGACCGAGTTCCTGGTGATGTGTGTCATCTTTGCCATCACCGTGACTCTCCTGACCCTCTTCGTGTTGCACCGGCACCGCAATGCCATGAAAGCCTTCCTCAAGCAGGGCAAGTGTACCAGCACTCACCCTGAGAAACCTCGGAAGTCGGGGCTGCCTGCAGAGAACTTGCCCCTCAACGGCGCCAGTACACCCAGTGCCTTACCGGACCACAAGGGCTACCAGGCACTCAACGACAGCCGCGTGGCAAGCTCCCCTCTGCACGGTACTCCAGTGGCACAGCCTGGCACAGCTTTCTTGGAGTCTGACAGGCGCCCGCTCAGTGTCCACGCAAGCTTTGTGGAGGTGTTGACTCCTTCCCAGCGGCCCCGCGTGCGCCTTGGCTCTGAGATCCGGGACTCAGTTGTATGAGCTACTGGCGCCCATTGCCTCGACAGATCCTGCTGTGCTGAGCCTTCCAAAGAGCCAGGGCGTGGAGTTTCTGTGCCCCCAGCCAAACCGGAAATGCCTTACAGTACAAGAATGGATGGTGGATCCCCTGCAGTGTTGGCCAGTTGGGCCATGGCCTCTTGAGCTGCATTTTGTGCTGCATCTGTGCCGCCCTGAACTCCTCACATGCAAGGGCAGGATCCCACAGAACATGTAAAACCATTTAGCTTTGATAAGGGGGGGAAGCTTCCCGCTGGTGCAAGAGCATCAGCTGAGAAACCTTTGAAGCTGTAGTCCCAACTCAGAGGAGCCAAATCCTTCCAGACACCCCCCCCCCATTGGAGCAGGAGGAGGGTGGGGAAGTCCCTTCCCAGCTCTGTGGGCCGGGTGCCCTTATCTTCTTGGGCTGTCCAACTACTGCACTTTCTTTCTAGGAGAGCATCCTGTGTGTCCCAAGGAATGCCCAGATACAGAGCGTGTGTGTGAGAGAGAGACTCTCTTGTTGGGTGTGTATTGTGTGCATGGGGTAGGGGGGTTGGTCAGGCTTCTCAAAAAATCTGTGAGGTTAGGGGCTGAATGTTTAGAGTTGGGGCGATTGCTTGGTGCGCAAGTAGGGCTCAGGTACCATGTTGCCGGGAGGCGAGGGGGGACGCCCACTGAGCACAAAAGCAAACATTGGGCCCGGCTTTCTGGCTTCTGTGCATTCTGCCTGCACGTCTGCCATTGTGAATGCCAGCTAGGCTCCAGCACTGAACGGTCTCCTATCTCGGCCACGGATGTGGGAGGGTCCCGCAAGTGCCTGGCCAACTTGTGCTGGCATCCTGTGCCCAAGCACTGTGCAAGCCCACTTGCACAAAACGTCGTGTGTTGATTGTGTTTATTTTTACATAAAATTTGTATGTCTCCTTTGGCAATTGCGTGGGCTGAACTCTCTCGCTGCAGCCTCGAAGGGCCAAGCGCTCCCCACCCTCCATTCCCTCCCCTCTCCAGCCACCCCGGGGGCCAAGATGTGCGACAGTCCTAGCTGTTCACCCTGGAAGCACCAGCGGCAGGCACAAGGGGCAGTGCGTCGGTCAGGCCCCACTGCCATCGCCACCTCCCTATGGTCACAGCTCTCTCCTCAGCTTCCACCACGAGGGGAAGCTGGGCGTAAAAGCTGCTGCACTTCTAGAGCCACCCACTAGTCTCTTCCCACCCTGCTGCATGCTTGGAAGTTACTTTGAATGGGGCAAGGGCTATCGTGCTTGGGGGGAGGAGCTGAAGACAGCCCTGTTCAGTGGCAGCAGTGGAGGACTCCCCCTCCCGCCATGGGAGTAAGCCTGCCCCAGCAGTCTTTCTGCTCTTGCAAGCATTCTTGGAGCAGTAATTGTTGAGAGGGGCCTTTTTGCCATGTTCTGCCACCCCCTCCCAACACCAGAGGGCAAATCAACACACCAGCAGATGCACGGAGAGACTCCAAGCTCCTGAGATTTATTAGTAGACGTGTAGAAACCAGACAAGGCCATGCCAGGTTTTGTAAAAAGATGGACAGTTCAGGCTTTAGAAAATAACTATTATGGATCAAAGGTGCCCTTCCCTGCTATCTCAAAGAACTGGAGAAAGGATTCAGACCACCACCCCAAAAAACCCAGGCCAGGCATGATAATTGCCCTTGTGACAGGCATTCCACACCGCAGGAGTGTGAGAAGCTGGAGAGGCATCGTGTAGCTGGGCGCTGCTGTCCGTTGCCCAGCATCCCAGGCCCAGGCTGACCAGTCCAGCAGCCAGAAAGAACCTGCAGGCAGATGGTGGAAGGCAGATGTTGAAAGTGCTGGTGCAAAGGCACAGAAATTCAGCTGGCAATGGTGCTCCAGCAGTCCCAGGACAGAAGCCTCTTTGCCGCTGAAGGTGAGAGGAGTCAGGTGCACAGTGCAAGATCCAGCTTGGGTCTCACCAGTGCCAAGGCTGCCGTGAAGAAAGAGGCGCAAGGACCAGCCACGGCTCCCAGCATCTCTTGCTCCACCCACCGCAGGGAAATGAGGCTCGAAGACCCCGCTCCAAGGGCCTGGCTGTCCAGACCTAAAGCCTGAGAGGGCCAGCAGGACTTGTGCTGTAGGTAGGCCGGCTGGGGCCATAAGGTTAGTTCTTCCCTTGACCCAGCTGTCCTCCACACTGGCTAGAAAGAGGGGATTCGGTCACTCCATAGAGACACGGTGGTATTTTCCGGTGGAAGGGAATCAGAGCACGATTTTGAAGGAACTGGAAGAGAAGGAGGAGACAGAACGAGTTTGGTTTTGCCAACTTACCGGCACTCTCTCACACCCCTGGGCATGGCTGCGTGGACAACCAGGGAGCAGGTCATCAGCACAGCCTGAGCGAATGTGTAGCAAGAGAAAGGCAGACGATACCTGGTGAAGTCTGGTGAGCGGGAAATTATGTGCTGGAATTCAGAGAGGTTGATAGTCCCGTCTTTGTCTATGTCAGACTCCTCTAAGATCTGCAGAAAACAACAGAGCCTCGTTCAGGCAGGAGCAGCAGCTCCAGGCCACAGCCAGCCCTCCAGCTGTCTCCACCGAGATAGGGAGTGGGGGGGATTTGATCCCTGGCCTCCCATCAGGCCCTCTGGCACTCACATTCTGGATGAGCTGCTCCATCTCCACTGAGCTCAGCCGGCTGCCCTCTCCTTCCCCCGTCAGGCAGTTCACCAGATTTTCCAAATCCCTCTTGTCTAAAGTTCCATCATTATCAAAATCTAGCGGAGGGGGTTGGAGGAGAAGCTACCATTAGCTGGTACGCAATTAATTCTACACACACACACACTCCCATTCACTCTGTCTCTGCAGGGGTTCCGGGGGAGGGGATAGCTGTACTTCCCATAAAGAAGCAGGTGGTGCATAAACTGGGTCATGTTCAGCAGAGTCATGAGGGTCATTCTAGATTTCTCCACTTAGCTGCTTTTGGGATAATAGATCCTGTATGGGGCCTGAAAGGGCTACAGTAGCCCTATGGTATAGGGTGGGGGTGGGGAACCTGTGGGGGTCCTCTAGATCATCTTCCCAGACTACAGCTCCCGCCATGCCTGAACATTGCCCATGCTGGTGATTGGGACTGAGGGAACTTGGGAGTCCAACAACATCTGAAGGGCTGCAGATCCCCCATCCCTGGTTTAGGGGTAGAAGAGGAAGGGCCCCTCCTGTCCCCGTGGTGAGAGCTGGAGGCGCCATGCTTCCAAATACATTGATGGAAACCACAGGAGAGTTGCTGCCGTGCTCACATCCTGCTTGTGGACTTCCCCATAACGGGCATCTGGTTGGCTGCAGTGAGAACGGGTTGTTGTGCTGGAGGGGCCACTGGCAACGGGCATTCCACACAAGGGGGGGCCAAAGAGCCAAGGGATTTGCCTTCCTCAATACCCATCACATCCAACATTGACCAGGCAAGGAAGTAAAACCCATTTCCTATCTGATTCTCTCCTAACATCTGCTAATTGGAGGGGGGGGGAGGAAGAGGTCACTTCCAGAAATGGAGATGGCCCGTCACCTGTTGTAGTTGACAGCCATCAACAGCTGCATCCTCCCTGAATTTGTCAAATCCTTTTTAAAAGCTGCTGGGAAGCCAGTCCCATTGCCCCGTTTTCAGGCAATGCATCCCATAAATTAGTTTTGCACACTGAGCCAATCAATATTCCTGTATAACCCCTTGCATTTTGGGTCTTTTGGAAAGAGTCCAGCACTATTGCCTTAATATCCCATGCAAGTAAAGTAATGCTCAAGGTTCTACAACAAAGGCCATATATGGACCATATATGGAGCAAGAAATGCCAGATGGCCAAGCTGGATTTAGAAAGGGAAGAGGCACCAGAGATCATATCACAAACCTATGTTGGATAATGGAACAGACCAAGGAATTTCAGAAGAAAATCACCCTGTGCTTTATAGATTACAGCAGAGCCTTTGATTGTGTAGATTATGAAAAACTATGGAATGCTTTAAAAGAAATGGAGCCACAGCATCTGATTTTCCTGATGTGCAACCTATACTCTGGACAAGAGGCTACTGTAAGGACAGAATATGGAGAAACTGATTGGTTCCCCATCAGAAAGGGTGTGAGACGGGTGCATTTTATCACCCTACTTGTTTAATCTATAAACAGAACATATCATACGGAAAGCGGAACTGGATCCAGATGAAGGAGGTGTGAAAATTGGAGGGAGAAATATCAATAATTTAAGATATGCAGACAATACCATACTACTAGCAGAAACCAGGAATGATTTGAAACGAATGCTGATGAAAGTTAAAGAGGAAAGCACAAAAGCAGGACTACAGCTGAACATCAAGAAGACTAAAGTAATGTCAACAGAAGATTTATGTAACTAAAGTTGACAATGAGGACATTGAACTTGTCAAGGATTATACCTCGGCACAGTCATTAACCCAAATGGAGACAATATTCAAGAAATCAGAAGAAGGCTAGGACTGGGGAAGGCAGCTGTGAGAGAACTAGAAAAGGTCTTCAAATGCAAAGATGTGTCACTGAACACTAAAGTCAGGATCGTTCAGACCATGGTATTTCCGATCTCTATGTATGGATGTGAAAGTTGGACAGTGAAAAAAGCAGGTAAGAGAAAAAACTCATTTGAAATGTGGTGTTGGAGGAGAGCTTTGCGCACATCATGGACTGCGAAGAAGACAAATAATTGGGTGTTAGTACAAATTAAACCAGAACTATCACTAGAAGCTAAAATGATGAAACTGAGGTTATCATACTTTGGACACATAATGAGAAGACACGATTCATTAGAAAATATAATAATGCTGGGGAAAAAAGAAGGGAGTAGAAAAAGAGGAAGGCCAAACAGGAGATGGATTGATTCCATAAAGGAAGCCACAGACCTGAACTTACAAGATCTGAACAGGGTGGTTCATGATAGATGCTCTTGGAGGTCACTGATTCGTAGGGTCACCATAAGTTTTAGTCGACTTGAAGGCACATAACAACAACATACTCTGCTCATTGGTAGTCTTCTGACAAGATACTTTCTGTCTGTCACACACACACACTCCAGTGAGCAACTCACCAAAAATGCGGAAGGCATAATGTGATTTGATCTCTGGTGTAGCAGAGTCACTAAAGACGCTCAGCATATCCAGAAAATCCTCAAATGACAGGCTGCCTTCCCCATCCTCTGCCGTAGAGAAGACATGGCAAATCCGATGCCGGAAGGGGTTTGCCTGGTAATACAAGGAGAAACCGTTAAAGGCCAGGGAAAGGAAAGTGTGGGAAATCTGAACATCATAAGGGGAACCAAAGCATTAGCGGCCCTGCCTAGACTTGCACACCATACACCTGAGATCACAGCTTAGGGCTCTGCGTCCATTAAGCCAGAATAACTATACCTGGGAGCCCCCAGAAGGCAACGTGGCAAAGGGCATGGGGCTAAATCTACATCTGCTTTGCATGCTGGCATCTCCAGGTAGGTCTGGGAACGTCTCTTGCCTGAAACTCAGAAGAGCCACTGCCAGAGTCAACCGGACTGGGCTAGCTAGACCAGTGGTCTGACACTGTGCAAGACAGCTTCCCATGTAACGTGGAGTGACCTCAAGCCCAGGCAGGAGGGAAGACACAGAAGGCCCTTTAGCCCACCCAGCACCCTGGACTTGCAGGCCTGTCTGTGGCAGGCGAAGTCAGACTTCCAACTCCCATCAGCCACAGCCAGCAAGGCCAATAATCAGACCGTTTATTTGTAAAGCGCATGTCCCACCATTCATCATAAATGATCTTGGGGTGGGTCACAAGAGTCAGAACTGCATAAAGCCAATCAATAACAATTTGGACAAAAATCTACAGCTTAAAATATAATACAAAGGTGACGCCCCCTGTGTCCCTCAGGCCAAAACTGATGAGGTCTGGAGGAAAAATGTTTTCAGTTGATGCTGAAAGGTGGCTGGTGTAATCCCAGGGGGAAGGATATGCCACAAGCAGACTGCCACCACTGAGAAAGCCCTGTCACAAGTCCCAACCCCCAGGACCTCGTTTAGTGAGGGTACAACCAAGAGGGTCGCCCTGATGGATCTCAAATCACCAGCGACCACATAGGGAAGGAGGGGAGCTCCTTTGGATATGTGGATCCTGGGCCGTTTAGGGTTTTACATGTCAAAAACAAAACCCTGAATTGGTAGAGACTGATGGCAGTTGCGGCCCAGCAATATCTGGAGGGCACAGACTCCCTATATCCCTGATCTATGGCATCCAAAGCAAGTCGTTCCAAGGGACGTGCTCCTGGATGCAGCCCACCAACAGTGTTGCACACAGGCCACAGAACCATAAAATACACGCAACCCGGCACACCTTGCCCAATGTCTTGAGCAAGAGGCAAATCTTCCGGGAGGAAGGGCAGGATATAAATACCATAAATAAAATGCCCCAGCATACCCGCAGTTCAGGCAGCATCAGGATCTTGCTCTTGGGGATCCTCGTCATGAACGCCTGCTCCCTCTCCTCCTTGGGCAGCAGGTCACTGAACCGTCTGTGGGCACTGGAAGAGAAAACTGGCTGGCTGCTTGCCAATGCCCTTCCTGCCTGGAAGGATTCCTGCCCAGCTGGCACCAGCTTCCCAGGCAGAGCCGGGAGGGGCAAGAGAGAGGCCTCCCTGGGCCCATGCTGCAAGTTCTGCAGCAGCAGCACCTCTGCGGCTCCTCTGTGGCACTCTGGGAGCAGGCACACGTGGGCTGCCGTATGCCACACCAGGCCCTCCCCTCTGTTCTTCAGGTTTGCCCACGCTTGCCCTGGGGAATTCCCCTGCCAGGTTGAAGCAAACAGTGGCAGGGGCTCTCAGACCTCGAGCAAAGTCCCAGCTCTGCCAGCCCAGGCCTGAGGCCTGGAGAAATGGCACGCCCAGGGGCAATCCCATGCCCACTAATCCTCCTGACTTGGCATTCCCAGAGGAGGTTGGCACAAAGGTCTCCCTGGGCAGGAAGGGAGACTCCACACTTGGGGTTGGGGGGGGAGGGAAGGCCTATCTGAGAGAACCTTCCTAGGGAAAGGGCCATTGGGGCTTGGCGGCAGAGCACTTGTTTTGCATGCAGGACGTGCCACATTCAGTCCCCGCCTGGCAGCATCTCCAGGAAGTCCTGGGAAATTATTGTTATTATTATTATTAGAAAAGACTGCCTGAAACTGGAGAGCTGCTGCCAGTCCGTGTAAGCAATGCTGAGCTAGATGAGCCATTGGGGCTGCCTTGGCATAAACTCACTGGGGTGCCTGAGGGTCTCTCTGGTGACCCAACAGCTACAGAGCCTCAGGGGAACCAGCCATTCGGGGGCACGGTCAGATGGCCCCTTTAAGCCCAGCCCTTTGTCGCTCCCCCTCGCCAGGAGCCAGGGCTGGGCTTCTTTGAGTCAGACCAGCTTGCCCAGGAAATGATGGGGGGCGGGGAGCCTGTCTCCGCTTCGCTCTCTCAGGCGCCCTAGAAAGACCAGCCAGCGCCGGAATACTCACAGCAGAATCTCCTGTTTGGTCAGGAAGGTCAGCTCCTGGGGAGGGGGGCAGAAGGGGGAGAGAAGGTCAGTCTGCTGGAGAGGAGCGGGGAGCCGCACACCACCGTTCTCCAACCTGGAGCCCTCCAGATGTGGGGCTCCAACGTCCAGCAGCTCCCCGTGGCCGATTATCAGGGATGGTGGAAGCAGAGTCCAGCAACATCTGGAGGGCAACAGGTTGGGGAAAGCTGCCCCACCCCACCCCACCGCCCTTCAGCGCAACGGAGGCGTCTAGGGGTGCCCCTGCCCGGACGACGGTAACCGAGCGAACTGCGCGGCGCGGGGGGTCATTCCTCAGTCTGGCCCCACTTCGGAGCGGGGGGGGGGACAGCTCCGGCTCCCACCGCGGGAGAGGACGGGCAGAGGCGGCGGCGGCAGCAGCACCTGGTACTCTCCGAGGAGATCTCGGGACAGGCGGCTGCCGGAGGCCCCCATGTCGGCGACCCAACTTCCAGCGATCTCCGGGAACTTCCGCGTCTCCTCCCGCCTCCCTCTTCCGCTCCCCCCGCTGATACGTCACTGTCGCCAGGCAACCCCTCCCGTAGCCACGCCCGCCGCGGGAGGCACAGCCGGCTCCGAGGGGGCGTCCCGGATGCGTCGCTTTCGCCGGTCTCCAGCAGCCCTCCCTCGCATGCCCGCCAGTGGGGGCGAGGGCAAGATCGAGGCCGCCGCCGAGGGCCCCTGCTGCAAGGTGGGTCATGGTCCGGCGGCCGGGCGCCCACCCTGGATCCTCCTCCAGGCAGGGCCACCGCCATTGCAGCCCAGTGCAGACCGCGGGCGGCGGCATTCTCATCCTCCACCTCAGGAGACCGACGGGGGGCTGAGAGGGGGCGACTGAGCCCCGGGGCTTTGGGGGGCTGTTTGCAAGCCGGCGTTTGGCTTCTTTCCCCGGAGGAGGCTCCCGACGTCGTCGCCCGCCTTGCCGTCCCGCCCGATGACGGTGACTGAGGCGGCAAGCGCCGCCCGCCTGGAACGCGGCCACGTGGCCCGGCGCCTTCCCAGTCGGAAGCGGGCAGCAGAGCGACGGCAGGTGAGGCCGGGAGGGGGCTGTGCCTGCGGGGGTCGGGAGCGGCTGAGGGAGCGGGCCAGGCTGGCATGGGCTTGTCTTGACGGCGCCAGCTTAAGCACCGGGCATGGAGGGCCCCCGCAGAAGAACCTCTGGAGGGCACCAGATTGGCGACGGCTGCGCTCAGTTGCTTCTATTACAGGCTGTTTCATAAGCAGGAGTGTAGTGGCCCTTCATGATAGTCACAGCTACACCCCCTCACAGCCACACCCCTTCTAAGATTATACAGTATAATATAGAATAACCTGGCCAAGTTTGGATACTGCTTTCTGCTTCTCTATCCTTGTTAATGTCTTCTCTCACACCAACAGACGCCCCTAGGAGCCAATCAGCATGAAAGGGGAGTGTTAGCTACTGCGAAGAGTCTTCTCATGGGCTGACTTCCTTTCACTCTGATTGGCGCCAATCAGCAGGAAAGGACAAGGAAAATGTTAAAAGACTTCTCAGTGGCTAAAACACTCCCTTTTCATGCTGATTGGCTCATAGACATTGGGATCCTGCTCCCAAAAAAGACCTGAGGAGACCCTGGACGACAACACCCCTGTTCGACGCAAAGGCTGCGGGAGAGCGTGGGCCTCCTCGGCAGGTTGGGCCTAGCCCAACTGAGTTCCCCAGCCAAGGAAAAAAACCAGAGCGACTCTCTTTGCTGTGGCTACCTGTGAGGGAGGCTCTGCCCGACTTTGTTCTGCTTCTGCTCTAGGCCAGCAGAGGACCCTCCAGTTGCCTCCAGCGTGGCGATGACGCCAGCCAGCACCGCCAGCCGTGACCCCCGGAGGCCTCCGTCACAGGAGGGGCCTGATCGCCCGTCTACAGAGGTCTTTGTCTACGATGAGGGGGACTTTGTGCTGCGTGGAGCAGAATGGCTGGCAAACGGAGGGAATCGCGGGACAGCCAGCCACGCCGTGTCCTGCTTTGACAGTCTTCTGCAGTCAGGCTGGAGGGAGAGACAGAATCGGGGGCTCTTCCGCTACCACTTGGGGGAGCTGCAGACCCAGATCCTGCCAGGGAGGCTGGGATTTGTGGCCCAGCTGAACACCCAAAGGGGATCAGAGAGAAGAAAACCCCAGGAGATCCAAAGCATCCAGCAGAGATTTGACCCCCAGCAGTTCAATTTCAATAAGATCCATCCTGAGGAGATTCTTTTTTGCATGGTCAGGGGCCAGACCACCTCCATGCCCTGCATGGGGGGTGCTCAGATCCCACCCGGTCTTGCCTATGTCCTTGTGGTGATTAATGTCAGCCCTCTGGAGTTTGGACACTCGCTTCTCATCCCTGATCCCACACTCTCCTTGCCCCAGATCCTCACACCGCAGGTCCTTCGCTTTGGACTAGATGCCATCCTCCTCAGCGCCCATCCTGGCTTCCGCATTGGCTTCAACAGCCTTGCAGCCTTTGCTTCAGTCAACCACCTGCACCTGCATGGGTTTTACTTGAACTGGGAGCTGCTGGTAGAATCGGCCCCCTGCAAGCCCCTTCTGCCTGAAGCAAACCTGTATGTGCTGGAAGAGGTCCCAGCTCCTGGCTTCCTCTTCTACAGTGAAGGGCGGCACATGGAGGAGCTGGCACACCAGATTTGCCAGGTCACTAACTACCTGATAAAGAAGGAGATTGCACACAACCTGTTTGTAACCCGGGGTGCTATTCCGGAGGGACCCATTAACTCAGCAGCTCGGCCTGGCATCCGGATCATTGTCTGGGCCAGGAAATCCTGCTTTGGTACCAAAGAAGAGTCTGCATTCAATGTGGCACTCTGTGAGCTGGCAGGGCACCTGCCCATCAAAACCGCCCAGGATTTTAAGAAACTCACAGAGGCGTCAGCCATTCACATGCTTCAGAAATATCTCCTCCCAGACTTCCAGTTTTCCCAGCTCCAGCGTGAGCTGGTGTCCCTCCTCAAAGGATAACCTCCCCACAGGGATTGTCCTGCTCTAGATAATGCTGATAGCATGTGCCTCTTCAGCAAAGTGAAGGAGGGACGCCTCACATACCCTCAATTTCTCCGATTCCCTTTCTTGGAGAAAGCATATAGAGTGCACTAAACTGGCCGCACTTAGAGTTAGTGGAACTATCCTGAACTTCTATTGCTCAGTAGGTGGCAACCTAGTCTCCCCGGCTTTAAAAATATTTCAAGCCAAAGTTGTTCCTATGATGCAATATGGAGCACCTATTTGGGGATGGGAAAACCCTCTACTTGACCAATTAGAGATAGTTCAAAACAAATTTCTAAAAAAACTTCTGCTTCTACCATCAGCGACCCCAGTGGTGCTAATTCGGGCCGAGACAGGGATTTCATCAGTTAGGGCAAAAATTCATTCAACTCTGGTAAATTACTGGAAGGCGAATAAGCAATCTTCCCCAAGGCAAATTTTGAAAATCAGCTCAATAAGTGTATGGTCGGACAAATTTTGGTCTGCCCAACTAACAAAAATTTGCCAACTTTACCACATAGACCCTAAAGCCCTACAAGACCCTTCTAACAAAACCAGCTTCACAGAGGTTCTTCTCCGGCATACTGCTTGGATGGATAGGCTAACTATAATAAATTCTAATTTCACACGATGGTATAGTCTTTTCAAATCAGATCAAACCAAAGCGAACTATTTAGATTTTCTTACAGCAGTAAATCTTCGTCACGCCTTCACAGCTTTGAGATTCCAATCAATGCCTTCGGCATACTTGACTGGCAGATATAACGGGACCCCCCGTGCCCAAAGACTGTGCATCTGTGACACTCCCGAGGTGGAAGATCTTCCACACTACTTGCTAGAATGCTCCCTATACAAACACCCCCAGTTAAAATTCCTGGACGAGGCGCTGACACATGCGCCCGTAGACCTACTCTCGCGTATTTCCTTCCTTCTCTCAGACAGGGACCCAGGCATTACATACAGAGTAGCTTTATTTGCCCTAGCAGCGCAGAAATTACGGAAGAAACGTATAGAGGAACTAGGACTTACTGTCTAGATAATACATGTTGCTATACTTATTGTTATAATAACAATGATTTTAATTGTATTTTAAAAATGTTTCCCTGATAGAAAATGTACCATTTATTTTATAGTAATAATATTTAAGATCCCAATTGTAATTTTAAAATGATTCACCTCATTAAGTGTATGACCTGTTAGAGGCCTATGGCCAGACAGTAATAAATGATGATGATGACATACCCTCAAACAACATGGTGGAAGGGCATGCAAGATTGCTGGTCAATAAAAAATGAGCTCAACTGTATTCCTGTATAATTGTTCGTTAGAGAAGCTGGTATAGCACAGTGGGGAGGAGAGCCTGGCTGGGAGTCCAGAGTCTGTGAGTTCAAATCCCCACTTGTGTCTCCTGGGCGTCAAGGGCCAGCTAAAGATCACCCCCACAGTGAGGGGCTCAGGGGTTATGTGCCCTGCCACCTGTGCAGCCGTTGGCAAGCTGCATAGTCCCAAGCAGCCCAGGTGCCCCCCAGCTGGCAGTTGCGGGAAAGGAAGGGACGGGCTTGTGCAGCTGTGGCAATCTGAGCAGGCCCTAGCCAGCTGGGGAGGACTAGCCTGAATACCGCTTACCATGAAAACCCTATTCATAGGGTAGCCATAAGTTGGGATCGACTTGAAGGCAGTCCATTTCCATTTTCATCACTAGAAGCCAAAATGATGAAACTGAGGTTGTCATACTTTGGACACATCATGAGAAGATGTGATTGACTAGAAAACACAGTAATGCTGGGAAAAACAGAAAGGAGTAGAAAAAGAGGAAGGCTGAACAAGAGATGGATTGATTCCATAAAAGAAGCCACGGACCTGAACTTACAAGCCCTGAACAGGGTGGTTCATGACAAATGCTATTGGAGGTCGCTGATTCATAGGGTCGCCATAAGTCGAAATCAACTTGGTTTACCATTGCCTTCCTATGAGTCTGGATGCATCTTAGTCTGGTGTCTTAGCTTTGACCGTTCTGCGTTGGGTGCCCCTGCTAGAAGTCTAGCTTCTTGGTCTAGACTCCTGATGGCATTGCTCTCAGCTTCTTCAACACCCTCAACTCCCTGCACCTTGTTAAGGTGGGCATCCTATAGGGGGACGGACTGACTAGGCTCTCTTAATATTCCTGTTTTCCACGCATCAAGGAGCTGGTGCATTTTGCCTAAGGATGGAGACAGCCACTGGCCATTCCCGCCTCCTCTCTACAACCCCATACTCACGTAGCCTCCTGCGAAGGTCTGCTGCCTCTGCCCATCTTTGTCCTAAGACTGGCCAGGTGCAGGCCCCAGGGGGCTACCACAAGCCCAGGGTTTTCTCCCCCCACACCCTCTTCCTTGTTTTCCCTCCAGCACCAGATTAAGAGTTTTGGGGGGCCCGGAATCCTCGGATGCTGCCTGGTGGTGTCTGGATGGCATAATAAAACTGCCCTGATGTGCATTTTTTTTTCTTGCGGGTCAAGAAAGGGCGACCGTTTCATTTATTTCTTTATGTCTGTGTAGAACTAGCGCTTTATAAAGAAAGGCCGAACGTGACAGATACACGACGGGGGGCTCAGGTCATAGAGACCAGTTGGTCATGGAACCGACCAGAGGGACGGCAACCCTGGACTTAATCCTCAGTGGGGACCAGGACCTGGTGCAAGATGTAAGTGTTGTTGAACCGATTGGGAGCAGTGACCACAGTGCTATTAAATTAAACATATATGTAACTGGCCAATTGCCAAGAAAATCCAACATGGTCACATTTGACTTCAAAAGAGGAAACTTCACAAAAATGAGGGGATTGGTAAAAAGAAAGCTGAAAAACAAAGTCCAGAGGGTCACATCACTCGAAAATGCTTGGAAGTTGTTTAAAAACACTATATTAGAAGCTCAACTGGAGTGCATACCGCAGATCAGAAAAGGTACCGCCAGGGCCAAGAAGATGCCAGCATGGTTAACGAGCAAAGTCAAGGAAGCTCTTAGAGGCAAAAAGTCTTCCTTCAAAAAATGGAAGTCTTGTCCGAATGAAGAAAATAAAAAAGAACACAAACTCTGACAAAAGAAATGCAAGAAGACAATAAGGGATGCTAAAAAAGAATTTGAGGAGCACATTGCTAAGAACATAAAAACCAACAACAAAAAATTCTATAAATACATTCAAAGCAGGAGACCATCTAGGGAGACAATTGGACCCTTGGATGATAAGGGAGTCAAAGGTGTACTAAAGAACGATAAGGAGATTGCAGAGAAGCTAAATGAATTCTTTGCATCTGTCTTCACAGTGGAAGATATAGGGCAGATCCCTGAACCTGAACTAACATTTGCAGGAAGGGATTCTGAGGAACTGAGACAAATAGTGGTAACGAGAGAGGAAGTTCTAAGCTTAATGGACAATATAAAAACTGACAAATCACCGGGCCCGGATGGCATCCACCCGAGAGTTCTCAAAGAACTCAAAAGTGAAATTGCTGATCTGCTAACTAAAATATGTAACTTGTCCCTTGGGTCCTCCTCCGTGCCTGAGGACTGGAAAGTGGCAAATGTAACGCCAATCTTCAAAAAGGGATCCAGAGGGGATCCCGGAAATTACAGGCCAGTTAGCTTAACTTCTGTCCCTGGAAAACTGGTAGAAAGTATTATTAAAGCTAGATTAACTAAGCACATAGAAGAACAAGCCTTGCTGAAGCAGAGCCAGCATGGCTTCTGCAAGGGAAAGTCCTGTCTCAGTAACCTATTAGAATTCTTTGAGAGTGTCAACAAGCATATAGATAGAGGTGATCCAGTGGACATAGTGTACTTAGACTTTCAAAAAGCGTTTGACAAGGTACCTCACCAAAGGCTTCTGAGGAAGCTTAGCAGTCATGGAATAAGAGGAGAGGTCCTCTTGTGGATAAGAAACTGGTTAAGAAGCAGAAAGCAGAGAGTAGGAATAAACAGACAGTTCTCCCAATGGAGGGCTGTAGAAAGTGGAGTCCCTCAAGGATCGGTATTGGGACCTGTACTTTTCAACTTGTTCATTAATGACCTAGAATTAGGAGTGAGCAGTGAAGTGGCCAAGTTTGCTGATGACACTAAATTGTTCAGGGTTGTTAAAACAAAAAGGGATTGCGAAGAGCTCCAAAAAGACCTCTCCAAACTGAGTGAATGGGCGGAAAAATGGCAAATGCAATTCAATATAAACAAGTGTAAAATTATGCATATTGGAGCAAAAAATCTTAATTTCACATATACGCTCATGGGGTCTGAACTGGCGGTGACCGACCAGGAGACAGACCTCGGGGTTGTAGTGGACAGCACGATGAAAATGTCGACCCAGTGTGCGGCAGCTGTGAAAAAGGCAAATTCCATGCTAGCGATAATTAGGAAAGGTATTGAAAATAAAACAGCCGCTATCATAATGCCGTTGTATAAATCTATGGTGCGGCCGCATTTGGAATACTGTGTACAGTTCTGGTCGCCTCATCTCAAAAAGGATATTATAGAGTTGGAAAAGGTTCAGAAGAGGGCAACCAGAATGATCAAGGGGATGGAGCGACTCCCTTACGAGGAAAGGTTGCAGCATTTGGGGCTTTTTAGTTTAGAGAAAAGGCGGGTCAGAGGAGACATGATAGAAGTGTATAAAATTATGCATGGCATTGAGAAAGTGGATAGAGAAAAGTTCTTCTCCCTCTCTCATAATAATACTAGAACTCGTGGACATTCCAAGAAGCTGAATGTTGGAAGATTCAGGACAGACAAAAGGAAGTACTTCTTTACTCAGCGCATAGTCAAACTATGGAATTTGCTCCCACAAGATGCAGTAATGGCCACCAGCTTGGACGGCTTTAAAAGAAGATTAGACAAATTCATGGAGGACAGGGCTATCAATGGCTACTAGCCATGATGGCTCTGCTCTGCCACCCTAGTCAGAGGCAGCATGCTTCTGAAAACCAGTTGCCGGAAGCCTCAGGAGGGGAGAGTGTTCTTGCACTCGGGTCCTGCTTGCGGGCTTTCCCCAGGCACCTGGTTGGCCACTGTGAGAACAGGATGCTGGACTAGATGGGCCACTGGCCTGATCCAGCAGGCTCTTCTTATGTTCTTATGTTCTTAGGGTGGACCGCCACTACGAGCTACGAGGCCGCTTTCAGTGGCCGGATGTCCGCCTCCTCCCGCCCCCCACCCCGTTTCATGGATGGCCCAATAGGAATCAGCAGCGGGTGGAGCGCGGCCGGGCGGTTCACGTAAATCGAACCACTGCGGCGCCAGTCGCGATCGAGGGCCTGCATTGCGTCACAAAGAGCTCGTCGCCTGGTGATGACGAGAGAAGAGGGGCCGCGATAGCGAGGCGGCGCTCCAGCCCCTCGAGCCGCCCTTTATGGTCGTGGCGCTTCGACCTCGCCCCCTCGCCGTGGCCCGCCCTAGGGGGCGGGGCCCGCTGTCGGCATGGTGACCGCGTCAGGGCCCGAGGGAGCCCTAGCCCCAGGCGCCGCCGCCGCCGCGGGGGAAGCCACGGGGCCCGGTAAGGGGGCGCTGGGGGGACCGGGCGGCGGAGGCGCCACCAGGTCCACCAGCTGCGGCGGAGGCAGAGAGCTTCCCCAATAAGGAGGGCCTGGGCAGCCCCAAAGGTGCCCCGCGAAACCGGCCCGCCTGCCCGGTGACCCCAAGTGACCCCGCCTCCTTGCAGGGCGTTGAGCCCCCCTCCCGTGGGAGCCGCCCAGGCGCCCCTCCTCCTCGTCCCGGGGCCCCCATTCAAGGTGCTGCCGCTGCCAACCTGTGAGGCAAGCCAGGCTCGGGTTTTGCACTACAACTCCCATCAGCCCCAGACAGCTGGCTCGGTCTGACTGGAATTGTAGTCCAAAATGTGTGGCAAAGGCTGCCAGGAATGGGGAATCTGGTGCCCTCCTGATCACCCCTGGCTATTGGCCATGAGGGCTGCTGCGAGTTGCAGTCGGCAGTATCTGGAGGGCCAAAGGAGATTCCCCAGCCCTGCCCTAGATCTTGTTATCCCACCAATGGGTTTGGACATTTATGTGCAGGTGTGCAGAACGTGGCCTTCTCGGTATGACATCCCACTTATGATATCCGCCCCCCTTTCAGGGACACCAGGCACCCTTGTTGAAAGGGCTCTGGCATGACCTTCCTTAATCTGGTGCCCTCCAGAGTTTTGGATGGCAGCTTCCTCAATCCCAGACCATTGACTGTGCTGGCTGGGGTCGAAGGGAGGAGTTGTCGAAAACGTCTGGCGGATACCAGGTTGGGGAAAGCTGCTTTAAGAATGAACTTTTTCGCCCAGGCCATTGAGGGGTTATTGAATTCAGCCGTTTAATGTGTACAGCTAAAATTGAAATGCTCTGTTTGCTGCAGTAAAATAGTTGTTTTTAACTATCTGATTGTATTAATTGATTTATTATTTATTGTTGTTTAACAGGAATATTGTAAACTACCCTGTGAATCTAACAGCTGAACAGCAGTTTAGAAATACAGCAAATAAATAATATACCAGGAGTGCTTGATCCGTGATTGGTACTGCTAAGGCCAGCACAGGCTTGCCATCGCTTGCCACACTTTGCTGTGCGGGCCTGGCTGCCTGGCTTGAGCCTCTGCAGGTTTCTCCAAGCCTCACGGTTTTCTTCTCATTCTCATAGGTGTCTCACCTCACAGACTGGGTACCTTTTCTTTGCCTTGGGCTGTTAGGCTACAGAGTCCAACCTGGTTGGGTAATTTGGAAGACCATGGCTCAGTTTGCATGGCCTGTGCTTCCTTGTAAACTCGGTCCACAGCATCTCCAGGGAAAGCATTGGTTTAAGAAAAGCCTCAGCTTCAGAATCTGGAGAGCCACTGACAGTCAGAACAAATATTAAAGGGAAAGATGGACCTGCCGTTCTGACTTATAAGGAAAGCCTGGCTTGGAGCACAAGCCTTAGAGGAAAGGAGGTGCTCTCAGGGGGTTGAAGAGGGTTGGGAGAGAACCAGACAGATGGTGCTACAATTTTAAAATCTATTTTACTTAAGGAATTTATACTTCACCTTCAACAAGTTCCCAGGGCAGCTCATAAAAATTAACAATAAAACAGTAACATTAAAACAGAAACATTAAAGCACCACAATATAAAGGAGCATTATAAGGAAGACAAGCTCTGCTTTGGATTGCATTAGCAGTAAGTATCAATGAATGCGACAGTGACAGGCTTTGCTGACACTCTTCTTCCTTGTGCCCTTCTGCAAGAGTGCCTGAGAGAATGAAGATCAACACAGACGAAAGTAGTGAGTCTGAAAACGAAACAGATGAAGATGAGGAGGATGAGGATGAAGGCGGTCTGTCAGATGAGTCTGCTAATGAATGCCTTAAGAGGCTGGACACAGAAAACAAAGCATCTCAGGACAAGCCACGAGCCCATAGCCGAGGGCACAAAGGCACTGGACAAGCAGGGCAGAAGGGTGACCTGCCAGGTGTCTCTCTGATAGATCTGGAGGAGCAAACGGCAGAGGAGTGTGAGCAAGAAGAGACGAGGAGGAAGAAAAAGAAGAAACACAGGTGCGCCGTCTCCATGCGTCCCACTCTGGTCCCACAGGAGCCACGCTGAGTGTCTGGGAGCAAGCTGTGGGCTTTCCATGTGCACGCAGGAGTGCAGATGCCACTGCTGCAATCTGCCAGACCCTCCCACAGATCTCTTGAGGCATTGTCACGGGTGAAGAGGCTGCAGCCTTGAGACCTAGTGGGCTGGTCCCATTTTCAGCCCAGAGCATGCTCTCTGTCCCAGGGCAGCTGTCTCCAGCCACTGAGCTGCTGCTTTCTCCCACCTCGATTCTAGGCTGCTGTCCATCAACCTGGCCAACTGCAAATACGAGAGCGGTAAGTGAAGGTTGCTTCTTCGAGGGCGGCTGCTCCCAGAGCCGGAGAGCATCCTCATCACACAGGGCCTGGGTATCGTTTAGTTTCCCGTATTGGCTTTGTGCAGCACAGTGGGGAATGAGCCAACGGCGATCAGGATGACGGCAGGCAGCTGCTGAACTGCCTGGGCCAGGGTGGCCATGGGCACCTGCATTAGGAGAGAGGTTCCCAGGGCTGCTCTGGGTGGATTTGTGTGTGTGAGACTCAAGTCCCATCAGAGGGATTCCTCCTGCTGCTCAGATGGTTGCAGCAGCTCCCCCTGCTTCGGGCAGGGTCCAGAGGGGATCCAGGTGCATCTTGGGACCCTCTGTGGCCCTCTGTTTCTTTTGCTGCAGTTAGGCGTGCTGCTCGGCGCTGTGGCCTGAAAGAAGTGGGGGAGGACGAGGAGTGGACCGTCTGCTGGACTGACTGCTCAGTCTCGCTGGAGCGTGTCATGGAGATGAAGAGGTTCCAGGTACCTGGAGTGAAGGCAGAGAAGAGGGAGCTCCAGCGGAGTGACTGATGGAGCTTGGCTGGCAGACAGCTCTTCTGGAATCTGAGTTGCATGTGCCCCTCTTTGTTGCGAGGATCCCCTGGTGCTGATCAGCACTTCTGCCCCAAACAGCCCTGGCTGTTCTGTGCCTTTGCCCCTGCCAGGGAGCCACCCCGTGCCCTCGGCTACCTTGCCGTGACCCAGATATCACAGGGAGAGGGCTGTGAGTAAGGGCCAGCTGCAACCTGTCCTGGACAGAGCTTTGTTGAGCTTCAGGTGCCAGGTGAGAGTTGTCCTTTTTGCCTGTGCTTCTGTGCATGTCCACTGGCTCTGTGCTTTTAAGGTCCACCTTATGTTAACTTTGGGCTGCTCTTGCTATTATATACCTCACCAGGCTCTTTTTGTTCAAATTTTGATAAGCATTTTTGATGATTCATACTCTGTTTTAACATGGAAGCTGCTTGAGGAGTCTTCATGTAAGACTGAAAGGTGGTCTAAGAACTACTCTGAATAAAGAGCCAGATTGTTCATGAGGACCCTTTGCCAGAAATGCGGTGATCTTCTTTCCCTGCCCTGCCCTTGCTCTATTTCAGAAAATTAACCACTTCCCAGGCATGGCAGAGATCTGCCGCAAGGACCTGCTTGCCCGCAACCTCAACCGCATGCTCAAGCTCTTCCCCAAGGAGTACAGCATCTTCCCACGTACTTGGTGCTTGCCGGCCGAGTGAGTGACGGAAAAGGTTTACGAGCCCTGGCACAGCCTCTGGCCAGGGAATCTGATCCCGGTGGTGGTGCCCGGGGAAGCGGAAGCACTGAAGCACCACTGGGAAGGGGCTTCTGTCTCAGCCGTCCTGTGCCAGCTCTGGGACATCCCCTCCCTAATTTGGATCAAAAACACTTGCCGCCACTGGCTTAGGAGAGAGAACCCTGGGCAGCAGCGCCGGATGACGGCATTTGTGGTGCTGCCTGCATGCCCACATCTGCATTGTCCCTGCACAGCTATGGGGACTTCCAAGCCTATGGGCGCATGAGGAAGAACAGGACGTACATCTGCAAGCCAGACAGCGGCTGCCAAGGACGGGGCATCTTCATTACACGCAATCCCAAGGAGATCAAGCACGGCGAGCACATGATCTGCCAGCAGTACATTGCCAAGGTAGGCCCGGTGAAGGCAGAGAGAACCTTTGCCCAAACCCACAGCTGCTGCCCTCTTAGCAGAGCTGGTTCCAAGTCCACGCTCAGTTGAGAACGTTAGCTTTGCCTGGGGATATTCAGAGCCAGACTCCTGAGCTGTCTGGGGAAATGCATCTGCCCCTGACCCCTGAGCCTATCTCCTTGCAGCCCTTCCTCATTGATGGCTTTAAGTTCGACATGCGCATCTATGTACTGGTCACTTCCTGCGACCCGCTGAAAATCTTTGTCTACGAGGAGGGGCTAGCCCGTTTTGCCACCATGAGGTACATCGAGCCCAGCAGCAGCAACCTGGTAAAGAAGGGATGTTTCCCAGAAACTGGCATTTGCTTTGTAGGATAATAAGCTGTTGGTGCCCAGTGGGACTTCTGAGAGCTCTCTTCTAGGGCCTGGGAGTGGGTGGAGTGTTCTGGGACACTCTGCAAACTAAAGGTCACCCCACGTCCAGTCAGTGGAATCCCAGAGCTGGGAAATGCTGCTGGGTAACTAGGCCGCCATAAGCCCCGCGCTCCTTGTGTGCTATGACATGCAGCACTAAGGAGTGTGGGGAGGAGGATTTGAGGGCTGCTAGGGCGGGGTGATGAATGCTGCTGGTCAAGGGAGACTGGGCAGGAGACGAACGGGTCTCAAGGCCTGGAGAGTAAACCTTCCTGCTGTCTCTTACTCAGGATGACATCTGCATGCACCTGACCAACTATGCCATCAACAAGCACAACGAGAACTTTGTGCGTGATGACAATACAGGCAGCAAGAGGTATTTCCCCCCCTAGCCCCCTGCAGGAGCAGACTTGTGCTGTCTGCTTGGGGGCATTTGCCTCTTGCTAAGGGTGCGGCTTAGATGGGCGGAGGCAGTTGCAGGCCAGCGGATGGCACGTGGAAATGGGCAAGTTGGGTTCTAGTCCACTCTGAGTCGGAAACTCAAGAGATGTAAAACCAACTCAAGAGATGCTCAGGCCATCGCTAAAATGGGTGGGCACTGGCAGTGTTGCTACTGGACACGGGAGGGTGGGCTGTGTCGGTAGCAGGAGGCGTGCTTTGCATGCAGAAGGTCCCTGCTAGCATCTCCATCTAAATGAGGGCCTTGGGTAGCAAGGCTGAGCATGGCGAAAGGCCCTGGAGAGCTGCTGCCCGTCAGTGGAGACCGTCCTGGGCTGGATGGCTTCGTGTCAGGCAGCCTCACGTGCGCACAGGCTCATCACTACACTCTGCTGCTGTGTGGACAAAGCGCGGAGGGTTTTAATGCCTCCTAAGGCTGTCATCCCAAGTGCACTTGCCTGGCAATCAGGACACCCTGGTTGTCCAGCTTTGCCCAGCCTGTTGTTGACCCTTTCTTTGTGGTCGTAGGGAACAGGGCTTGGGGGTTTGCTGGTCTTCAGGGGCAGAGTCTGGCCTTGATCTCCCTGCAGCCCCTTTCTCTCCCCCCCCCAACTCCCAACAGGAAGTTGTCCACACTGAACACCTGGATGCGGGAGCACAGCTACAACATGGACGAGCTGTGGCGGGACATCGAGGACATCATAATCAAAACCCTCATTGCTGCCCACCCAGTTCTGAAGCACAACTACCGCACCTGCTTCCCCAACCACATCTCCGGCTGTGCCTGCTTCGAGATCCTGGGCTTCGACATCCTCCTTGACAGGAAGCTCAAGCCTTGGCTCTTGGAGGTGAGAGGGAGGCCATTGTCTCTCTGCAACAGAATCTCCAACAGACAGAATCAGCCTGTCCGAGTACTGCATGAGCCTCACAGTCAGGTTTTCGGCCCTCTCTAGGTTTCCTGGCTTTCTCCGGCTGTGCACCCCTTGTCTTTGGCACACATGTCGTTGCCCGCTTCTTTGTATCCTGAAACAAGTCAGAGTGGAGTCTGCAAAGATCTTGGAAGGCAGAGATGGGGTGGGATAGATGTCTTCATGCAGTAGTAATGTAAACAGGCAATCTGCAGTGATTTGGGATACTGGCAAATATGTATCAATATTGTCAGCCCTGATTGGCTGCAAAAGTCAAAGCTCCCCCACCCCTGGCAGAGGTCATTCCAAGCCCTGTTCCGTCCGTCTGAAGCACCCATTCTGATCCTGGCTGCTTGGTGTCCACCTTCTGCTGACCCCACCCTAAGTACAGTATTGCAAACAGTATCTTTTTTAAAAAAAATGTAGTACTTGGAACATGTGTCCTTGTTCTGGAAGGAGCAGGAGTCCTGAAGTCTCATGCCCTAGAAGGAGCTGTCTGTACCCTCACTGCTGTTGCCCCTGCAGGTCAACCACTCCCCCAGCTTCACCACTGACTCCCGCCTGGACCGTGAAGTGAAAGACGCCCTGCTCTGCGACGCAATCAATCTCGCCAACCTGCGTGCTTGTGACAAGAAGAAGGTGCTCGAAGAGGACAAGAGGCGGGTGAAGGAGCGCCTTCTCCAGGTCCACCAGCCCCCCCGTGAGGCCAGGTACCCCTATGAGGACAACGCACCATGGGCCCAGCGCAACTGCAGCCATCCCAAGGGCCTGCCTTCCACTGGCCTTGCACCCTCCTTCTCCTGTTAGAGGCTGCTGGCCCCCAGGCTTTTCTGTGGGTGGCTTTGCCTTCAGAGGCCGCCAGCACCCTGAGTCCCTTCGCTTTTCCCTCGCTCCATTAGCAGTGTTTGTAGGCTGCATGTCAGCCTCCAGCCACCCCAGGGGACAGAACATGGAGCAAGTAGCCGTTCAGATGGGTTTCTCTATTCTCCTGGTCCTGGAATGGGCTCCAGAGCACAGCATGAGGACTGGACCCTGGAATGTGGGTAGATGGTTGCCTTGGCAGTAGCTGTTCATTGCTCCATGCCATTGGGGGGGGAGGGCAAAGTTGCCTGGTCACTGGAGAGACAGAGGAGGAGGACATCAGTGCCCACATGTCCCTCCCTCTCTCTCAGGCAGAGTCTGTGGAATTTCTCTGCTGCTGGTGTCACAGCCTGACCTCTCTTGATCTGCAGGCGTGAACAGATGCAGAGCAGCCAGGCCGCCTGGCTGGCCCAAGCAGAGAAGTATGAGAACAGCCACCTGGGCGGCTACCGGCGCATCTTCCCATTGCGGGGTACAGAGAAGTACCTGCCCTTCTTCAAGCACAGCGGATCTCTCTTCCAAGAGACAGTTGCCTCCAAGGCCAGAGAAGAGTGCGCCAGGTACCTGGGAGGGCATGTGGAAGGATTCCCCCGCTGTGCAGAGCAGGCCCATTCACCACCTGCACAGTCACGCCTGCGTCTCCCAGCACGAGGGGTTTGCGTCCAACAAGGTGACTTGTCCTGTCAGGCAACAGCTGGAGGAGATCCGCCAGAAGCGGGAGCAGAGGGAGAGCACAGCCGGGAAGAAGCGAAGGGATGTGAAGGAGAACTTGCAGGGGGAGTCCGCAGGGGAGAAGGCCCACGAGAAGGGAAAGGGCAAGTCTGCCCTCACCCGCATGACCTACAGCCACAGCAAGACCTGGAACCCAAAGGTACCTCGCGGGATTCTCCCTCAAGGCACGGAGCTCTCGGCCCTCTCTTGCTCTGTGCTTCCATGCCAAGGAGGTGCCTCAGAAGGGCTGTCAATCCCAGAGCCATTTCCAGGCATCCCAGTCTGTGCACCAGGAAACCTTTTCTGTTCATCTTCAAAGCCTGATGGATATTTCATGTCATATTGCATAGTTGTGTTTTAAATATTTACATGGTTTCATTCTTCTCTGTGGCAGAGAGAGAGATGGGAGATCATGTGGAGGGTACCAGAGGCCCCCACCCCAGTCTCTCTGCCCCTTCCTCCTCTGGATGAAGGAGGGTCTTTTGCTTTCTCCGGCACGGCTACAGAGGAACTGGTGGAAGGTCCCAGTGGGAAGCAACCTGCAGGGGCTCCACCGGGAGCACACCAGCACCAGCCGTGGGCTCCTTTTGCTTCTGTGGAGGGGGGGATATTTTGCTTGTTTTACTTAAGCTGTTTTCTGAGCTGTCAAGTAGGATAGAAATATTTAAAGTTAGCAGATGGGCACCGTGAGGCTGGCTGTGCTTCTCGGGTTCCACCCAGGCCGTTTCCTTTCCTAGATGCCCTCCCTACCTTACGACAGCATGACTCCCCAGGCCATAGTGGAGGAAGAGGAAGTGGAGAGGGTCAAAGCCCTCCTGCGCCGTGAGAATCTGATCCGAGGGCTGGGCATTGTGGACCAGCTAACCCGCCTGCTTCGCAGCACAGAGCCCAGGCCAGTGGAAATCCAGAGGCCCCACATTAACATCTCCGAAAGCCAGGTAGGCACAGGGGCTGTTTTCAAACCCCAAAACTCAGGCTAGATGGGAAGGCTAGGAGCAGATGTGGCTGGGATCCAGAGTGGCCTGCCAGAAGGAATGTTGGCCCTGGGTTGGAGAGGCCTGGGTTCATGTCCCAGCCCTGCAGTGGGCTTGGCTGCCCTCTCCTGTTCCCCAGGAACCCGTGGGCCTCGCCTCGAAGGGCAAACTGTTTTGCTTCACCAAGGCTAGACAAATGCCTGGTAACTAGTTTTGAGGAGAGCAGCATTTAAACTGGGGAGAGGAAGCCTGGGGCTCCCTTTGGGAATCCAGTGGGGGTCCTTGCAAAGAGGCAGGACGTGAGAGAGGGCTCCCCTCAGCACTGCTGGCAGCCATATTCAGGCCACCTGCCAAGCCTCAGCTGGCTGTTTTTCCTTCCAGCCTCACTTTCTTCAGGAGGTGTTCAGTAACAGAGAATCCCAGAACCTGATGACCCTCGTCCCCCTGTCCCTCCTAGGGGGCTCCGTTCAGGAGCTGGGGCAGCAGATCCTGCAGCAACCCACAGCACGTGTCCAGCTGCTGGGCAGCCAGGGGTTCATCCCGACCATCCTGGGCGCCCTCTCAGGCCTAAGCCCTTCCCACGAGGCCTCCTATTCCTCCCACTTCAAGCCGCAGCTCCACATCCAGCCGCCCAGGAACATGAGCTGGCTGGGCACAGCCATGGTGGGCGAGCCCAGCACTCTTGCCCGGATGCTGAAGGCAGGAGGGCGCCGATTTGGCAGTGCCAAGAACAAGTTGGACGTCGGTGAGTACTGTGAGTGAGGGCGTTCTGGAGCCATGGTCGTCTGACTCTCCGCCGTTGCCGCGAACAGCAGCAGCAGTGGAAGGGTTGGGGCACCAGGAAACATACCCGCTCCCTGCCTGCATGCTCAGGAACCCCAAGGCTCAGGATCAGGGCACCACAAGGGCCACAGCCTGCAATGGAGACAGGGCATGCAAGTATCCTGGGAGGTGGTGCCAAGAGGCAGCCGGGACACTTAAGGACCTGGGAGTGCAGGCCAGGCCCAGCTTGTTGATCTGCCTTCTTCTCCCGCCCATGCCTCTCGTCCTGCTTCTCTTCCAGGCAGCCCTGCCAGCAAGAGGCCTCTGTACATGGGCTCCGGCTCCCTGAGCTGCCTGCCTCACGCTGGGAGAGCACCAGGCCACCTGTACAGCAGCTTCCCCTTCCCCTCCGTGGCAGCCCCCCTAAGCCGCACTGATGTGCACGGACTGGCCATCAACTCCGCGTCTGCCCCCCTCATCCGGCGCACAAGTCCCCATCGCTCCAGCAATGTGGCCACGCTGCACCTCAACCAGCCCAGGTAGCCTCCGCAGAGCCGAGGTCTCCTTTGCAGCAGGGCTCATCCCAGCGAGAGCCGGCTGCCTGGCCGCTCTCCCCAACGGTTTCTTTGACCTTTTGTCCCCAGGAAAGGCACTTTACTTGAATGCTTGGCAAAACAGCGATTCTAGGAGCAAGAAGAGCTTGGGGGGGGGTCGCTGGGGGATGCTGATGCCAATGCCTGGGGCAGGAGGGGCAGGAGAGGAGACAGAGCCCTCTGCCCTGCCTTGCTGCAGCAGTGGCCTGGAGGCACGGCTCTTGATGCAACACGTACCCCTCCCCCTCAGAGCCAGGCCCCTCACCAATTCACCCCTCCACGGCTGAGCAATGTAGCAGAAGCCATTCCCCCCCCCCACTGCCCCAAGCAGCAGCAGCAGCAGCAGCAGCAGCTTCTGAGAACAGTATTAGGTGCCTTTGGCTGTTGTGGTCCCTCATGCCATCTTCCCTGCCCTTGATGCCAGTCAGCCTGCCAGAGGCCATAGACCATTTCTGGAGAGCACGATGGGCCGGGGGACGGGAGGGGCATTTTGTAGCCGACTTTGTATTAAAGTTTTATACAGTTATACAATCTGGGGCGTCTCTCTCACTCTCTCCTTCTGCTGACAGGCACAGCACATGGTTTGCCTAATAGGCAGCCTGTGGAGCTCTCCCTGCCGCTGGTAGGAATGGCTCCTGCATTGCTCCGAAGAGCTGCTCGATCCTTGTGTGAAAGAGCTGGGAGAATACCAGCAGCCCACTGTTCTTTGCCCTTCAGAGAACAGTAGAGTTGGAGGGGGCCTGCAAGGCCATCAAGTCCAGCCCCCTGCTCAATGCATCTTTGGATTTCAGGGAGAGGGGATGCAGTGGGGTCCTCTGTCTGCTGCTGGTGGGACAGCCAAGCAGCACTGGGCTGCCGAGAGTGGGGTGAGGGGAAGGGCACCCAGTCTTAATTTCACAAATACGCTCATGGGGTCTGAACTGATAGTGACGGACCAGGAATGAGACCTTGGGGTCATCGTGGATAGCTCGATGAAGACGTCGACCCAGCCGGTGGTAGCTGTGAAAAAGGCAAATAACGTGCTAGGGATCATTAAGATAAGTATTGAAAATGAAACTGCCGGCATCATAATGCTGTTGCATAAATCTATGGTGTGACTGAATTTGGAATACTGTGTGCATTTCTGGTGGCCTCATCTCAAAAAGGATATTGTAGAGCTGTAAAAGGTTCAGAAAAGGGCAACCAGTGGCTCCCCTACAAGGAAAGGTTGCAGCATTTGGGGTGTTTTCATGTAGAGAAAATGAAAGTTAAGAGGTGACATGATAGATGTTTAAAAATTATGCATGGCATGGAGAAAATGGATAGTAACACTATGCTCTGCCTCCATAGTCTGAGGCGCATGCTTCTGGATGCCAGCTGCTGGGATCCACAGGAGGGGAGGGTGCTCTTGCGCTCAGATCCTTTTTGTGGGCTTTCCATGGGCAACTGGTTGGCCACTGTGAGAAAAGGGTGCTGGACTGGATGCCCCCCCCCGGCCTGCTCCAACAAATGTGCTTAGTATAAAAGTAGAAGGGCTGTAGCTTTGTGGTGGAGCATATGCGTTGCGTGCATGAGGAGGTCCCAGCTTCAACCCCAGGAGGGCTGGGACGCTTCAATAATAATAATAATAATAATTTAATTTTTAGGCTGCCTATCTGGCCGAAGCCACTCTAGGCGGCGTACATATTAAATTCAATAAAATATAAAATACAGTAAATACAATAAAATACAAATAATAATCAGTGACAGAATAGCAGCAATTGTAATACATAGCAGCGGGGATTGAGTATATAATTAGCCCATCCCGATAGTCTCAAAGGCCTGACCAAACAGCCAAGTTTTTAATGCTTGGCGGAAGGTATCCAGGGAAGGGGCATGTCGAAGATCCAACGGGAGGGAATTCCAGAGAGTGGGGGCCGCCACCGAAAAAGCCCTCTCTCTAGTCCCCACCAACCTAGCTACTTTTGTTGGTGGGATTGAGAGAAGGCCCTGCGTGGCGGATCTTGTCGGGCGGCATAGTTGGTGACGCTGGAGGTGCTCCTTCAGATAAACCGGGCCGAAACCATATAGGGATTTAAAGGTTAACACCAACACCTTGAATTGGGCCCGGAAAACTACTGGAAGCCAGTGTAGATTAAATAATACTGGTGTAATATGATCACGGCGACGGCTGTTTGTAAACGAGCCGCCGCATTCTGTACCAGTTGAAGTTTCCGGACCGTTTTCAAAGGTAACCCTACGTAGAGCGCATTGCAGTAGTCTAATCGAGAGGTGACCAGGGCATGTACTACCAGTGGGAGCTGATGAACAGGGAGGTAGGGTTGCAGCCTGCGTATGAGGTGTAGTTGGTACCAGGCTGCCCGGCTCACTGCCGAAATCTGAGCCTCCATGGACAGCCTGGAATCAAGAACAACCCCCAGGCTGCGGACCTGGTCCTTCAGGGGCAATTGTACCCCATTAAACCTCAGGTCAACAGGACCCAGCCTACCCCTGTCTCCCACAAGCAGTACCTCGGTCTTGTCAGGATTTAGCTTCAGCCTGTTCCTTCCCATCCATCCACTCACGGATTCCAGGCACTTGGACATGGTCTCCACAGCCAACTCTGGTGAAGACTTAAACGAGAGATAGAGCTTTGAAGAGCTGCTGCCGTTTGGCGTGGGGAATATCGGCCTAGACGGACCAAGGGCCTGGCCGGCAATAAGGCAAGCAGCTTCCTGCCAGACGCTGACAGTTGGGGGCTGCTTTGCGGCTGCAACCCAGATGGGGCCTGTGTGACGCTTCCAGTCACCCGCTGCCCCATAAGCCAAAGGGGGCGCTCCCGCTCCGCAGAGCCTAACGGCGGGGCGGAACCCCTGGCTCGGCCTGTTTACCCCAAAGTTTAAAACGTCCCATAACCGCTGTCCTGTGAAAAGCCATTCCCTCGGCGAGACGCGCTTTGGCCCGCCCCTGTCCGCCCCGCCTTCCCCGCGGAGTCCGGCGCTGCGCGGCCTTGCCAGGAACGAGATGGGGCCGAGGCGCTCACTGGGGCTGCAGAGGGTGATTGCCCGACTCGCCGCCAGGCAGGTGGAGGTCGAGCTGTCGGAGGAGCAGGAGGTGGAAAGGTAGGGCCCGGTCTCCCGCCCAGCCTCCCTTTCCCCGCTTCCCGGAGCTGCAGCTTCTCCTACGGACCTCGCCGCGTCTCTCTTTCTCTCTCTCGCTAGGCTGCTGCGGCGCCAGGCGAAGGAGATCCGCCTGCGCAAACTCCAGAGGCTGATGGAACCGCGGGGGCCCCCCGAGCGCAGCCTGACCCGCCAGGCGATGGAGCAGATTCGGTAAGAGGGGCCGGGAGGGCGTCGGAGGAGGAGGCGGCTCCGGTGCCCAGGCCGCGAGGCGCGGCCATCTAGGTCCGGCTCCTTCTCCCTCCTCGGCAGCCGTCAAGGGGCGAGGGCGCCGCTTCTACGAGCAGCTTCTCTTCCCTTCCTCCCGCTTCCCCACCAGGTATCTCAGCCGGGAGCTGCCCGAGGACTGGCCTGTCCCCCGCCTGGCGCGAGGCTTCCAGGTGGAGCCCGAGGTCATCCGCAGAGTCCTCAAGAGCCGCTTTTCGCCTTCTCCGGAGCGCAGCCGCAGGCAGGACTACAAAGCTGCCACCCAAAAGAGCGACTCTACGGCCACCGCTGCGCGCCACCGGGGCCTCTTGCCCAAGGAGGCCACCTTCCGGCTGCTGCCTGCCGGCCCCAGAGAAACTTCCTCTCGGCCTGTTACCCCCAAAGCACGGCCGGCCCCCTCTGCGCCGGAGGAGGAGGAGGAAGAGCAGGAGGCAGAGGCGGGCTGCGGCCGGAGGGTTCTGAGCGACACCGAGCTGGAGGCCCTGGCGGCGGAGGGCCGGGAGTCCCAGCTGAAAGTCGTGCAGAAGGGCCAGGAGGTCTTCGACGGCGACGGAAACCTCCTCTACAGGATCCCAGTTCCCCAGCAGGCCTGAGAGCAGCCGCCCTTGCTGCCTGGGGGAAGGCAGACCGGCAGGGCCCTTTCTGAGCAGGCTGTCTGGGCTGGACTTTTCCTGTACCTTAAATGGCCAAATTCAGCCTCAGAGGGTCTGCTGTAGGTGGGGAGACACTGGAGAGTTTCTGGCTACATCAGGGCTGGCACATCCTCACTTGAGGCCAAAGGGAGGACTTTGGCTTGGGGCCTCCCAGCCCCATAAGGCCTGGGGCAGTTTGTCTGAGTCTGCTCAAGGGAGGAGACTCCTGAATTTGGAGAGGCCATCCAGCACTGTGGGGCAAGTGGCAGTTATGTCCCTTTGCTGGAGCCCAGGCCCTGCAGTCAGGCAGTGGCCGCAGGGGGAATGAAATCCAGATCTCCTGGGCCCATCTCTGCCACTCACTAAGGCAAGCGCAGGATAGTAAACCTCTCTGCCTTTTTGAACATGTTTTGGGAGGGAAAGTGGCAACTGATCGATTCACCCTTGTTGCTTGAGCTCCTTAAAACATGCAGGTTCCTCAGACTTCTGTTACCCCTTCTGAAAAGTAGACTCCAACTGTTATGAAGAGCTGTTTGGAAGGTCGCTCACTCTTCAGTGTAGAAGAAGCTGATTTGTTGTTATTGTGGGCAACAGAGAAGCAATTTCTAGCAAACTGCCCAGTGGTCACATAGCTCCAGAGCTTGGAAAAGTTACTTTTTTGAACTACAGCTCCCATCAGCCCCAGCCAGTATGGCCACTGGATTGGGTTGATGGGAGTTGTAGTTCAAAAAAGTAACTTTTCCAAGCTGTGGCTTTTCCCCACCTAACACCCTCTAGAAGTTTTGGACTAGACCTCCCATTGTCCCTAGCCAGCGCAGCTGTTAGGAGTTGTAGTCTAAAACATCGGGAGGGCTTGAATGCCTGGCCATCTGGCCTCTTGGAGTGCACGTGGCGTGCCCATGGTTCTGCTGCCTGGAGCGCCACCTCCTCTATGATTCTATTATTTTCCCCACCCTGCCCTGCAGCTGATTGGAGGCAGTGCCCCTGCCTTGTTGGAACAGTCTGGCCGTTCAAATAATGGAAATAGTGTTTGTTGCCTGTCCATGATTGATTGAAGGGGGGAGGGTGAGGCAGGGAAAAAGCACAAGTAATTGAAAACAATTTTGCTGGACAAAACCCTCCCTAATCTTGGGGAGGGGGGCTCAGAGTCCTTGCCCCTTCTCGTTTGTCTTCTCAAACAAGAAACCCAAACTAATTCATCATGAGCAGGGATGCATCCCTGTGCCAGCCAGGAACACAGAGTGGGAGGTCTCTTGGTGGCCTAACTATCAATGACTTGGGGTGCTCAGGAGAAGAGCACGATCTGTAGGGGAAGAAGCTATAAGCAGCCTACCCCTAAAATCTCTCCAGAATGTAAAAGATTAAATTATACTGCAGGGGGTCTCTCATTTTCTGGTTTGGTGAAAACCTGCTGTCTGTTCCTAAAGCGGATGTTTCAGAGTTCTATTCTAATCCATGGGGAGTGAGGCAAGGGGGTGGGGGATGTCCCACTGTCTCTTGGGTGGATGGGAAGTGCTGTGGTGGACTTGGCTTCAGTGAGCCCCCAGTGCAGTGAAGAGGATGAGGGCTGAAGGGCTCAGGGACTGTGTGCAGAAGCCAGCATGGTGTGCAAGGATGACCTGTGTATAATTTGGATTACTGTTAATGTGAACTAATAGGGGAATGGATACAATCTCTACTAAATAAAAGTCTTTACTGGTACCACTACAGCATGGAACTAAAAGCAAGTGAATTAATGTACAGTTTCCAAGTTTTAAAGCATGAGTGAAGTCATAACCTCCAGGCTAAGCAATGAAAATGTGAGACTTGAATTCTTAACAATTCTTATAAAAAAGCCCCCCCCCCCCAAATTTCTAACAGCTTTTTTCATCAAATCCTTATTTAAGTAATAAAATCCGTAAATCTTCCAAGTCAGTGCTTGCTTCTTTTTTATTCTACAAACGTGCAGTTAACTCCATGGTTATATAAAGGAGCATGTGAGTCTCATTGCAGTGGCCTTGTGCAGTCACTCAATTCATTTCTGTGAGTTTGTGCAGAACGGCCAACATGTTTTTAGTCTGTTTTTATGATATTTTATAGTGTTTTTGTTTGCTGCCGTGGGCTCCTACTGGGAGGAAGGGTGGGATACAAATCTAATAAAAATCAGTGCCCTTACTGCCTTTAAGTGGCAACAGATGGGAAGGGTCATCGCATAATACTAGAGTACCTGCCGACCGTGCATGCGGTGAGTGCCCCAATTCCGGTTCCTGGCACCTCCAATGGGGGAAGACCATTTTTTGCCCGAGAACCTGAAATGCTGCAGCCAGGTGGAGCAGATAGAGGGATCAAAGGTCTGTCAGTATTCTGAGCCAGCTTGGTATGGCCACATGAAGACCATGAGCCAAACGGATAGAGTCACACACACTGAGGGCTTTGAATGTTCCTTTTACACTTTGCAGGGAGCAAAGGACAATATGGCTGCAAGTGAGTCCATGGAGAATAGCCATATTTGCATGCAGCCGAGTGCTGGTTTAGGGTTGAACTGGGGCAGTGGAAGAAGGCTGACCTTTGGTACTTTTTGGGGCGGCTGTTTTGCGGGGAATCCCAATTATTCAACATCTATATGAAGCCGTTGGAAGCGGTCATTAGGAGTTTTGGAGCAAGGTGTCGGCAATATGCTGATGACACAGCTCTATTTCTCCATAACATCTGAATTGGGAGAGGCTGTGAACACTCTGGATCGGTATCTGAATGCTGTAGGGGACTGCATGAGGGCCAATAAACTCTGCTTGAATCCTGGGAAGACAGCGGTTCTTTGGGTGGTGGTTCCTGTGTTCAGGGGATAGGCAAGTTACCTGTTCTGGATTGGGTCGTACTGTCTTTGCAGGAGCAGGCATGCCTGGATTCATCTCTGTCACTAAAGGCCCAAGTATCCTCTATGGCTAGGAGTGTCTTTTACCAGTTTTGTCTGGTTTGTCAACTACGGCAGTTCCTGGACAGGCATAGCTTGACCTCTGCAGTCCATGCATTGGTAACCTTGAGGCTGGATTACTGCAATACGCTCAATGTGGGGCTGCCCTTGGCCCTAATTCCGAAGCTCCAACTGGTGCAAAATGCAGTGGCCAGAATACTGATGGGAGCACATGGCCAATATCATATGACGCCACTTTTAAAACATCTGCACTGACTGCCCCTCTGCTACCAAGCCAGGTCCAAGGTCCTTGTATTAATTTACAAAGCCCTAAGCAACTTAGGGACCGCCTGAACCCTTGTATCCCAGCTCGATCACAGAGGTTCATCTGACCTGAAATCAAGCAGGCACCTTCTGTCTTAACTTTTACGTGCCTGCTGAAAACCTTTGTTTTGCCAGCTTATGCAGGCAATCAAGAACATGCTTTTTTAGCAACAATTGATCTTTGTTTTTATTGTATTTTCAATAAAAAAGATTCTGTGGTTGTTGTTTTACACATGTTGTAAACCGCTTTGATTTCTTTAACGCAGTAGCGGTATACAAGTATTTTTTATAAATAAAAAAGAACCACTACAGAAAGGGAATGTCAACTCGCGGGTAAGTTTTGGTCCAGCACTTTGAAGCGCCATTCAGCAACCGTCAAGTATGCATGACGGGAGATATCCTGGATGGTGGAGATATTTTTAAATGGAAATTCAGGTTTGTTATGGACTGTGAAGTTGATTGCAGCAGCACTGCGAGTCGGATGGTTAATTTTTTTTAGGAGAGGGCTGCTTTTCCAATGAATGCAACCCTCCCCAGCTCATTTCACACTCTCAGAAGAAAATCGTGGGAAAGCAGCCGGGGGCGACGTGCCCTGTAAAAATGGCCGCCTGCTGCTGCTGCAATTAACTTTGCACATGCACACATACGCCCCCTTCCATCTGCAGGCCCTTTTAAAATAAATAAGTGATTTTGGGCTTCCTGGACAACGCGGGGCATTGGCCACACACCAGAGGGTCTACAAGCCAACATTCTCCAGTTTAAGTTCCCTCGAAAATGCACATTTTACCGCGGAGTAGCTCAGGGAAAGAGCCCCGGTCCTTCCTTAGCTGCTACCGCTTGCTTGGCGGCGGGGGGGCGGGTTGGAGGTTTTGCCCAGTCGAGGCCTGAGTGTCCCCGCTGTTTCCCGTGGGCAGCGCTGCCTCCCTCCGCTGACGAGCGGGAGCCGGCGTGGAAAGAGCCCGCGAGCGCCGCCTGCGGCTCCGCACCAGTGCCCCACCGACAGACGCCCTCGGAGGAGACCTCCGCGTGGCTCTTGCCCTTCCAGGGTCGGGGGGCCGCCGCAAGCAGAGCCCGCGGAGAGAGGGCCGGCCCAGCACCCCGCTGCCTGCTTTGCCAGCCCCAAATCTCCCGGGCGGGCCCCGGGCTCAAGCAGCGCGCCCAGAGGTGCCTCTTGTGCCTGCCCGCCCTCCGGGGCTGCGGCTGTTCGGCATTCCGAAGCCTGCCTGCGGTTTGCGCCAGGGTCGTTTGGCTAAGCGCCGGCCCGTGTCCCTGACAGTGGGCAGAGCAGGCTTGGCCATGAGCGCTCCCGACGCGATTCGGCTGCTGGACGCCGCCGACTTCGCCGCCCGGAAGCACGCGGCACAGCGGCGCAAAGACCCCGAGGGTACGCCTTACATCAACCATCCCATCGGTGAGTCGCCTCCGCCCTTGCCCAAGGGAGAGGGTCTCCTAAGCATGCGCAGAGTGGGCTCAGCGGGGGTTGGAGCGAGGCTTCTCTGACCGGGTACGTTTCACTTCGAGCTCCTCGCCTTTTAGAAGTTAAACGCTGTCCCTCTGTGTGCCCCCTCAGGTGTAGCCCAGATATTGGCGCAGGAAGCTGGAATAACGGACATTGCAGTACTGCAGGTAAGGGCATGGCCTCAGATACTTCCCCTAGCTCATTTTAATGCTTCTAAGCCTAGCCTGGCAAGGCCTAATGTTGGAAACTCATAATAAAGCGTGCTACTGAGCATGTGCAAAGTGTCCTTTCCCCCATATGCAGAGAAACAGAGCAGCCACTGCAGAGGAGAGAGCAGGAAGCTGAAGTTCCAGGTACTTTTCCACTTAGAAACTGAGCACCAGCCATCTCCTATTTTCAGGCTGCTCTCCTACATGACACCGTTGAAGATACGGACACCACCTTCTCACAGATCGAGGAACACTTTGGGGAGGAGGTGAGGCGCATTGTGGAGGAAGTGACAGACGACAAGACGTTGCCGAAGATGGAGCGCAAGCAGCTGCAGATTGAACACGCTGCCCATAGCAGCAGGCCTGCCCGGCTGGTGAAACTGGCTGACAAGCTGTATAACCTGCGAGACCTGAACCGCTGCACCCCGCAAGGTCCATCTCTGACCAACTATCCCGAATAGCTTCCCTGAAGGGTGGAGAGCAGCTGGCAGTGCAAGGTCCTTGCTGGCCTTTTCTCCCTCACAAAACAGGAAGTCAAGAACTCATTAAGATTTCGACTACAGCTGCAATTTGACAGGGGAAGGGGATCTAATATTTTAAAACATTGACACTTGACAAATTAAAAACCTCCCCTATGCTGAACATAGCTACGGCCACAGAAAAACAGTTCAAATATAAAAACCTTGTGGCTTTTCCAAAATAGGCTCTGGTGAGCATCAGTTTCCACCTAGGGATATAGCAAACCTTAGGCAGCAACTACAGGAATAGGGTTAGCTGGTAGTCAGCAATGCAATTTTGGAGTGTCTCAGGGAGCTGGCTCAGCCTTCACGCTGCTCTCTGAGAGGCTCTCATCCCCACCTCAAAGTAGAGAGCCAATCCAACGATCACAGGGCTTGTGGTACAGCAGTTGCCATAGTTAGACGTGTGTATGTATGTGAGAGTTTCTGACTTGTGGATCTCTGTCTATTTGGCCAGGTTGGTCCGAGGAACGAGTCCAGGAGTACTTTCTTTGGGCCTCAAAAGTCGTGAAGAGCATGTGTGGGACAAGCCCGGTGCTGGAGGAGAAGCTGTGGCTGCTGTTTAAAGCCAGGGGGCTACCTGAGTGACAGTGCCAAGGTCCAGCCTACTCTACTGGAAGGGATACCAGGCTACAGACTTTGCTGAGCTGCTAGATCAAAAATGGAGAAGGCTTTTCACAATTGGCCTCCAGTCCCACTTACTCTTATCCTGCTTCAGGGTTTTTGCACTGCCCTCTGGATACTCCCATGCCATCTAATGCCTAGTGATGCCCCCTGCACATATTAGGATTATTGAACATGTGCTGGAAACAAGCCCACCCGGACAGAGGACTTTTCTTCCCTCCGGAACAAGCGTAGAGAGAATGGCATGCAAGGAGAGAAGATGAAAGTTGTGCTTTTGCTCCTCTTTTCTCTTCCCCCACCCCCTGGGGTGATAAAGGCATTCTGTGCAGCAGAGGAACCGAGCTTCAGGGTATTGCTTTTGTGCCTGATCTTCACCTCTCCTCTCTAGGCCTTTCTATCACACCACCTTCTCTGGAGTCAGAGATGAGGCCAGGACCACAGAGATTTCTTCTGCAGTTCCAGGGCAGACCTGTACTCTAGATCAAAGAGTGCAGTGGGGTGTCTATAGTTCTTAAGATCTGATCTATTTCCCCCCCCAGTTGGCAGGATAGTGAAAGAATGTATGTTGACAGTGGTCGTCAATAAAGATCTGAGCAGGATGTGACTCTGTGTTGGCACCAGTCTATAATCTGGCAAGGGAGTGGGTTGATTCTTTGGCCTCCTCCTGTGGGACAGTGGGATGGTTTCCAGCTTGGGGATGGGGGGACAGGGTGGGCTAGAGTGAAGCAACAGCAGGAACTGCTCCTGGTGTAAACCATGAAACAAGGTCCCTCCAGATCAGAATGTTTTCTTTGGGCTCTTAAAGCTGGCTGGATTGTAGTGGAGCAATCAAACTGGTATCTTGACAACGCTGGAGAAAGGAACTGCAGAGGTGGGCACACTTTGCTTTTGGGGCAAAGAGGATAGAGATCTCCGAGGGAGTAAGGCCAGCCTAGCTAGTGAAGGAAAAGCTGGTTGGGTTTTGTGCCATCTCTGAGGAAGGGGCACCCAAGCTTGTAGCTCCCTCTGCCCTCTTTGTGTGGCTTCTGAGGCCAGAGCGTGCCTGTGTGGGAAGGGGCACGCCGGGAGCAAGCACGGCCAGGTAGGCAAGCAAAGTCCTCTCCTAGCGGAAAAACAAGCTCGATACGTGGCCGCAGGTGACTCTGCCCTCCCAGCATCATTGCGAGAACGGAGGGGCTCATTAGCAGCAGCCGAAAGAGGTCCTCACCGTCCTAGTCCTCACTGAGTACGTAGCTAGAGGGATAAGAAAGGCGGTGGAACAATAAAATCAGCGCGCATGGGCGTGGACGGAACAATAATAGCGTCGCACATGGAAGTGGACCGAAGCTGGCTTCTCCTTGTTGTCACGGTAGCCGGCCACTTCCGGGCTGTTCCGGCAGCAACCGCGCCCGCTGCGGCTGGTTCCGAGGAGGGCGACCGTCGCTTGCCCCGCCGCTGCCATGGCCTCCCCCGGTCACCGCGACGCTCCGGAGCTGCCCGACTTCGGCCTCCTGAAGCGCCTCGCTCGGGACCAGCTGGTCTACTTGCTGGAGCAGGTGGGAGGAAAGGAAGGCGGCTCTCCCCGCTCCTCTCGCTTCGGCCCGGCCCGGCCCTGACTGCTTCTTCTCTCCCTCAGCTCCCAGGCAAGAAGGACCTGTTCATCGAGGCCGACCTGATGAGCCCCCTGGACCGAATCGCCAACGTCTCCATCCTCAAGGTGCCTCCGCCCGCCCCCCGCGAGGAAGGCCTCCCTGCTGCTCCCTCTTCCCTTTCTCCCCCAGTCCGCCAAGCAGGCAGACAGAAATTGACAGGTGCAGCTTCGCGCCCCTTTTTCTAAAGGAGCAGCCCGGGCAGTGGTGGGAAGACTTCCCCTGTTGTGTCTGGCCTGGGTTTAAGACAGCTGTTGAAGGCACCAAGTGCTCCTTCCTCCTCCAGGAGAAGAAGCCAGAGGGAAGGTGCAGAGATAAGCACCTGAAATTGCAGGTAACAGGAGCACTCACTGGAGCAAGCTGTTGTCCCCACCTGAATGCCATGCTTGTTGGCGGCTTCAGTCTTCCTGCTGCATATGTTGGGAGAAAGAGGAAAAGGGAGCTCCTCCGCCCCCCCCCCCCCAAAAAAAACCAGGGCATGAAACTGACCACTCTGTTTTCATCTCTTTGTACAGCAACATGAAGTGGACAAGCTTTACAAGGTGGAGAACAAGCCAGCCCACAGTACTAGTGATCAGTGAGTGCGTGGCACAAAGTGCCCTCTGTGCCCAGTGCTTATGGTGTCTGCTCCTTGGGGGGTGCCTGGCTAGTTGGTTGCCTGCCTGCCCACCTGCATTCCTCTCTTCTGCTTGTCAGGAGCACATTCTGTCAGGCAAAGGGCAGAACATATGTCCCTGTGGTCTGAGTACTGGGACCAGGTCACTAAGAGGAGGACAGAGCAGGGCTGTTTTCCTGACGGTTCCTTTCATGTTGTCTGTTTTTGTCTCTGCCTCTTTTCCTCAAGATTGTGCTTTTTGGTCCGGCCACGGGTCAGGAATATGAAGTATGTGGCAGGTGAGTTGGTGGCCAGCATGAGCTGGTCTGAGGGAGGAGCAATAATGGCAACTGTTCTTCAGCCTGGCAGGAGGTGCCAGTCTGGGCAATATGTGTTGGGCATTGTAGCTTTGGGTGGTCTGATCGTAGTAATCCCCTAAGGAACAGTGGAAGAAGATTGGATTAGTTGGGTCAGAGCAGAACCTGTTCTTGTCTTGCCCATGGCAGTATCTCAAGCTGCTCCCAGAACTCATGTGGGCGCTTGGTAATTTGGGAGCATGTGCTAGTCTGTCACCTTAGTTCCTGGCAGTCCACCTACCTGCATCTAGTTCAACCATCAACAAAGCTACAAGAATATTGAGCAGTTTGAGCAACTGGACCAAGGACAGAATCATGGAATTGGAAGATGTTCAAAGGTCATCTAGTCCATCCCCTTGCCAATCCAGGAAATCCACTACTGCAATATCCCTTATAAGTGGCCATTCAGCCTCTGAAGAAGCTGCACAATTCTTGGGGTATCTGCATCTAGCCTGCCCTTTGGAAAGTGCACTAAATTTTGGTGGGTTCTGGCACTGAGGAACAGCCCCAACTGAAGACAAAGAATGTTCTGCCCTAGGATTGCAGAGCTAAAGAGAACCACATTGTGTGCTTTCAGCCGGACAGCCATGGGCCATTGGGAAGTTTCCCCCACCCCCCTGACCCTACCTGCTGCTTCTCAGGAAGATCATCACAGCAAGCGGATGCCCCACTGGGTCCCATCCATTGGCCATTTGCCCTGGGGCTACTGCAGTGCAGAAAGGAGGCATGCTCTGACCTCATCTACTGGGTACGGGGCCAAGGGGTGCTGGGTACTGTGTGTGAGTTCTTGGGTGTTTTGTATTATTATAA
The DNA here is from genome assembly GCF_030035675.1 of Rhineura floridana. Classification (NCBI taxonomy): domain Eukaryota; kingdom Metazoa; phylum Chordata; class Lepidosauria; order Squamata; family Rhineuridae; genus Rhineura; species Rhineura floridana. The sequence goes on along the minus strand of NC_084493.1, from coordinate 560,432 downwards.
CCTGTTGCAAACTGTTTTGAGGATAATTTAAAATAAATAAAGGGGACCTTGGGAAATCTTTTGCTGGGCTGCCCAGGATGGGCCTGGTCAGCCTCATCTGCTCCTTGAACCATATCTTTTTCTAGACATAGTGAACTCTGATAAGGCAGCTGGTCGGACCCGCAAGTACAACATTATCTTCAGTCCTCAGAAGGCAAGTATCCAGCAGACTGGCTTCTTTCAGTAGAGGGGGTGCCTTCTGAATAGTCCAGAGATGGCTCAGCAGTGACATGTTTCCATCCTGAAGTGCTGCTTGTTTGGCCTCTCTGGCCATTTGACATTTCCCAGTCTGTTTTGTGACTGCTGCTTGTGCTGTTCATCCCATCTGTGTCTTGACTTGTGCCGGCTTGCAGAAGGTCCCAGGTTCAACCCCCCACATTTCTAGGTAGGGCTGAAATGTCTCATTTGAAACACTGGAGAGCTGCTCTCAGTCAGTGGGGGCAATTCTGAGCTAGATGGACCAGTGGATTGACTTGGTATAAGGCAGCTTTCTGTGTAGTTTGGGCAGTGGGTGGAAGCTGGAAGATGAAAGAGGAGGCCTTCAAGTGCACAGAAGTATGTTTTGTTGAGCTTAACATTTTTCAAATTGAATTCTTCAGGGGCACTTTTCACCACAGCCAATTTCAGGCTTTGCAACAGAATTCAGAGACTAAAGGCTAAAATTGGTCATGCCTTTGATTTAATGTAAAACATACTTCTCTGCGCTTGGACGTCTCGTCCCTTTTTTTCTCAATAGAAGGGAGTTTTAGGCATACTCAGGCTGATTGTTTCCAAAGCTACCTGGAGCCAATTATCTTCTCCATCTTTTGCAGTTCTACACATGTGAGATGGTGTTGGAAGAAGAGGGGATCTATGGGGGTAAGTTTCAGAAACATGGAGATTTCTCATGGCAAGTCAGCAGGATCAAAGCTGGGTGCAGGGGGCGGGCGGGCTGTACATGAGGCGAGGTAGTAATTCAGCCGGTGATTGGCTGCCTACCATCCCCTTTCCTGAGCTTAGAAACTTCCGGGCAGTCACCAAGCAGCTAGCACAGACATAGTGAATGGCATGTAAAGCGTAGGTGTTGTCAAAGGCAAAAGCTCATCTGACCTCTCCTGGTTCCCCTGAAGATGTGACCTGGGATGAATGGTCCTTCTACCTACTGCCTTTGGATGATGACATCATCAGCATGGAACTGCCAGAATTCTTCCGTGACTATTTCCTGGTCAGTATTGACTCCTGTGATGCACAGGCCTCTTTACTCTTGGACTGCTTGCCCAACGCCACAGAAATTGGAGCTGTGGGCATGGAATGTGTCTGGTCCAAGGGCAACTATCCAAAGCTCTAGCTTTGGCTCTCCTAACCCACAGCTGGGCCCCCATCTCCCTTCCTACTTTTGCTGAAGTGCAGCTAGCTGAGGACCTGAGCAGACTCTCTTTTTTAAAAGAAAGTTTATTTCTATTAAACTCCCACACAATCTTGAAACAAGTAGCTAATATACATACTACGTTGTACGTTGTTATAGACAGATTTATGTGACAAGATCAAGCTGTAATTGTATCCTGTTAAAAAAATTATGTGTTATAAACTTTGAGTATGCTAGATATATAACTGACAACTGGACTCCCAGCTGCAGGACTAGACTAGTAACTTGGCCATAATATGCTGCTGGTAGGCTGCTGATTTGACTTGTGTTAGTAGCTCCGAGGTACCATTCTGGTTGGCTTGGGTTGTACCTGTTTTACAAAAGCCAGTGTAGTGTAGTGGTTAAGGTGTCGGACTATGACCTGGGAGACAAGGGTTTGAATCTCCACTCAGCCATGAAGCTCACTAGGTGACCTTGGGCCATTCACTGTCTCTCAGCCTAACCTACCTAACAGGGTTGTTGTGAGGATATAAAGGGTGGTAGAACCTTGAGCTCCTTGGAGGAAAGATGAGATATAAATATAGGAAACAAACAAAAAAATGCCAGTCTTGCTGCAGTGAGCATGTACAAGAGAGACTTGCAAGTCTCGTACTAATTTAACTACGCCAAGACATAGTACCTGATTAGGAATTTTATGTGTAACTTGAGAAGACCCTTTTGATGAGGGCCTTCCATTTCCAGCTGCCCAGGCCAGCTACAGTCTTTACTGTTCTTGTGCCCCAACAGGAAGGGGATCAACGCTGGATCAGCACCATGGCCCAGGCTTTGCAGCTGCTGAACTCCCTCTTTGGCCCATTTACCAGGACCTATGGAATTGGCCGGTGTGCCAAGGTGCAGCCTTGTTGGGACAGGAAGGGCTGGCTGGGTGGGTGGGTGGGAGAGGGATGTGGTCCAGAGAGCTAAAGCCTCTGGGTGGGGTGAGATGTGTGGGTTTGGGTATGAACTGAGTGTGAAGCGGAAAGCTCTACATCAAGATGTTTCCAGGGCTCCCCTTCAGCACCACCTTCAGATCATGGTAGGTGGAGTTTGTGTGGGACTAGTAAGTAGCTGGATCCTGTTAAGTCACTTAAATGGGGCAGGGGAGGAGGTCAGGCAGGGTCCTACCTCCTTGATGGGCCCCCCTCCTGGCTGAGGGATGGGCTTTGCTGACTGACAGGATCTGATCTTCTCCCAGATGGTCCATGAGCTCTGGCGTGAAGTGGTGGAAGAGAGCGAGGTTGACAGTGTGGGCCGGAAGCCAGAGATTGGCCACATTTTCCTCATGGACAGAGGTAAGGGCATAACAGTGATGTTGTCTTGGACAGGGGGAGCTGGTGCAGCTTCCCAGCCTATGGCCATTGGCTAGCTTGCTTTGGGTGCCGGCTCCAGCCTCCCAACAGGTGGACTGCAGCTTTCCCAACGTGTGTGTATAAGTGAACAAAAGAGCAAACATGACGCTCAAGCAGGTGTTTCTCTGAAAAGTGGCACTGCTGAAGTGTTGTCTTAAGGTGGCCTGGAGGGCAACTGGAGAGGCAGCAAAGAAGGTTTAGGCAGGAGGGGCAAAGGGGGAGGGCTGATGTGGCCCACCTGGAAAGGGAGGGCTTGAGGGTCACAGCTGGGAGTTTCTGAAAGAGCCAAGCCCATGTGCCTGATGCAAGCAAGCACAATGGATTTTGCTAGGCTGGAATCCAAGATGCCATAAAACAACAGAGACATCCTTGCCATGGGAAGCAGTCTTCTCCTGAGTCGGACCCTGGACCACGTAGCTCTGTATTGTCACCTCTGCCTGGGAGTGGCTGCCCTGCCCCTACCTGAAGATGCCGTTGAAGACTGAGCCCTGGGACCTCCTGCATGCAAAGCAAAGGCCCTGCCACTGAGCTACATTGGCCCCAGGGCTGAAGAGGCCAGCTCCTGCATGGGCCAGCTCCTGTTGGGCATACCCCATCCTTCCACTGGCTCTCTTTTCAGACGTAGATTACATCACGGCCCTTTGCTCTCAGGTGGTGTACGAAGGCTTGGTGGATGACACATTCCGCATCAAGTGTGGTAAGTTTCCCTCACACACAGACCCATACACAAGGCTGCCTTTCCACATGCCTCTTCCTCGAGGGCCAGGAGGAGCTGCCTCCCAGGATAATCACCGAGCAGCTCACACTGTAGCCAGTCTTGGAGGCAGAGGCCACCTGCACACCCGGTGAGTGTCCTGGTCTGTTCACTTCCTGCAGGAAGCGTGGACTTTGGCCCCGATGTCACTTCCTCTGACCGGAGCATCAAAGTCCTGCTGAATGCCCAGGACAAGGTGAGCCTGTCCCTTCCCCCATCATGTTCTCCCTGGGGGCCACGGATGGACACAGCCTTTGTCTGAGAGTAGAAGGGCTTTTGAGAGCAGCTGCATGGGCTGCCTGGTGGTGATGTAGGCGGATAGCAGAAGGTGCTTCTCTTGGCCACCTTGTTGGGAGTGTTGGTGCTGCGAGTCAAGGGTTGGCCTGGCTTCCTAGAGGCTGGGGGTGGAGTTGGCCATACTGCCTGCATCTCTCTGCAGGTGTTCAACCAGATCCGCAACGAGCACTTCTCCAGCGTCTTTGGTTTCCTGAGTCAGAAGGCACGGAACCTGCAGGCACAGTATGATGTGAGTGGGAAGAGTGGAGAGGGCAGTGGAGGGAGTGGAGGAGGGCAATGATCCCTGGATTGCCCAGCATGCAAGGTGCGCTCTCCCTTTGCAGCGACGGCGTGGAATGGACATCAAGCAGATGAAGAACTTTGTCTCCCAAGAGCTAAAGGGCTTGAAGCAAGAGCATCACCTGCTGAGCCTCCGTAGGTCTCTCTCTGTGGGGGCAGCAGCTTCAAAGTGAATGATCAGGCAGGAGGGCCACAGTTTCTCAGCATCAAAGCGTCACTGACTTCCTTCTACAGATGTGGCCTGTTGGCCTATTTCTGGGGTAGAGAACCTGTGGCCCATGAGCCACCTGCTGCTTTGGGCCTAAATTTCACACAGCCCACAGAAACTGGGTGGGGCAGAGAGGGGGCTATGCAATCCTGCAAATTGCACCCACCACCAGCTGCAACGAACACCCTTCATAGGTAAGAGGTTCCCTGCCTGTGCTGCCGTAGTTCAAGAATTCTTTGTGCCCACAGATATTGGCGCCTGTGAGTCCATCATGAAGAAAAAAATAAAACAAGATTTCCAGGAGCTATTGAAGACCGAGCATGGTAAGATCGTGAGCCTTCCCACTCAGTTTTGCTTCCTGAGCCCTGCTTAGGAGGCTCATTTTCAGGGATAAAAAGATCCAGATGCCCAGTAGGTATTTATTATTATTTATTATTTTATTCAGCTTATATCCCGCCCGACTAGCAAACAGCTCTCTGGGCGGCAAACATAGAAACATATACAATAATAAAATTACAAGATCAATATAACAAATATAAAAGTACATCATCTAAAATACCAATTACAACATTTACATAAATAACTTAGATTAAAATGCCTCAGAGAAGAGAAAGGTTTTAACCTGGCGCCGAAAAGATAATAGTGTTGGCGCCAGGCGTACCTCCTCGGGGAGACTATTCCACAATTCGGGGGCCACCACTGAGAAGGCCCTAGATCTTGTTACTACCCTCCGGGCCTCCCTATGGGTCGGGACCCGGAGGAGGACCTTCATAGTAGACCGTAGTGTACGAGCCGGTTCATAACGGGAGAGGCGTTCCTGCAGGTATCGTGGTCCCGCGCCGTATAAGGCTTTATAGGTTAATACCAACACTTTGAATCTGGCCCGGTAGCATATTGGAAGCCAGTGCAGGCGAGCCAGAACAGGTGTTATATGCTCAGACCACTTAGTTCTTGTTAGCAGTCTGGCCGCCGTATTTTGCACTAGCTGTAGCTTCCGAACCGTCTTCAGAGGTAGCCCTACGTAGAGCGCGTTGCAGTAGTCCAAACGTGAGGTTACCAGAGCATGAACCACTGATGTAAGGTCCTCCTTACTCAGATAGGGACGTAGCTGGGCTACCAACCGAAGTTGGTAAAACGCATTCCATGCCACCGAGGCTACATGGGCCTCGAGTGATAGGGAAGAGTCTAAAACGACTCCCAAACTACGAACCTGATCCTTTAGGGGGAGTGTAACCCCGTCCAGGACAGGGTATGTATCCACCATCTGACCAGAGAAACCATCCACCAGCAGCATCTCAGTCTTATCTGGATTGAGTCTCAGTTTGTTAGTTCTCATCCAGTCCATTGTCGCATCCAGACAACGGTTCAGCACATCGACTGCCTCACCTGAAGAAGATGAAAAGGAGAAGTAGAGCTGCGTGTCATCAGCGTACTGATGACAACGCACTCCAAAACTCCGGATGACTGCACCCAACGGCTTCATATAGATATTAAAGAGCATGGGAGACAAGACCGAACCCTGCGGGACCCCATATTGGAGAACCCACGGGGTCGAGCAATGTTCCCCAAGTATTATCTTCTGGAGACAGCCTGCCAAGTAGGAGCGGAACCACTGCCAAGCAGTGCCTCCAACACCCAACTCCGCAAGTCTCTCCAGAAGGATACCATGGTCGATGGTATCAAAAGCCGCTGAGAGATCAAGGAGAATCAACAGAGTTACACTCCCTCTGTCTCTCTCCCGATATAGGTCATCACACAGGGCGACCAAGGCCGTCTCAGTGCCAAAACCAGGTCTGAAACCTGATGCCTCAAAGACTGGGCTTGGCAACTGGATTGCTGTAGAGCCAGGAAGCTAGTCTCTTTTCTGGCTTCTGGGGAATCTCACTGCCTCCTGAGTTTTGCAAAAACTTGGAACCCCAAATGTTTTGTTTGCCCCCCCCCAAAAAAAAATTTCTCACTTGTACTCCCGAGGTTTGGATGAGGTAATAAAACTGCAACCCCCAAACAGTCAATCACAACTAAACTAAATATAAAACCTACAGCCGTTGATCTTGGCTCTTCGTAGGTAGCCCAAACAGGTAAGGTTTCCAGAACAAGCGGACAATAGTCGGGCACTGAATTTGGGGAGTCTCCCTTGGAAGAAGAGAGAGGTCCACAATGGGGTATGGGGGGAACCACTATGCTTGCCATTCTTAGTGCTGCCCCCCCCCCATTTTCAAAACTGGTACATCCAAGAATGTTCTGAGCCTCAGTAGGTCGATCCACATGGCACAGTTTCTGCTTTCTGGTCCTGAAGGTTTGCAAGCCTCTCTGAGTGTGACTCTTCCAAGGAGCACTGCTGGGAAGCAGGGGAACTTTTTGGAAACAGGCATGTTGAATCCTGTGGCAGAGAGTCTCGTGATCCTCTGCCTGGGGCTGACCTTGGCTCTCTCCTTTGCAGCCCTCCTGGAAGGCTTTGATATCCGGGAGAGCGTTAGCTTCATCGAAGAGCACATTGGCCGGCAGGTGAGGGGGTAGCCTGTGCTTGAGAGGGGGGGGAGAGCAGGCTGTGGGGAGGAGGTGCAGGTATTGACCTGTCAGTGTCTTGGTTAACCAGACCATGTGAGTGGGAGCAGAAATCCAGTCTACAAAAGGGAAATGAAAGAGCTCACTTTTATTTGACAATGCAGTTGCTACAAGTATTATGTTAGTTTTTTGGACCACAAAAACTTAGCCCACAAGAGGGGATAATTACCAAATAACTCTGTGGCTGTTGGCAACCTCATGGCCAGTCCTCTGATCTTTAGGCAGAAAGAAGGCCCAGATCTTCTCTGGTCAACCTAGGGCGGGTGAGCAAGGCTTCACCAACGGCATAGGCAGACTGATCCTGGAAGGTGCTGGCCACAGACACATTTCTAATTAACACGGCTGGAGCTGGTTGTGCTGGATTCTTCTTGTTTAACTTCCCGTTTTGTATCTTCTGCCTTTTTATACACCTTGCGTCTTTGGGTAGCCTTGCCTACTCATTTTCTTACTAAAATGGATTAGTGACTTTGTGGTATTTTGGTGTTGGATGTTATATTTGTTATGTGAATCACAGAATGCATGATCTATGCACAAATGTCTTTGTCAGCCTCTGGGTGAAAAGCGGAAGCTTCTGCTAATATGAAACATGTTCCTTTTAATCGCCATTTAATCGACTGGGACCTCCCACTGTCTAGAGTCCATGACTGCCTCTCATCACCCATTTCCCAATTTCTCTCTCAAATTCACAGCACACTCTCTTTTTTCTTATCATTGCTTCCAAGTTCTGTAAACTCGAATACGAATATAGTTTATTCAAGGTCTGCTGGCCACAGCTTTTCAGCCAACTCTGCCTAGTTCTTTAAGCTAATTTCTGCCAGCCATTCCCCAGTCAGGTCACTCAGCAGCATCCCATCTCCCTCATGCTGCCTCCTTTTGCTAGCTGCTGACATGAGCATTGGACGCCACCGTGCCGATTTGCAAGAGCAATGGCTCCGTTCAAGCCAAGGCCTTCAAGGCCCATGCATTGACATCTTCCTTCCTTCCTTCCTTTCTCCCTCTCCCTCCTTCCTTGCTGGGGCAGGTCTCCCCCATCGAGAGTCTGCGTATGCTGTGCCTGTTGTCGATCACAGAGAATGGTGAGTGCCCTGTGGTAGGAGAAGGGGAGACGTGGAGGCATCCAGGGGGCACTGCTGTGCATTGACCTCTCTGCATCTTTCTGGTTTCTCTAGGGCTTGCCCCCAAGGATTATCGCTCCCTGAAAACCCAGTACCTACAGGTGAGGTGGGGAGGGAAAAATGGGCCCTCCCTCTTCCTGGCCAGCGTGCACTCTCCTGAGCCTAGTTGCCCCTGGGTGGTGCTTGGCCTCCCACTCCCACCTTTTGTGGTGATTCGCCCAGCATCCCGCCCCCCTCTTATGATCAGTGAAGTTTCTGCCCTGATGCCCACCTTCACATCTCCCCTCCTGGCTAGAGCTACGGACCAGAGCACCTGCTGACCTTCCACAACCTGAAGCATCTGGGCCTCCTGGTGGAGCAGGTGCCTGGGGAGACCCTGACAGCCGTTGAGAATAAAGTCAGCAAGCTGGTGACTGACAGAGCTGCAGGTACAGGGGGTCATGGCCCTTTGGCGCCCCTGCGTGGCTGGGGGAGGGGCATTCGTATGAGCCAGAAACCTGCATTTGCTCAGCAGCACAAGTGCCCCATAAAGCCCCCTTGGTCAAGCACCTGCTTCCCTTTGCTTTCCTCTTCCAGGGAAGCTCTCGGATGCCTTCAGTTCACTGGCCAGGAAGAGCCACTTCCGAGGCATCAGCAAGAAGCTGGGACTGGTGAGGACTGTTGGAGGGGGCCCTGTGGGGCAGGCGAAGGACTGCAAACATCCTCACATAATGACTCTGTTCCCCACAGATCCCCCGTGTGGATGGGGAATACGACCTGAAAGTGCCCCGGGACATGGCCTACATCTTCAGTGGCGCCTACATCCCCCTCAGCTGCAAGATAATAGAGCAGGTGCAGTGCAACCCCCCCCCCACACACACACACACTCTTGGCCCTGGCCAGCCCCCCCCCCAGATTGCCCCAAGTGAGGTCCAGATGACTCTCTTGCAAGTGCTGCGGCCGCCAGTATCTCCGCCTGACATGTCTGCCTTGCGCTGCAGGTGCTGGAGCGCAAGAACTGGCTGGGCCTGGAAGAGGTGGTGCGGCTGCTTGGGGGGAATGAATTTGCTGTTGCAGGTAAGTGGACAAGAAGGACCAGCACGCTTCCCTGTTGCTCTTCCACCCCAAGGGTGGCATTCTCTGCTGGTCACTTCTTCCACGTGTCATGTTTGCTGGGGGGGAGGGTAAGAGGTCCCCTGGGGATGGAGCATGGGGTCTGCAAGCTTTGTGCCCTCTGTTGTACCTGGCCTTGGACGGGGGGGGGGGGAGTGGCGGCTAGAATCCTGTTACTGATTTAGGAAAAAATAGACTGCATTCCTGTCTTTAAAAAACAAAAATCCATGTCTTAACACACGTCTGTAGAACATTGAAAAAGCATATCATTAAATGTACAATATTATCAAGCAACAGACAGCCAGGTAAAATGAGCTGAACATAGGAAGTTGCTTCATACTGAGTCAGACAACTGGTCCATCTAGTCCTGTATTGTCAACACTGACTGGCAGCAGCTCTACAAGATTTCAGGCAGTTATTTTTCCCAGTCCTACCTGGAGATTGAACCCGAGACCTTTGCATGCAAAGCATGTTCTCTACCACCGAGCTAAAGTTCTTCCCAGGCTAAGTTCACAAAGAGTTCCGTTTATTTGTAGTGATTCTTGCTGCTTGTGCCTTTTTTTTTGTAGTTCTGCTTCAGTGCAGTGTTTGTACTTCTTTTCATCTTGTCTGCCTGGAGGTTGGCCGTCACGTCTGGAATTCACCTGAGACAGACTGGCTTCCGTCAAACTCTGTTCTCCTTGCAGATGCTGCTCTAGAGGAGAATCCTGCTTGGGACTCGCAGCGCATCATTCTGGTGGTCTTCTTAGGCGGCTGCACCTTCTCTGAAATCTCCGCTCTTCGCTTTCTTGGCAGAGAAAGAGGTACAAGCTATACCGATCCAGAGGCGATAGCTGTTTGGTGACTGGCAGTGGGTGCTTGGTTTATTATTTCAGGGAGCAGCTGTCTTATGGGGCATAATTGATCTTTTTGCCAACTATTTTAAATTTTACAAGGAAAGCTAGCTCCTGTTTCTAGCCCTTATGAAGATATGCTTGAAACAGTGAGCAGAAGGCAGCGAGGTGATCAGTTACGCCTTCCCGCAGTCTGGAGGTGGCGTCAGGCCTCTCTCTTATAGCTGCTTGTCCTTCTCTGCTCAATAAATTATGCAGATAAGTAGACAGATGCAAGCGTCCTGAAACAGCATATTTTCAAGCTGCTGAGTTGAGCCTTTTTTAGTTCAGGAAAACTTTTTTAGTGCAGTCTGCCTTGTTTACCTAACTCCAGGAACCCAGTGGGGGGCTTTTCTTCTGAACAGATTCCTGCCAGCCTTTGTCTTGTAATTTGTCTTGTAATTTCACTGTCTTAACAGGAATCAGGTTCCTATTCCTGACAACAGCCATCACTAACAGCTCACGGCTGCTGGAATCCATGGTAGAGACGAGGACATGAGAGCCTGAGCAAGGCACATGTGATGTGGATGGTGGTCTGCATTTGCGGCAAGGCTACCTGGAAAGTTTCCCTCCCAGTGCTTTCTGAAGGCTGGCAGCTGGGAGAGCCACTTCACCACCCAGCAAAAAACTGGCCTTGGATATCTGCTTCCCTCCTTCCTCAGACCAGCCAGGACAGGCTGCAGGCCCCTCTAGCAGGAGCCTGGCTGTCCGCTTATCTGAACTTTGTGCTGCCTCCTGTCCAAGGACAGGGCCTCACTCCGTCATGGCGCTTGGCTGTGGCCTTCCCCTGCCCCCTTCCTGCTGCAATATTGGGGGCATGTGGGTGTTCGAGTCACCTGCAAGTTTGACCCCTGTCATTAGTGTGAGCCGCGTAATAAAGGTGTGTCTGGCTGCCAGTCCACGTACTGGACTTTTCTTCACACACACACACACACCCCGTTAACATGGGGGGAAAGCAGGGGTGAGAGGGCAGGAACGGAACTGGGAACAGGAGGGTGGCTGCTGCTTCTGTTGCTGTCTTTTTTGTATACCATCGTTCAAAATTGCCAGAGTGGTTTACATAAAAAGAAAAACAAAGAAAGAATAAAGTTGACCTCTTCAACCATAAAGCATAAGGGCTCAAAAGGAGGAGGAGCTATCAGAGGGCTCTGGGGGGAGGCAGGTCTGTGGGGAAAAACTCCTCCCTCCCGCCCTCCATTTGTCCGCAAGATGCAAAGGGCTCCAGGGAACTGTCCATGGCATAGAGAAAGCGGAAGAGTGCTGCTGGCGCTGTATGGAGCGCAGCCTTTGGTCTCCCAGCGCCGGAGAAGGGGGCCTGAGGGCGCGGGCCCAGCGCCGGAGAAGGGGGCCTGAGGGCGCGGACCCAGCGCGGCGAAGGAGCGGCTGGTGGGCTCGCTGTGCGGCTGGCGCCCGTGGCCGCTTGCCGGCGGGGATCGTCCGAAGAGCGCCCTGGGCTGGGCAAGCGCGGGGCTCGGGGGCCTCTCCCTCCCCTGCAGCACAACTGGGGGGCGACTCGGGGCGGCCTTGGGAGGAAGCCCCTGCAGATGGCAAGGCAGGCGCTGCCTGGGCTGGAAACGGGGAGGGGGAGAGGGGGTCGCAAAGGGTCCCTCCTCCCTAAAACGCGTGCGCGCCTCAAAGGGGCGCTTTCAGCCCACGCGCCACTGGGCTCGCCCGCTCCGCGCTCTCCTCGCGATTTCTGCCCTCCAAAGGAGAAAAGCCCCCTTGGGGCACAAAACCCTGGATTTCGCATGCGGGACTCGCAGGGCGAATCAGGACCTGCCTCTAAAAGTATTTCTTACCTCTATGTCCCCGTCCTCTGACGGCTGCCGTGCGAACATCTCTTCCCTCTGATTGGGCAGAACGAACGCTTGGGGCGTGGCCTGATCCGACTGGGCGGTTCTATAAACCCGAAGGGCGGGGGACGCTTGGCGGTTGGGAGCGGGACAACGCATCATTGCGGAAGCCAATCAGGGAACGGAGAAGAGTTTGAATCCGAGGCGCTGCCTGAGAAACGGACGGCGCAGGTGCGCTGCTCGGAGCCCCAGAAGCAGGAGAAGCGGAGGCCGGCCGGTGGGCTGGGCTGGCGGTCGCGGCCATGAGGAAGAGGTGGGCGACGGGAGGACTCTCGGGGCGGGGGGTTCAGGCGGCTGCCCTTCTGGTGCTGCTCAGCGGTCTCCGCCTGGGCAGGGTAAGGCGGTCTTGTTTTCTCGGGGCGGTCTCTGCCCCGGAGCGCCTGCGGGTGGCACCTCCGCCTTCTTCCCCGGGTGGTCGTGGGGAGAGCTCCCTCCCGCTCCAGCCCCCTTCCCCCGCCTGACGGCACTCTCTCTCCCCCTCACCCAGCGAGATCCTGGCCAACGAGTCGGTGGCCTGCCTGAACCAGGCGTTGTTCCAGCTGCGCGACATCTGGGAGGAGATCGGCATCCCCGAGGACCAGCGCCTGCAGCGGACCGAGGTGGTGAAGCAGCACGTCAAGGTGAGGGGCGAGGCAGCAGGACAGTCTGGGCGATCCCGGCCCGCTCCTCCTCCTCCAGAGCTTCCCTCTTCAACGTTGGGTCTTCAGGACTGCCATAATCTCTAGTTGCCTTAGCTAATAGTCCCCAAGGCGGAGGGGAGTTGTAAGCCCAACAATATCTGGCTGGCCCAAGGTTGAAGAACGCTGCTCTAGCCAATAGAGGAGGCTCATCTGGCCTAGGGGACTAAATTGGGATAGGGAAGACTTGGGAAAATCCCCTCCCATGTTGTCTCCTCTCCCCCTTTAAATCCCTTCTCACAGAGAGGGAGTAAAATTTCTCTTTGTTTTTTCAGTTTTGCATACATCTCTCTTCTGCCTCCTCCCCTTGCTCACTCTTCCCTAAACTAAAAAGCTCCAAATCTTGCCCCCTTTCTGCACCAGAGAGTTGCTGCAGCCCCTTGAGCTCTCTGGTCACCCTTTCCTCAATCCTTTCCAGCTCTACAACTTTCGTTATTTTTGAGGCGCAGAGGCTGTTGTTGTCCAAGTACAGCTACACTATAGAGGGGTATGAATGGGTTATGATATGGGCAGTCTTGTATTTGGCCCCTTGAGTAACGGCATCTCTTTGGGAATGGACTTGCATGTGAATGTTATGAAGAGTCAGCCCACGTATGCAGGGTTTGTTTGTGGAGCAGTGGGTGCCTCCGTTGTGCTTTGTGTGAACCCAGCAGCAGGTGCCCTCAGTGTAGCCGTTTGGGCTCTGCAGCCTTGCTCTCGGCTCCTCTGGGCCCGATGCCATCTTCACCCAATGCTGCCTGCTCTTGTGCCACCAGGGCCTGCTGGGCATGATGATTGCAGAGGAAGAGAACCTCAAAGAGCGTCTCCTGAAGAGCATTTCTACTTGTCGCAAGGAGCTGGCGACCCTCTGCAGAGAGCTGCAACTGGTTCCTTTTGAGGTGAGGCTCGCTGCGGTTGAGGGCTAGTGAATGGGGCTACAGCAGGAGCTGCCTGCTGAGCTCAGGGGCACTGTGCTGTTTTCTCAGGAGGACGAAGGGGCCACTATTCTGCAGCTGGAGAAGGACCTGCGCACCCGCGTGGAGGTCATGCTGAAGCAGAAGCGGGAGCGGGAGCAGGAGCTGAAGGCGCTGCAGGAGCGGGAGCAGGAGATGTGCGACCTGCTCTGCATCACTCCCTGCTGTGTCAACAGCGAAGCGGTGCCCAGCCTAGCAGAGCTGGACCACTTCCGTCGCCACTTGGCAGGGCTGGTGGCTGAAAAGGTGGGCGCTGCATGCGCATGTACGCCAGTGGGGAGGGGGCCAAGGAGGAGAGGGTGTGGCAGTGGTGGCTGACCTTCCCCTATGGCCTCCAGGAGCGCCGGCAGAGGGAGTTCCTTGACACCAAGCGGCAGATTGTCCTCTGCATGGAGGACCTGGAGCACATCCCCGACACGAGCTTTGAGCGAGACGTGGTGTGCGAGGACGAGGATGCCTTCTGCCTCTCCAAGGAGAATATTGATGCTCTGAAGGATCTGTTGCAGCAGGTTTGAGGGGAAATGGGGCGGGGCGGAGGGCTTGCCTTGCGAATCCCCTCCGTCGTCCTTTTTGCTAAGGCTGGTCTTTCTGTTCCCAGCTGGAGGGCCGGAGAACTCAGAAGGAAGCTCTGTGTGAAGAGCTGCGTTCCAGGATCCTGGTGCTCTGGGAACGGCTGCAGGTGCCTGCGGAGGAAAGGGAAGCCTTTGCCCCGTACATGGAGGGGTCCAGAGCCAAGACCATGAATGCTGTAAGGAGTACGGAAAAGCTCTGGCCCAGGATCAGCTCCTGCTGTGCCCATCCTGCCTTCTCTCCCACTTGCCCGTTCCAAGTTCAGCACAATATGAGAAACTGCCCGTCTCCCAGTAGGGAAAAGGGGTGCCTCATGTTTTGCCACTGGGCTTGAAGAGAAGCTGCGTGAAAATTTCCTCCTATTGGCTTGCACGAAATCCTGGTGCAATACAAGTTTCCTCTTAATGTTTTGTGATACATGCTGATTGGGGGGGGGGAGAGGCTCAGTGTTCAGCCTGGAAGCTGTGCCATCACAAGCATCTTGACCCCATGCTCTTCACCATCTCTAGCTGCAACTGGAAGTGGATCGCCTGGAGGAGCTGAAGGTCCAGAACCTCAGGAGCGTTGTGGAGGCCATCCGAGCCGAAATGGCTGACTACTGGGACAAGTGTTTCTATGGGACCGAGCAGAGGCATTCCTTTTGCCCCTACTATGAAGGTGAGTGAGGGCCCTCCCTGCATGGCTGATGTGGCCTTGCTGGCTGTGGTTGACACAGCTGCCTTTTTGTTCTTCTTCTTAGACAACTATACCGAAGAACTCTTGCAGCAGCACGATGAGGAAGTTGCACGGATAAAGCACTACTATGAGAGACATCAAGAGCTGTTTGAAGCTATCCATAAATGGGAAAACAACTGGCACCTCTTCCAGGAGCTGGAGGTAGCTATGAGCCTTGCTGGGCCAGGTGGCAATCCGCTGAGGGCCAGTCTGGGGTGGGAGGAGCCACAGTCACCTTTCACGAGCACAGGCTGCTCAGTCCCCAGGTGCGAGGGGCTGGACTGTGACCACTCCTCCCTTTTCAGAGAAAGGCAACGGATCCCAGTCGCTTCACCAACCGAGGGGGCAACCTCCTGAAAGAGGAGAAGCTGCGAGCAAAACTGCAGAAGACTCTCCCCAAGGCATGTGGCGCTTGGGAGGGAGGCCAAAGGCGGGCCAGCCAGCCTGGCAGTGTTTGCATTGCGCCCCTGGGCAGCTGGGTTGACGCAGGTTGTCTCTTGTTGCAGCTGGAGGAGGAGCTGAAGGGCCGGGTGGAGCTCTGGGAGGAGGAGCAGGCCCAGGCCTTCCTGGTGAACGGGCAGCGCTTCCTGGCGTACGTGGCTGAGCAGTGGCAGCTGCACCATCTGGAGAAGGAGAAGGAAAGGCAGGAGCGCGTGAGTTGGCCAGCTTGGGAGGCCCATGCCAAAGCAAAAAGCAGCGCTTCCGGCTTGCCCTCCGTCAGTCTGTGCAGCAGATGTACAGAATGGGCTTGCTTCCTTCTGTTCCTCTTCCCAGGTGGCCCACTGAGCTCCTGGGTGGCTTGGCCAAGGCCACCCAATGGTGGGAACTGGCAGAAGCATCCCTGCTGGGTCTTTGGAGGCTTGCCTTTGTGTGTCCTTGGGTACAAGGGTAGCTGAGTCACGCTGGTGCTCAGATCCAAGCCAGAGCCAGGAACCAATCGGAAGCCTGGCCTTGGCTGGAGAGGCTGCGGTCCCCACCAGTCTTCTCGCCAAGGGCAAGGGGCTCTTCCTGGAGTTGGCTTCCCCTTTCAGGGCTCTCCCAAACTCTCCTTCTAGTGCCCTGTGATTTCCAGCCATCCCTGCTCTTCTTTCTTTCAGCAACTCAAGAAGTCCCGTCAGATTGAGGAGGAGATGATGTACGGTAGCACCCCCAGGACCCCCAACAAAAGGCAGGGCTTGGGCCTCACCACACCTGCCAAAGTGCGGAAGGTCAGGGTAGCAACGTGGCTCTGTGATGTTGGGGGGAGGGGGGACACAGAGGGCAGAAAGGCTGAGCATTTGTGCACTGAACAACTCACTTTGGTCAGAAATAAGGAGTGTAATAAAGAGTAACAAGAGTAAAACTGGCTCTAAGAAAGAGAGAAAATACCCAAGGAGCAAATGAGAACTGAGAATCTACTATATGATGCTGGCTGCAAGAATCTGTTCAGGCAAAATACTGGAAGAGGAAATCTAAAACTGCAGGAATAGCTGAGAAAGAAGCCAAGATGTATGAATCACTGCAGTCCCATATAGTAAAGGAAGGAGGCAAACTTAATACGTTTGTGCAGAACTCGAATGTGCTTTGCACTTGCTCATATAGCAGAGTATATTCCACAGGAGGTGGTGTAGCAAGTAGCATAGTACTGTAACCTTTTATACATCCTGACCATTTGCAGGAGTATTTTTCTTTGTTCTCAAATCAAATCCTATCCTATATCTGTATCCCTATCCACAACTACATCATTAGGCGCCGTTCCCATTGCTGTGTGTGTGTGTGTGTGGTTGCATGCACACCCATCTGAGAAATGGTGGAGTTGGAGAAAAACAAGGGGGGGGGTTGCAAGTCCACTGTGGACAAATGTTTAAGGGCTAGTTAACGGGTGTGGAGAAGAAAACCTGATTTGGCCACCGTGTTGGGGGGAGCAACCTGTTGTGACCCGTTGCTTTTTCTTGCAGCTCAACACCACAGCTGCCACCCTCAACAGCACCATCCGCTCCGCATTTGTGGGCTCAGCGTTCCACTCACCGGTGTCCCATCTGCCACTTTCTGGAGCAAAGGTGAGCAGCTGGGCCCTAAATAACTGCCCGTTAAGAGATTCTCCTGGCTGGCCCAAAGCAGAATGGGCCTGCCTTCCCTTCCTAGCCTTCAGGGCTGCGTGCTGCACCAAGAGGAAGCTGGCAGCAGGGGCTTGGGGCAGCCCCAAAGTTTACAGAAGTACAAAAAAAACCCACTTCTTGGTTTTTGTTAAAATTGGTATGTTTATTAGTTACCTTTTAACAAATTCTCTACACAAAGTACAATTAAGTATAAGATTAAAAATAGAACCACGATGCAGTCAGCTTGGGAGGGGGGCTTAAAGGAGGATGGATAAATACAGTCCAATGGAGGGAACCCAGAATAGAATGGAATGGAGTATCATGGAGGGGAGGGTATTGCTGACCAGAACAGTGAAAAGAAGCAGCACTTAACGCTACAACACTTTGTTGCTTCTCACACATGCCCCCTTTATCCAAGTGATGTGTATCACAAGCAGAAAAGGGACCCACTTCAATGGACTTCAGGAAAAGGTCTGTTGCCATGTTTATGCGCAGCAAGGAAAGAATCTGCACACTGAATCCTAGAATGTCGCCCCTCCCAGTGGCTTAATGTGCTGCCCTCCACTTTTCTGTGCCGCTTCTCTCCAGGGCTCCCGCAGCACTGTTGCCAAAAGCCCTAACCAGCAGTGCTTACGCTCCCCTCTGCCTCTGCAGCCTGTCCGGACTCCCAGCCAGACGGTCTCCAAGCCTTCTCGCCCAGGCCCTCTGGAGCGCAACAAGGAAAACGTGCCTCAGCTCAACAGAGCAGCTCTGAGCGGTGGGTGCATCTCCACAGCCCCTGCCCAGCGCGCCTGCAGCATTAACTCTGTTGCCAGCACCTATTCCGAGTTTGTGGTAATTTCCCTCTTCTCTCAACGCATCTACTCTGACAGCCATCACAGGCCGCTCTGTTCTCCTCCCTGCGACGGGGCTGCACACCGCCAGCACCTGCCTCTTCCTGACACCGGCAGCTGCCCTGCAGAGTCCCAGCGGACCCAGGGCCAAGCATGCTGCTTCAGAAGTCTTCCTCAGGGCAGGAGGCTGTGGCAGGCCCCCCTCCCCTAGGTGGATGGCAGCAGCCTCTGCTCCCTCGAGAGTCCAACATTCCTCAGTTTATCACCTTCCCAAGAGCAGGAGCACGCCCCCTCCTCAGTGGCAGCCTGCAGCCCAGTCCCTCCATGCAGCAGAGCGCCACTGTCTTGCCCACCCTCGCCCATCTCCTCTGCTAGGTTGGCCTCAAACACGGACATTGCCTGGCCTTGCAGCCATCTCCCGGTGCCACTTCATGGCTAAACTCTTACATGCAAGCCTGTGTAATAAGCCCTGGCATGATGTATGTATTGTCTGAAATGAGCGGGGAGGAGCATGCATAGAGGTAAACTGGATCCAGGGCCTGGGGGAGGGGGATTTGGAGGAGGGCTACCCACCTCTTTGCTTTTAACTGGTCAGATCGTCCTCACATGCATTTCCATGTAACACATGTGCAAGAGGCTTGGTCCTTGTGTGGAAGGTGCCCCTCAATTGTGTGGTCATGGCACGCCTCCCCTTCCCTTCTGCACCAGTCTGTGATGCACACGGGCTGTTTGGGCCTGCCTTGTTCAGCTACTTCACGTGAATGTTTTTCTTTCTTCACAGCAAGAACTTTCAAAGGCTTCCAGATCTGAGTCCAAATCCCACATCCTCAATTCCACAGCTTCCAATATTGAGAGCTGAAAGGGAACGTGCTGTGCACTTCAAGGACGGGAGGCAGCAAAGAGGCGCTGGCCCCACCTGACCTTCCTAGGGCTGGGCCAACCTCGGCGGCTTCCATCCCAGCCCTGTCTGGTACTGTTGCCCTGTGGCAGTGGACAGAGGGCCACTTTTAACTATTGGTTACTTGTTTTTACTGCAATGATTTTTATAGTGTTTTTATTTTAAAAAGAATAAAATGTAACAATGCAAAGGGTTTCCAGAACCGGGCGTACTCTCGGGCACAACTGGCTGTCTAGTTTAGGGTTCCAGCAGCAGCAGGGAGCTTGGCTCCTTTTTCTGCTCCCCTGGGTGCCTCCGGGGCCCCTTTTTCTGCTCCCCTGGGTGCCTCCGGGGCCCCTTTTTCTGCTCCCCTGGGTGCCTCCGGGGCCCCTTTTTCTGCTCCCCTGGGTGCCTCCGGGGCCCCTTTTTCTGCTCCCCTGGGTGCCTCCGGGGCCCCTTTTTCTGCTCCCCTGGGTGCCTCCGGGGCCCCTTTTTCTGCTCCCCTGGGTGCCTCCGGGGCCCCTTTTTCTCCCTGTGCTAGGCAGGGAGTAGGGTGGGCCAGATGGCTAGTGCTCACTGAAGCACAAGGGGTTCTATCCATCCGCATAAGGAGGAGTGGAAGGAGCAATGTCACTGCTGCCCTCTGGTGCTCATGCAGTTGCTTGTAGTGGTAGTGCGGGAGTCGTTCTGGCTGTAACAGAAGAGGGGGGCAGCAGAGAGGCCAAGCAGGCACCTCTCGCCTGGTTTCCTTTGGGTTAACAGGCTTGCTCAGGTGTCTTGCTCTGGAGGGCAGGCGTACAACTTGGCCCTTGATCTGGCTTTGGTAATCCTTACAACAAATGGTACAGCACTGGCCTCATCTTGCTCCTGCCTCTGAACTGTGGCAGTTGACCTCTTTCTCCGAGGGACAGGAGGGGGCTTCTGCCATCCCTACCCCCATTATCATGGCTAGATTTGCACCTTCTTTTCACTACAGTCGCCTTGTTATTTATTTTTATGGCACTGTGTTCACATCTTGTTTATCTGCTGTCCTACATAATGAATAATCAATTGTATCGTTCTGGGCTTTTCGCTGATGATAACAGTCTAACCCTCCACCCCCAAGTCTCTCCTTGCTGGAGAGACTCCCCCTTTCGTCAGGAGCGCCCCCTACTGTCCTGCTGACTCATGTCTGGCCTTCCATCAAAAGAATGATTGTATCCTGACTGCAGGCCAATAAGGGCGGTGATGGCAGCCGCAGTAGCTTTATTAACAAAATGACTGTTCCAACACCTGTTTTGTTTTTCATGGCAATTTAGCTCTACATAAAATATACCTTATAAAATACGACTCTGCATCCGTGTTGTACTTGTGAGGTGCTAAAATGCAGCGCTCTTTCAACTGAAGACGGCCTTGCAGTGAAGTAGTTGTAACAGGAACATGGACATGTAGGTTGAGGTAGGCAAAACATTAGCCTGAAGTTACAAGACTTGCCTTGGATGGGATGCTCTGGCACTTGGCATTGTTGAAAGGAGCTGAAGGCAGCTCTCTGCAATCGTGGGCTGCGAGAGGGAGCAAGTCCTGTTCATCCATGCTGTCTGTTTCAGGTCACTGCGACACAAAGGTTTCTGGCTTGTTGCAGCTGTTCCTCCTGCGTCTCATCGTGGCACAGTATGTATATAGGTGGTCCATGGTCCACATACAACATCCACCACACCAAGACCCCAGTCCACAAAGCAGCGCACTCTCCGTGGCTCATCAGAGCTGGCAGTGTCCCTGTGCCCCAGTTGGCCGTATTTACCTACAACCAAAAAGGACTGTTAGCAGTGCGGGCTGACCCTGCCCTTGGAGACAGAAGGGTGCTGATGCTGTGACACCTCCCCTGACTTACCCCAGCCCCAGGTGTAGAGATCTCCGGTGCCTGGAAGACAAGGAAGGGTGTAACAGGCTGTGCGCCAGCAGACACTGGAAGGGTGAGAGCAGAGTTCCTCTTTGGAGGAATGAACTGGCCCAAGGAGGAACACCACAGGTAACCTTTGTTTGCCCACACAAATTTAAACATTTCCTGGCCATTAAAACAAGGAGGCCAATGGCAAAATTCAAAGGGCCTGCAAGAAGTGCTGCTTACAAACGCCATTTAAATAATCACTTCTAATACATTTTGAGTATAGCAACCCTGAACAAGAATACTTTCTTCCTCTTCAGGGAGGTCATTTGGGAGTAGTCACATATAAATGGTGCTCAGAATCATAACAGAAACGCAGAGCACTCTAAGTAGGGTTGCACTAACAGCAACAGCTCCACAAAATTCTTCAGGAAAGTCTTAGTATTGTCATCTCTGCTCCCCACACCTTCCCCCTGGAAGGCAACCCACACATCCTCTTACATGTCACAGCTGCTGTGTGTCGTGATCCACAGCTGACCTTTTGGACATCTGCCCCATCAGGCATATCCAGCAAAGCGGGGAAGGCTTGGATTGAAATGAATGTAGCTTTGTGGGGGCCTTGTGCTTCCTCCGGCTGGGCCAAGCTCAGTTTCTTGTCACCTAGAAACACTCCAGTTACAAAGTGGTAAAAAACAACTCCCTATCCTCACCCTGGAGATAAGGCCCAGTCTCCCCTCTAAAGAGCCACAGGTATAGGCTTGCCCTGTGCCAAATCTTGCAACGGACAGCCCTAGAAGTACCCTTGCACGCTAGCAGTGCCTCACCTTGGTTTGCCTCTGCTGTGGTTGCTTTGCTTTCAGCCAGTGATTTGGAAGGCAGTGCAAGTTGTCCCGACTCATTCCAGCCCCAGATGTACAAATCTCCTATTTCTGGCAGGGGGGGGGGAAGCTAAGGGTTACAGCACAGAAGTAAAATGGCTTTTCTTCCTCCAAAGAGGCAACTGCATCACACGTCTGGCAAAGGGTATTCCCCACATGAAACTGGTCCTGGTCCTATGAGGTATATGTCTTCCCACGCGAGGGAGTACATTTCCTGCCAGAGGGGTTGGGGTGGAGTGAAAAGAGAAAAAGGGTTGCAGCAGCAGCAGCCTCGCCCTCATTTTTAGGTTTTGCAATTCATTGTTATAAAAAAGATAAAGATATTGCTCTCCTTCACCTTTGGCTTTTCTATCTTTGGAGAGTTGTGTACAGAAGAAAATTCCCCTTCTGCAGGAGACGCTCCATCTCCAGCGTCATCTGATCTGCAACAGTTTATGCAGGGGTGGCTAATCTGTGGACTGTCATCGTCCTTGGCCTGTGGTCAAGGGTGGAAGTTGCAGGGTGGGGGAGGGGTCCAACAACATCAACATCTGGAGAGCCACAGGTCCCTTCCCCCCACCCCATGTTGAAGGAGCTGGAGCCCAGACCTGTACACCTTCCACCTGGTCACCAATGAGGAAACCAGACAGGCGTAAAGGAGGATCCCTGTAGCAGGGTTGCTCTTGTGAGCCCCAAAAGGCTGCTGCTATTATGATTACTGTTGGAATATGTGGTTCAACTCGAACTTGTGGGTTGAGGCTGAATGGGGTTAAAAGGGTAGCCAGAGAGGAGACCTGATTGCTAGGCTAATACCTGTCCTTTGATCTCCTGCTGACTCTCCCTTCCTGCTGTCTCTCCCTTCCTGCTAGAGTGACTGATATGCTTAGGATGTTGTCCACATCTCCTTCCTTCTTCTTTCTCTTGAGAGGGAGAGCAAGCATATTCTCTTTGTCTCTCCCTCTCCTCCAAGCATGAGGGCAAACACTAGGCTTAGTGTTTCCATCTCCAACTTAGCTAGTTAGCTAGATGTAGAACTCCTTCCTATCAAGTATGTACTTCCAGAATGAAGTAGTTATTTCTTATTTTAAAGCTTAAAGTCTGACTAATTCCAGGGAAGGTGTAATCTTTAGCAAAGATTCAAACACACAAAGCTCACTCAGATGCTCAAGTGCCTAATTTTGCTACCCTGCAACAATTGCTAGCATCAACAAGCCTCTTGTGAAGGACGGAACCCCAAAGGCCACTGATGGGTCTGTCCACAGCCCCTTCCTGCCCCCTTACCGCTGATGCTAGCCGAATGCCACCCTCCAGCAGCCACGTCCACCAGGGGCACGCCCTGCAAGGCTTCCACCAACTGCGGCTCTGTCCTGCTCTCCAGGTCCCCATGACCCAGCTGCCCGTGCCTGGGAAGAGGAGAAAGACAGCCCAGCCCAGGTCAGTGTGAGCAGCTCAGCCCCCCCCCCACAACTCCCATACAGCTGGCTTCCAGCTGTCAGCAAGGTCCCACCAGGAGGGCAGCTGGGGGGGGGGGAACTCACCTGCCACCTCCCCACGAGAAGAGGGCCCCCTGCTTGCCCAGCAGCACCACATGCTCATGGCCCAGGGCCAGCTTGCGGACCTGCAGGACGGAAGGCAGAGGCCTGAAGAAAGGGGGGCAAGGTGTCACGTACCCACCAGGCACCAGCGGCAGGTCTGTGGGCAGAAGCGACAGGAGCAGTCAGAAGGGCTGGGGGGTGCCGTAGGGCAAGGGCCCCCTGCTCTTCCATCCTTCCTTTCCTCCCGCCTGCCCACCTGCGGTTGCCGCGTCCTCCGGCAGAAGCTCACACCGCCAGGCTGGCTTCCCGTCCAGGATCAGAGCCAGACCCTCCACCGGCCAGCCTTCCAGCGCAGCCTCCCGCAGCACCAGCACGTGCGTCTCGGACGGCAGCACATCCAGGCAGTCCTGGGGCAGCACGGCACGCACCCCACCCTGCAGCAGAACCGGGGTGGACCCTGTGGGAGGCAGCAACGGGAGGGGAGGGTTGGAGCTTTCTTTCCCGAACTTGGCTTCCAGTGGGGCAGACGGTGGAGAATGTCAGGGACCACAGTAGTGGGGAGAGCCCCCTAAAACTGGCTGAGGGAGGCTCACACACGCGCATATTTCCAGGACATGTCATCAAGGCCAATTGCTAAGGAGGGGGAGACCCAACCCCTGTTGCCAACGTCCGAGCAGTCGAGCTACCCATCTTCGGCGGGGGGGGCATGAGCGAGCGAGAGTCGAGGTGGGGAGCGAAGAGGCCAAGCGCTCAGCTCTTCGGCTATTCCGCCACGGGGTGTAGCGCCTGCGGGGACACTCCATGTGTTGTGGGACTCCAACTCCCAGCAGCCCCGGAGCCGCCCGCCTGGCGAGGGTGATGATGGGAGTTGTAGGCCAGCGCCACCCGGGAGACCACGGGCTCTCCTCACCCCCCTCGACCCCTTGGGATCGCACTCGGGATCGCGTGCCGGCCGAGCCCCCGGAGCATGTGCGCGGCCTGCAAAAGGGAAAGGGTCTGCGGGGGCATGGTGGGGCTGCCGGCCAGGGTAGGCATGCGGGGCTAGGCGGCCTGGCACTCAGAAGGCAGCGGTGCGCCCCGCTCGGCTCCTAACGCGCGCAGGAGCGGCCGCTCGGTCGGTGGGCTCGAAGGGAGCGGGGAGGAGCCAGCCCGACGCCAACGCGCAGAGTCTCCCTCACCGCCGGCGCGGACGATCCCGGCGAAGCTCCAGCTCGGCCTCACCCGGCGAAGCCCCGGCCCGGCCTTGTCCAGCGGCACCGGCGCCAGGCCGGCCTCCGTCGCCTCCCCGAAGTGGAACCCGACCTGGAACCATCCGCCGGCGAGCTCCTCCATGGCTGTTCTGCGCCATGGGGGCGGCGCCCTCGATGCAGCCAGCCCTTTTCGCTCTTGCGCCGGCCCCTGCTGTAACCCCGGATGCTGGCGGGGCAAAGGAGGAGTGGTTGGCCCGGCCCCTCTCGTGGGCAGCACAGACTGACTGCCCTCTCCGGCCCTGGGCTAAGCGTCACTCATCATTTCAGGAGGAAACGAACCAGCGCCGAGACCGCCCCCCTATTTGGGCTTTTCTGGTAATCGGGGTGCCTTCGGCTAGCCGGCTGCTGGGGCAGAACCGGCGGCCTCCCTCGCCCCATGCGAGGGCTCTACCCTCCTGTGACCTTCTGCTGAGTGATCGGGAGTCGAACGCTTGCGCACGCACACAAGCACCCAAAAAAACCCTGAAGTAAAAACCATAAGAGGGTTGTCGCAGCAGTCGCTGCATGCAAGTGTTGCATTGCTATTGCTGTGGTCTAGGAAGGGACAAAATCGTAAGCTTAAGCATCAACCTCCAAATAATACATTTTTTTTCTTCTCCAGTCTCCTGCATGTAAGACAATTCGATTACTCCAAAGGAGTTTCTATGACTTTACTTTTCCTAAATGTGTGGGATGTATTGGCACCACAGCAAGGCCAGCGTTGAATGGGCGCATACATGCGCGGAGTGGTCCCGGCCCCTTTGGCCTTCCCCAGGGGAATGGCTTCACTTCCAATTTAGGTCACCTCCCATCAAAAAGGATATTGCAGAGCTGGGAAAACTTCAAAAAAGGGCAACCAAAATGATCAAGGAGAGCGCGACTCCCTATGAGGAAAGGTTACAGCATTTGAGGCTTTTCAGTTTAGAGAAAAGGTGAGTAACAGGAGCCATGACAGTTTATAAAATGATGTGTGGCATGGAGAGAGTGGAGGGAGAGAAGTTTTTCTCCCTCTGTAGAACTCATAGATATCCAATGAAGCTGAATGTTGGAAGATTCAGGACAGATAAAAGGAAGTCCTTCACACAGCGCAGTTAAACTATGGGATTTGCTCCCATGTGATGGCTGCCAACTTGGATGGCTATAAAAGGGGATGAGACCAATTCGTGGAGGATAATGGTATGAACGGCTACTAGCCCCAACGGCTGTGCTCTGCCTCCTCATCGGAGACAGCCTGCTTCTGAATACCAGTTGCTGGAAGCCGCTCTTGCCCTCAGGTCCTGCTTGGGGGCCTTTTCCCATTGGGGCATCTGGTGGGCCGCTGTGAGGACAGGATAGGCTGGCCTAGGTGGGGCCCCTTGGCCTGATCCAGCTGCAGCAGGGATTTCCTTATGTTAACCAAGTGGACACGGATGTACAGAAAAAGACATTTACTTTGTTTTCCTGTTTTGCATAGATTTCCATATTCATTTCATACCGTATACACTGTTTCCCGTATAATCTTTGCTCACTATAAGGGTGGTCCTATTTGCCAGCAGGAATGGAACAGATTGTCCGCAAGACAGTTTCCTCCCTAGCCCCAGGTAGGGGAGGAAGCCACAGGAGCCGGAGCCACAGCCTGCAGAGGATCATCTACTGAGTCGTCACAGGGAGGCCGTGACTCCCAGCAGCAGTAAGGAAAGAGGCAGCCATGCAGCACAAGCCGCTCAGTGGCCCCGGCAGCTCAAGCCCCGGGTCAGCCAGCCCACCAGCCAGCGCCCCAGTGAGACACTCATTCTCCAGATGACAGACAGCCAGGAGGCTGCAGAAGAGCCCCCAGAGCTGCCTGCTGTGCCAGGAGACAGTGGCACAAGCCGCGTGGGTCTGAAGGTGCCTGTGGCAAGCTCCCTTTGTCTGCTCCCAGCCCCCAGCAAGCCCCATTTCTCCTCCCGGTGCCTGTGCAGCGTGTCCAAGCAGGCTGGAGACAGGCGGGCTCTCACTTCTCCCCCGCAGCAGCAGCAGCAGAGCTGGGCTTGATCAAGCCATAGGCCACAGCCTGAACCAGGCACTCCTTGGCCATGTGGGCCACCTGGGGCGTGTCCTCAGCCCTGGCCATGACAGACAGGATCTCCAACGTCTCGCTCTCCATCAGTTTCTCCGCCACCTCCTTGTTGGCCGCCACCATGTTCCGTACCACCACCACGCCGCGATGCTGGAGCTCGGTGCTGGGGCTGAGCAGCAGGGCCTGCAGGATCTCGAGCCAGTGGACCGTCTGGGGAAGAGGGAGGGAGGAAGGGAGGCAGGGAGGGCAGTCAGCAAATGGGGAAAGGCCCAGCCCTGCTCTGCCCCGCAACAGCCTCCTCCAAAGGCCAGCAGGCCCAGCGGGCAGTTCCTGGCCCGGCCACACACAGGCACCACTCACCACTTGAGGAATGCGAGTGCCGACCTGCGGCAGCAGCGACGTCAAGACGGCCAGCGTCCCCGAGGCTGCCCTCCGGAGCCGCTCCTCCTCCTCCCCGCTGTACAGAACCAGCAGCTTGAGCCGGTCAGTGCCCTCCGCCAGAAACAGCTCCCCGACCTGCAGAGAGGAGAGGAGAGGCATGCTTGCAGGGGGGCTCTCTGAGACTGGATACAAGCACAGCTGGGCAGCTCAGGCTCCGCTCACCTCCGGGCTCAGGGCCAAGTTGCACATGCACTCGGTGGCTGCCAAGCGGATCATCTCGTGCTCCTCAAACATGTAGCCTTCGATCATGGGCACAGCCTTCTCCTTCACAATCTTCTGCCTGCAGGAGGGGAAGCAACAAGGAAGAGGAGGCGGTGGTAGCGGCCCTGTCTCCAACAGCTTCAGCCCTCCCAGTGCCCTGCTGCAAAAGAACATGGCCGGCCGTCGGGGGCGACAATCAGGCCAGCCTCCCTCCCCACCTCCCTCCCTCCTTACCTGAGCCGCTCACTAGTCCCAGCCAGATTGGTAAGAGCCATCAGCCCCTCAAAATTCTGCAGGGCGGTGTGGCTCAAGTGCAGGAGGCCAACCAAGGGCCGGACCACCTCGTAGATCTGCAGAACAGGGGAGACAAGCTCAGGGAGGGGGAAAGGGGAGCTGCTGCTGCCGCCACTGCTGGGAATCCAGCCCCATCAATGGCCTTGTTGTGCTGCTGCCGCAAAGACGTTTCTGGGTGACACTTCTACGCGCCACCATTTCCACAGTGCTTGCTCCCACCCAAACACACACCCCGCTCCGCACTGACCCGCTCGCCCGGAAAGGCCATCTCGGGGGCGGTGGTGATGGTTATCTTGGCCAGCGCCTGTGCTGCCTTCGTCTGCCCTGTTTCAGTGCCCTCCAGGGCCAAAGGGATGAGTGCCTAGTGGTAGGAACAGCAAAAGAGCAGGCAGAGTCAGCCTGGAGTCAAAGGCACTGCAGGGTGCAGCCAGGCATGGAAGCACTCTGTAGGGGTGTGTTTGCACATGCAAGTGTGTGCAATGCTCACCTTCCCCCCTCCTGCCGCCACCACGGCCCCTCTGTCCTCTGCGTCTTCTACGGCAGCCAGGAAAACCCTGTGGGGCACAGAGAACAGGCACTAAGGAGCGTGGGCCCCACAATGGCCCCCAAATCCCTCATCCCCTCCCAACGTGTGAGCGCAGGGAGTAATCCTGGCTCAACTGAGTTTTCTGAGCTCTTTGGCCAAGCAGGTAACGTGCCACTGACCAGCATGTGGGGGTGTGTGTCTCACCTGTGAGCAGCCACTCTAGAGAGGCCCGATATAAAGGCTAGCTCAGGCTAGGCAGTTTTGTTCTGGTGCTTGTATTTCAGTGTCCTCTGGAAGAGCGTGGGTGTGTCTGTCTCCCAGGCCCTTTTCCCCAGAGGCTGGCTTCATTTTGGAGTGGAGGGTCCAGCTCTTGCAACCTCATCAGCAGGGGCACCACACGACCACCTCCCGCAGGCAGAGACCTTCATCCTGGCCCACCTTCTATCAACAGTGTCTGGGGCAAGACATAGCTAGAAGCATGGAGGTCCTATGGGGCTGCAAGTGGACGGATCTCTTGCACCATCATGGGAAGGGCTGGAAGATCCAGATCCAGCTCAACCCTATTGGAGAGCTCTGAAGAGATCAAAGCCAGGCAATTGGGGATCAATCGAGAGACAGCCAATGCAGGTGAAGCGGCTAGTGTTGGATAATGTCCTGGGAGACCTGGGTTCAAATCCCCACTCGGCCAGGAAGCTCACTGGGTGTCCTTTGGCCAGTCCCTGCCTCTCAGCCTAGCCTACCTCACAGGGTTGTTGTGAGAAAAAAACCAGGAGGAGGAGACCACATTTGTACACCACCTTGAGCTCTTTGGAAGAAAGGTGGGATATAAAGGCAACCATTAATCAATCAGGAAAGTCTCTGCCAGCCTCACCTGGAAATCAACTCACGGCAGGCAGGACTCAGGGAGAGCGGCTCGCTCTTCACCATGCAGGTGAGTGCCGACACCACGCCAGCAGCCAGCAGCTTCCGCATACGCCGGCGCACAAACTCCGGCTTGTCCTGTGCAGTGAGAGAAGGGCTGAGGGCGGGCGTTCTGTGGGATGCGCAGCGCCTGCCTGTTTGCTCCATGTGTCCTCTCAGTCTCTCTCTCCAGCATCCCACACAAGATTTTTTGCCTTTACAGCAGCCAAACTTCCAAAGGCTTCCCACTCTGGTCTCAGCTCCCCAACACCTGAGAAGCAAGGCTTGGGGAGGCAGCTGGCAGTGGAGAGCGGGAGCCGGTCCTGGCCACACCCCCAGCCCCTCCGCTCCCTCTCACCTTTGGGTGCTTCTCAGGAATGTGCTGCTTTGCATACTTGGCAAGCTCCACCATCTGGGGATCGGGCTCTTCTTGGTCGTAGCTGCTGGTGCAGTTCACCAGCGTGGAGGCCACAGCAAAGAGGACGCTCCGGTTCTCTGACTGCGGGGGGAAAAGAAGGTGGTACCGGTCAGTACCTCCACAAGCCATCACATGTGCCTTTCTAGCCCCAAGACTGGATGGTTGCCAGGTGGACCTACTGCGTCTGCCTTTAAATACTGTCCAGAAGTGTCAGTCGACGCAGCCCACCCAGAGGGGGGCACCGGGAGCAGCAGGTGCCCATGCACCAGAACAGGGTCTCCAGGCTGGTGTGGGCTTCAAAGCCCTAAGCAAGTTGGCTCTGCGCACCTTAGATCCTGGCTCCTCCACCTGGAGCTGGCCCCCACCGAGGCAATCAGTCTGTGCCTGGACTGCATGGTGGGTGGGGGCCAACAGGATCCAGTGCTTCCCCACGCAGAGAACTAGCATGTTAAGGTAGAGGGCTCTAAGCCCCTCCCTCCCACACACCTGTTGGGGGTGGGGGGAGAGAATTCCATCATGTGACCCTTCAGCGGCAGTCTGAAGGGGCAAAGCTCAGCTGCCTCACCGAGGGCTAGGCCCGTGCCTTGTCCTCTTGGCCAGCTGCTAAGGATACCCTGCCCAGTATTAGCAGACAGCGGGTGGGGGACCCCCTTCCATGACTGGAAGAAGACAGAAGCAAACGCTGCCCAAGGACTCGCTCCACTCCCCTGCCCCCGCAGCAGAACATTACCCTCGCCAGCCGGAGGAGAGCCTGCAGAGCGGCCGGGTCCTCCAGCAGCTCTTCCTTCACGTCCGCGTCCAAGGTGAGGAAGGCCAGGCCTTCTGCCGCCCAGTACTGGGTGCCAGCATCGATGGCCTCGTTGCACAGCCACCTGGAAGCCGGGGAAGGAGCAGAGCACACGCAGCAGCATCACCAGGAGGCCCCTCCCCACCCCGGCCCCCATTCAGACAAGGGGCAGCTGCCAGGCCACATCGCCCCATGCCTTACAAGTATGTGTCTATTCAGATGGGCAGACAAGTGACTTCTCCGCCATCAGCCCCCAAGGTGTTAAGAAGAGGAGAGCCAGCCTCTCATCTCGCTGGAGGACCAGGCGGAGGCAGACCCCCACGACACACAAGGGGCTCCC
Organism: Rhineura floridana; assembly: GCF_030035675.1. NCBI lineage: Eukaryota > Metazoa > Chordata > Lepidosauria > Squamata > Rhineuridae > Rhineura > Rhineura floridana. The sequence continues at coordinate 530,493 of NC_084493.1, read as the reverse complement.
CTCCCTGGTGAGGTACCCCCTGCCTCCAGGGAAGAGGACAGCGCTCGCTCACTCACTTTCGGCACTGCTTGGCCAGCTTCAGGGTAGAGCCTTCAGCAAACTGCTTCATGCTGAAATCTGTGCCCCCCGCCGAGCCCAGTTTGCAGAGGCCCTGAAAAGAGAAATCATGGCGTGCTATGTAAGGAGGAGGAGATCAGGCACCCAATGGCCCCACTGGGCAGCCTCCGTCCGACCCAAGACCTCCCCTCAGTCAGGGAAGACAGAGCAGGAACAGCAGAGCGGAACCAGCCAAGCACCCTCCCTTCTCCCCCCCCCCCTCTCACCACCAGGGCACGGATGCGGATGCTGTCACGTTCGCTGTGCTTATAGATCTCTTTGAGCAGCGTCACACCATTGGCGGTGATGAAGGTGGCCCGCTTGGCCTTGTCAGCTGCATGGATCAGGGCCTCCACAGCCACGAGCTGGTCGGCCTCCTGTGATGAGGCACACAAGGCCAGGATGCTCTCCAGGATGCCGCTGAGCTCCAGCACCCGATTCCCAGCCTCCAAGGGGCCTTGCAGGAGGCACGACGCCGTCTGGATGGCCCGCAGCTTCCCAGGCACACCGTGGTCCTGGAACCAGCCCCTGGAAGAAGAAGGAAGCACAGCCCATCCCAAGCAAGGGCACACCTAGAGGCACTCCAGAGCCGGAACATCAAGCAAGAGCCTCTAACCCCAGATCAACAAATGGCTTGAGCTCTGCCCCACTGCTGGCCACAAAGCTCACAACGGAACGTTCACATTCACCCCCATCTGCCCCCCCCGCCAGAACCAGGGGCCAGCCCCAAAGTCACTCCCGGGCCTACCTGACGTAGTCCTCGCAGAGCCGGTGGAAATTCTCCCGCTCTCCGTCACACTTCAAGTCCCCATAGAGCTTGCTGAGAAGGACGGCGGCGCTCATGTGGGTGTTCTCTGTTACACGCAGGCCCCCGGGACTGTGGCTCACTGTGCCCCCCACCTCCAGGATCTCCTTGAGACCTGACAAGGACACACACCGGTGCTCCTTGAGGCTGGGAAGAGGCTTCCCAGGATGGGCAAGAGGCAGGAGCAGGAGGAAGGGCCCAGGAACGGGATATTCTTACCCTGGTCAATGACCCAGAGGGTTAGGCAGTTGTTGGGGTCCTGCAGTGACTTCCGGGGCACCACGCTGATCAGCAAGTTGAGGATGCTGTCCCGGCCGTAGGCGGACATGCTGCCCCGTGTCAGGGCCTCCAGTAGCTGCTTGAGCACCGATTTCAGCTCTTTGGATGTATCTGCAAGAGTAGGACCGAAGTCAAGGGGGCCTGAGCCTGTTCTGCCTCAGGCCGGCGTCCGTGGCTGAGCCCCACCCACAGCGCGAGCATACAAAGACCAGCCTGGCACAAACCATCCCCCAAAGTGGATGCTGAGCCCAGGTTTTGCCAGAATGACTGCTGGTGAAGGCCTGGTTGCCTTTGGAGAGGGTGTCAAGACAAGTGGGGTGGGAGGCATGAGGGCTCCAGAAGTACATAGCTAGATGGGAAGCCACCAGGATCCTACAGAGGCATTCAGATGATTAAACACCACAATAAAAAGGCAGTCAAGGCAACACTTCTGCGGCAGAGCTCAGAAACGCAAGCAACACTCATGCCCCTTCCTAGCTTGCGAGGATGCAAGCACTGAGAAACCAGGAGTAGCCCACAGGGAGCTCTAAAATCCAGATGGAGCTGGGGGGCTTCTCTCACAGGCCAGGAGGGTGCCCAAGAGAGCCTGCATCTCAGGGCTGACAGGGTATCTCCACGCCCTCAGAGCCTTCAAAACAAGAAGACTCACCCAACACCAAGGCTTCCTCCTTGCCACGCACATCCCTCTGCAGCCCCTCCTTCAAGGCATCAAACACGACCTGCAGCAGGCTGTAGGTGGCCAGTGAGACCTGCTCATCCTCCATCTCCAGCACAGCAAAGAGGCGCTGAGCCCCCAGCTCAGCCAGGATCACGGCTGTCTGCAAGAAGGGCACCATCTATTGAGACTCGGGGGGAAATCCAGGCCCGTCTGGCCACCCTCTCTGGAGAACCACCCTGCTCCCCACCCCCCAGGAGCAAAAGAGGAGACCTGTCAGGCAGGCAGCGCCATCAGTGCCACCGTGGTTTGTCAGCAGGAACTCCTGGCACCCGTACACTTAGCCAAGCAGACAGAGTTGAGGGTTTGTTTTTGATGCTGCCACCGTATCCAAGCCACCTTGGACCACGCACTACATCAGGAGCCAACAATCTCGCTTACCCTTTGCAGCAGCAAGAGATCAGCCAGACTCCAACAAATGAAATGAGCCTGAGGCTTCCTCCCAACACAGGCACTGGGGGGACCCCTTCCCCAAACACGGGTGGAGGTCTGTCTCTCTGCCTGTCCAGCAGATGGGGCTGCAGCCAACCAGAGGCAGAGAAAGACCACACACCTCTGCTGCCCCGCCCTGGCTCTGTGCTGGAGGAGGACAGGAGAGGCAATCTAGCTCACCCCTGGCCTCCTGCGGCATTTCCTCCCCCCACCCACCCGTTGGAGAAGAGCCAAGTCTGGGCATTAACATCTTTAGTTGGCTACCAAGGCCACCCCAAATTTGTCAACCCCTGAACAAGACGTGGCTCAAGCAGCTCTAACAGAAGACAGCCGCATGTGTGACTTGCCAACAAACAGGCCTCGCTAGTTACCAAAAGCAGAGAGGACAACAAGCCATCGGCCTCGATAAACATGCCCTTACCCGAGAACGATGCCCGTTGCAAAGGCCTGTGAGAGTCCGCACGGCTGCCAGCACCATATCCACCCGGCTCGTATCGAGCAGCTGCAGCAAGAGGCGCACCCCGTCGCTCTGGAAAATCTTCTCAGCACCAGGTTCCTCTCGAGCCAGAACGATCAAATTCTGAGCTGCCTGGCCAGGAGAAGCGGCACTCAGCCTAGCAATGGGCGCCCCTCACTCGCTCCCCCCCAGAGAGGGCCACACGCGGCCGAAGTGGGAGGCACGGCCAGCACTGGCTGCTGAAGATCTCTGGGGGTCCTGGCCCACAAGAAGCCAAGTGCCCTCCCCTCACTTGATGGATTGGGGGCTCCAGTCTTGGGGGTGGAGAGCTGCGTCTTGAGCAGGCTTGGGGAATCTGCTGCAACCCTCCAGGTGTTGCTAGACTACAACTCCCATCACCACCATCCCTGACCATTGGCCATGCTGGCTCCTGGGGCTGATGGGAGATGGAGCCTCCATCTCTGCTCTTCTGGGTTCCCACAGAAGGACACAGAGCAGAAGCCCTAAAACATCACACCCTGACATCATTGCCCTGACCATGAGGCTGAATACACTCTGCACAGAGTCACCCCCCCACAGCCCAAATGGATGGATTTATTTGTTTATTAGATTTATATCCCACCCTTCCTCCCAGAAGGAACCCAGAGCGGCAAACGAAAGCACCAGAAACACTCTAAAACATCATAAAAACAGACCTTAAAATATATTAAAACTTCCTTAAAAAACATATTAGAACAAAACATATTTGAAAACATCTTTTTTAAAAAAAGCTTTAAAAATGCATTAAAAAGCAATTCCAACACAGACCAGGCTGGATTGAGACTTGCAGTGTTAATTTCACAAATTAAAGTACCTGCCTAATACATTCTGGTTTTGCAAGTCATGGATAAGGAAGTTGCTATACAAGGACCCAATGCACCTCCCTCCCTCCCACCTGACAATCCTGTAAAACCTCTATCCTCCTCCTGGCTTTTGCCAAGACAGCTTTTTGGCACCAAAAACAATTCCAACAACGAAAAAAGTGAGAAGATGGTGAAAGCAGCATAGGTGGCTTCACAAAAAGCTTAGATATGACCTGAAAACAAAAAATGACACATAGAGGAAGTGGAAGGAAGGCCAGGCCACAAAGGAAGAGTACAGGCAGGTATCACGGAATTGCAGGGATGGTGTCAGGAAGGCTAAAGCTGAGAATAAGTTGAGGTTGGAGAGACACACCAAAAGCAACGAAAAAGCTTTCTTCAGGTATGTCCATAGTAAAAGACAGAGAAAAACCAACGATGGTACAGCTACTCAATGAGGATGGCAAAATGATAACAGATGACAAAAAAAGGCAGAAGTGCTCAATTCCTACTTTGGCTCAGTCTTCTCCCAAAATAAGGTCTATGACCCTCCTGGGAAACATGAAATTGAAGGGTCAGGATTTCAGCTTGAGAATGATAGACAAATGGTCAAGGAATACCTAATCACTTTGAATGAGTTCAAATTGGCAGGGCCCAATGAACTGTATCCTAGATTATTGAAGGAACTGGCTGAAGAACTCTCAGAACCACTGTCTAATATTTGCGAACTCATGGAGGGTAAATGAAGTACTGCAGGAGAATAATGTTGTCCCGATCTTCAAAAAGTGCAAGGAGGAGGAACCTGGGAAGCATAGACCAGTCAGCACGACATCAATCCCTTGGAAAATTCTGGAGCACTTTAAAAACAATGCAGGAATTACGAGAAGCCAACATGGATTTGTCAAGAACAAATCCTGCCAGACTAAACTTACTCGTTTTTTCATTGGGTAACCTCCTTTGTAGAACGTGGGAATGCTATGGTCATAATATATCTTGACTTCAGCAAAGCTTTTGACAAAGTGCCCCATGATATTCTGATTAACAAGCTAGCTAGATGAAGGCTGGTTGGAACAACTATCAGGTGGATCCACAGCTGGCTCCAGAATCGTACTCAAAGAGTGCTCATCAATGGTTCTTTCTCAAAGTGGGGGAAGGTAATAAGTGGGGTACTGCAGGGCTTGATCCTGGGCCCAGCACTCTTCAGCTTTTTTTAAAAATAACTTGGATAAGGAGGTGAAGAAAATGCTTATCAAATTTGCAGATGGTACAAAATTGGGATGGACAGCTAATACCCTGAAGAACCGAAACAAAATTCTAAGGGATCTTGATATGCTGGAGCATTGGGCTGAAAAAAACATAATGAAATTTCACAGGGATAAGTGCAAAGTTCTATGCCTAGGAAAAGGAAACCAAACACACAGTTATAAGATGTGGGATACTAGGCTCAGCAATACTTTATACAACAAAGATCTTGGAATTGTTGTTGATCACAAGGTGAACATGAGCCAACAGTGCGATGTAGGTGCAAAAAAGGCAAATACTATTTTAGGCTGCATTAACAGAAGCATAGTTTCCACATTGCATGAATTATTAGTTCCCCTCTATTCGGCAGTGGTTAGGCCTCATCTTGAATACTGTGTCCAGACACCGCTCTTTAACAAGGATGCAGACAAATTGAACCAGGTTCAGAGAAGGGCAACGAGGATGATCAGGGGACTGGAAACAAAGCCCTATGAGGAAAGGCTGAAAAAACTGGGCATGTTTAGCCTTGAGAATAGAAGACTGAGGGGAGAGAGAACAGCAATCTTCAAGTACCTGATTCCTGCACTCTCATGGGCCTTACTGGTCCCTCCCAGCTCTACTTATTCTATGGTCTTCCAGCTGCCTAATTCCACACATGCCCAGTACACGTCCACTGGCAGCGCACCCTGCCCCCGCTCTTCCTCAAGGCAAGCCACACCTCCTGGCTTCCCTGCCAGAGGACTACCTTTTGCTTCTTGTCCAGATCTTTTTCTTCAGCATCCAGCAGCAATTTAAACATCTGCTCCACTTTGGAATCGGTGCAGGACATGGCTGTCATCTGAGACAAACAGGCATTTGGTGAGAGACCAGACTACATGCTCAGGGCCAAGTCCACCAAAGGGCCTTCAGTAGCCCAATGGAGAGCTGAAGCTGAGAATCCTGGGTAGACAGCGAGACGGCCCCTCAGCCAGGAGCACGAGGGAGGGGCCTGGCCTGGCCGCTGCCCCCTTACCTTCTCATGCATGCTGCTGCCAAGATTGCGCAGAGCCTCCTGGAAGGCCTTGTTCTTGGGCTCCAAACTGACACACCTCTGCAGATCTAGGACAGCCTGGTCGAGGCGGCCCAGCTTCTGAAGGGCTTGGCTGCGACGGAAGAGGCTCTTCACATCACGCCCGTCAGCTTCTATAGCTGTGAAGAGGCAGGAAAACATAAGAGGCGGCAACGGACCTTCTGCCAAGAAAGAGGCTCTAGAAGGAGAACAGGCCCCCTGGCTCACCTTTGGAGGCATCCCGTTCTGCTTGGAAATAGTCCTCCTGCAAAAGAAACAGACCATGAGAGAGGCAGGGCTGGGGTCCCATCTGCCTGCCGGAGAAAGGACTAAGGAGAGGGAAAAGAGCTCCTGCCCCTCCCAAGGAAGACCCGTAACAACCTCAGGTTCCCCCAAGCGGTTGACAGCGGCAGCCCTGAAAGCCTTTCTGGGGACTGCCGGCCAGATCGCAGCGAGTGAAGCCCAGATTCTCTGCACATCACAGCAGGAGAGCCAGGGGAAGAGAGGACAGGGGAAGGGTCAGGTCAGCCTCTCCCTCTTTTGTGGCCACTGGCTTCCAGGTGCCTCAGCCGCTCATACCAGGAGAGCTCCCCAGGTGGGGGCCTCTCCTTGGATTCACTGAAGGGCATCACAGCTTCCAAGGGGCTGCAGAGCAAGGAGTACCGGCCGCTGTCACCCCCACCTTGGGCCCTGCTCCACTCTGCTCTCAGGCCTTTGGGTGGCCCACCTGGAGGGAACAAAGCAGTGCTCAAAATAAGAGGTGCAACATTTCCGGAAGTTCTTCTGACACGGGGGAGCTCCGTTTCCCCAATCCCCCCCATCAGTACTAAACTCCTTTGAGCTGTTTAAACTTCCCCTCAAGTTCCCCATATCACCATTAAGAGCGCCAGAAGCTCCCTTATACCAGCCGGGCCGCTGCCCCACCACTCGGCAGGGCCTGCACTGACCGGCAGCAATCCGTCTCGAGACTGGCGGCCTGAACCCGGGGCCTGAGCGAGGCCGGCCCTTCCCCGCGAGCGAGCGGGCGTGAGTCACGCCCCCCCCGGCCAAGTGGAGCTCGGGAGACCCCCGACCCCCCTCCGACTCACGAGCTTGAGGTGGCAGGCGGCGCGGTTGCGGTGGAGGACGGCGCGGTGCGGGCTGGGCTCGACGGCATCCTCGAGCGGGCAGAGGCTCAGCGCCCGCGTGTAAATGGCCAGCGCCTCCTCGTAGCGGCCCGCCTGGAACAGCTCGTTGCCCTCCCGGCGGAGCTCCGGAACCTGCGAAGAGGGGTTGGGGGATCAGAGAGAGGCGAAGGGGGGTCGGCCGGCTATTCCCTCCTCCCCCCCGGGGGCCTCTGCTCGGCTCCCACCGCCCCACTCACCGGCTTCTCCTCCATGGCGCGCTCCACTGACGTCTTGCGGGCGCGCCAGCCCCTTCCCAGGAGGGCCACGTGCCCTGGGCTGGGCCGGGACCGCCCCCGTCGCTCTCGCCCCGTCCCTCCCCTCGCAGCCGGAGCTGCTTGACCTGCCCCCCTGCTGTCCCGCCCTCCCCCCGCGCCGTGCCTTGCCTTTCTGCCGCCCCTCGGGGGCCCATGCTGGCCGGGGGCGGCGCAGGGACATGTCCCGAGGAATCGCGGCCGGAGGAGGCGATGGGAGCGGCGCTGGTTAAGCCGGTAGAAGTGCAGGAAGTCGACGGTCATGAGCGCCAAGACGAGGCAGCCGTAGAGCCCCACGCCCAGCAGCGGCACCAGTGGGCTCCTGCAGCGGGGAAGCGGAAGCGGGCTCAGCGGTGCGGCGGCGGCGGCGGCTGGCGCTGAACGAGCCGAGCGACCCCAACTCGCCGCCGCCCACCCCGGTCTCTCCCTCCGAGTGCAGCTCACCGGGGCGCAGGTGATGAGGCATTCCCGCCGCCGCGGAGCCTCTCGAACTCGGGCCGCGGGCAGCAGGACTTGAGGCCGCGGTCCCCAGAGGGCGGGCAGCAGTAAGCTTGGGCCGGGGGGTCGGTGAGGCGGGGGCAGTAGAAGCCGGCGTGGTGCCGCCCGTCGGGGCCCAAGTAGCCTTCGCAGAGGTGCTCGTTTGGGGACGAAGCTGAAAGGAGGCAAGGCGGCCCCGGGAGCCGATCAGAGCAAAGGCTGGAGGCGCCCTCGCTGCTGGAGCTCCCCGTCGAATCGTGCGAAGAGGAAGGATTCTCCCCCACTCCACTGAAGGATCACCGGAGGGCATTCCCCCCTCCCCCAGGACACGGGCCAGCGAAGTGCAGGACCCATCTCAGCAGCACCTCGTGACCGTGGCTATGATGGGCTGGTAGTAAATACCACTGAAGCGATCTGAGCTTCAGATGAGGCTGCAAAGCCCCAACCCGGCGGGGGAAGGGAAGGGACGGGATGGGAAGCACTTCCTGCACTGAGCTGTGCCAGACCTCAAACAACCTGGAACTTTCCTGTGCAGAGTAAAGAGAATGACAGAAAGCATCCAGCTCCGTGGGAAGGGATGCCAGCCAAATGATTTTGGGAGTACCCATTCCCATCAGACAGATGAGGCACTATGGGGCACAAAAGTCTGCCTGGTAAAGTTGTCCTTGGGGCAGAAGGTTGCCCTCATCTGGACTGGGCAACTCTGGAAGCTCAGCACCAGCAGGCAAACTGGCCTTGAACGCAACCAGAGGGACCGGACTGGCATGCTGACCAGCACAGCCCACGGCTGCTTGTCAACATGCATAGCTGCTGGCCAGCTTCCCTGCTTCAGCTGACAAGGCAACCCAGAGCACATCGCTCCCTGCAAACAGGGCTTAGCTCAGGGCCAGGCCTGGAAGCACCTGAGAGCGACAGTCCTGCTTGAAGCAAAGTGCAGCAGTGCTGGTGGGCTGGTGAGCCCCTGTAAGGGCAAGAGGCAAGAATACCGCTTCAGAGGGTGTGGAGGGGGTTGTCTGGCCTGCAGGCTGGAGCACCTGGGTGGCAGGGGCCAGTGGGGAAGGAGAGGAGGGACCTTACCTGTTGTGAGGAAGGTCGGCAGCAGCAGCAGGCAGTGCAACAGCAGCATCTTCCCAGCAGCAGCAGTGAGGGCTGAGGCAGCTCTGGCTGTCTCCTCCTGGGGAGGGAAACCACACCGACCTAACTGGCTCCCACATCCATTACCGGGCACCATCAAGCACCTCCCTGCGCTATTAGGCCCGGCTGCACTTAACGGCTTGCCTCCACAGGGACCCTGCCAAGCTGGGGGTGGGGAAGGATCCATTACGGAAGGGGCCTTGCTAATGGGGTCCATGTTCTGCCCTGGTGGGGCAAGTGTTGTGGGAGGGGGCAGTGTGGAGAGAAAGGAATCTGCCCGATGGGCTGCTCAGCATAGGTGAAAGGCCCTGGGGTGCTTCCATAGCCACTACTGGCCTTGAGGCCCACTGCCGCCTCCTTACCTCGAGGGTCCAGGCACCTGCCGTGTTCAGCATCAGGAGGGACAGACAAGCTCTGTCAGGACAGCATCCCAGACTGCAGGAAGCAGGGTGGGGGGAGGCTACAAAGCAAACAGCCAAGAATCTGGTAGCACTTCTTATCCTGTGGTGAGAGGTTTTACTGGGCAGGAGCCCATTGCGCCAGATAATATTGACAGGCTATAGCCCACAAAAGCTTGCGTTTGCCTTTATAAAAGTCACAGCGTCCTTGCTTGCTTCTGTGACATCCGGGGGGGGGGGAGGGGCGCATGTGTTGCCTGGATCTACCCAGATGTGGGGAGATGTGTCTTTTCTTGCTGTGCTGGAGGGCAGAAGCCACAAGAAGAGTTACTTCAGCCTTGTGACCCTCACAGAGACCTTGAGTTGTCCCATCCTTTCCAGGGAGGCCACTATTGTGACAGATGTCACCTGAACTTTTCCTCATAATGCTTCTGACCTGCCAAATGGCTTGCTTAACCTATGATGCTGCCATTTATTGAACCGGGCCATTGGGGCTCATCACACCCTGTTTATGGTGACTGTCATTGGGCCTCCAAGCTGTAAACATTTTCTGGAGATGCTACCAGGGATTCAACCTGGGACTGTCTGTGCACAAAGCAGGTGATTTGCCACTTGGCAACGGACCTCACTTCTGAGTCAACTTAATCGGAGTAAAGGCCCTACATAACCTCTGTTAACAATAGACATCAAGGCTATGCAACGCATTTCCTGCTTACGTGCAAGCCATCAGTTTTGCAGCTGTTCAAAGAGGAACAATCATTTGCACCACAACTTCCATAACTGAAGAAGAGTGGATTCTCCATCCAGGCGCTTCTCCAATTTGACCCAACATTTTATGTCCAAAAATGTCACAATATTGGACATTTTCAGTAAATATGGACAAGAGATCATCACTTCTCTCATTGCCTCCAGCAGTGTTCCTAGCTAATTCTGTAGGGTTGTGTCCAACAAAGCTTTGTTAGCGCAAGGACTTCTGGTTGTGCAGTGGCTTCCTCGCCCACTGGAGCCCCCCCAACCCTCAGGAAAAGATTTGGGGGGGCACAAGAGGAGAGGGAGGGTAAGTTCCATTGCAGAAACTGCTTCGTTAGATCCCCTGCCTCCCTCTCCCCCTCCCCCTGCCTCTAAGATTCAAACCCACTACAGTTTGGGGCTATATAAGCGATCGTGCATATGAAGTGCTTATGCCCAGATCCATTTCCCATTGACCCTGATGGGTAGCAGAGTGCCATAATCAGTTTGTAAAGCTGACACGATAGTCCTTTTAGAACTATTTGTAGTCAGGACTTCACAGTTTGATTCTTCTCTCCATAGGCCACATTACTTGCAGAAGTGCTTGCACAAGGTTGCCTCTACGTCCTGCTATAGTTCCAAACTACTCTTTGTCTGACTTTACAAAATTACCTGCTCATCGCCTGCTGTTTGATCCTTTAGAAAAGGAAAAGCTGAAGACACAAAGTGTGCTCTGCCACCGAGTGATGGTCCCTCCCTGTTGAGGGCGCAGAAAGCCTCATGAAACACTGTGAACTCCCCCGTCCCCAAAGGTGGCCGCCTAACTTGGAGGTCCCAGCTTCACCAAGAGCTAATGCTGTTTCATTTCGTTTTCTAGAAGAAGTGAAACCGCACCCACTCCTCAGGTGGAGAGCTCCTCATACTAGGAGTTTTGGGGGTAAAGGGGGGAGTGTGGTTTCTTTCACCCTGCAAGAGAATCTGCAAGGCGTGGGCAGCTCCTCCTGGTTCTCAACCATCCACTGACCGCTGGGCCTGAGAGAGAAGAGGCGCCAGTCTGCCAGGCTCTGCCCTGCAAGGAGAGGCTGGCTACTTGCCAGGCGCTCCAGCCAGCTCAGGAGAGCCTCCTTAGCCCTGCCCCCCCTTCTGGGAGATCACTGCACTTGGGCATGCATTGCCTTTGGCAAGGGCAGGGCCCAGGCAGCTCCCCACAGGGTGACCCCTTGCAGGAGTGCCGATTCACCCAGCCAGGGGCTGCATCCCACCCCCATCCCTTTCTTCGGGGCTGCCAGTTTTGTCACGCCTCTGCAGGCCTGTTTCTTGCAGCACAATCAGCTCCATGGGAAGGGGTGGCTTGGGTTACCCTCCTCCTGGCCAGGGTCTCTGCAGATAGTAGAATCTGGCTCTGGCCTTCCTTCTGCCTGCCCCACGCGTCGCCCCACAAGCCACGCACCGTGTCCAGGTGGAGGCCTTTCCTCACACGCAGATGCCCCTTCCTCTCGCTCCTCTCCTGGTGCCAGTGCAGCGTTACAGCCATTGTCCCGTTGGGCAGCAAGAAGCCATGATCGAGGAACTGCCCGAGAGCACAAGGCATGGTGGTAAACTCTGCTGTGCCCAGGAGGGCAATTCCTGGTGTGGGACCAGCACTGTGGAAGGGAGGCGGCACTGCAGAGACCAGCAGGCCCAATGGGCAGAGAGAACTGCTCTTGACGCTGCCCCGCCCTCTCCTGGGGAGCTGCAGAGCTCTGGTTTGGTGACGCTGGTCCCCATGGCAACCAGAGGTGCCCTAGAGGCCGGCACTGACGGAGGAGAGGGAATGCCTGGCTGACAGCCCCAGCAAGGGCTGCACTCTCAGCCCTGGCGGCTTCAGCAAGGCCCTCCCGCTGTAGGAGGAGGAAGCCACCAGGGAGGGACCCTCCTCACCCACAGCAAGCCGAACCTTTGTGGACTTTTACCTTTGCCAGTTACTCCAGTCAAGGGCCACACAATACTTTGCCTAGGCTGCAAGAAGGCATGTGGGATTCCCTCATGATGAGCAGTAATGGCCAGAAGCAGGAGGTGCTGCATGGTGACCCCCACCTCAGGCAGAGTGGCCTGGACAAATCACACTCTCAGCTTCAGTTTCCCCATCTGTGAAATGGGAGTCCCAATAACTGCCTGACTGTATTAGAAAAACAGCCAAGAGAGATTCTAACCCACCTGGCTTTGTGGATAGCAGCAGATACACATTATCATCCCCTCCCAGCTTCTCTTGGTGCCAAGAAAGGGAAAAGGGGGCAAAAAGCAGCTGCGGGGGTTCCCCTTCCCCATCCAGCTTGACATGGGCTGAGGCAACACCAGCCCTTTGACCTGGACAAGGTTACCTGTATGGTTTTGCCCTGAATTTTCCAATCCCAAACTAGAAACAGGACAAATTGCTAGCTAAAGTTGCTCCAGGTCCATTTACAGCAGGGTTTGAGGGCAGGGGGAGTTCCGTGTTCAAGGAAAAGCTCCTCCAGATAAGGCAACTGCCCTCGTGCACTTTTTCAGTTTGGAAATGATGCTGGCTGGGTTGGGGGGGGGTGTCTCCTAAAGGAAGTGAGGAGGCTGAACCTGCTCTCTTTAGGCAGGCATCCTCAAAGGCCACGTGGCGCTAAAAGACCCGCACCCCCTTCTCACAGACCTTCCCCCCCACCTCCTGCATGGCCCAAAACATGACTCAAGCGCCAAATGCTTCAAAAACATTTTGTTTCCTAAAAGCTTGTTCTGAGCTCCAGGAAACTCACAAGCTGTAATATCCTTCCAGTGTTTGCTACATCTTCAAGTCTGCTTCCCTCCTCTTCCTCCTCCAGGCCTCCCAGGAGAAAAGGCAGTGGAGACTCGTTTCCCAAGAGCAGAGAGTACAGGAGCTGAGGTCTTTGCTGTGGTTACCACGGCATCCCCCCTCCACCCGTGCACCAGTCCTGACAGCACAGCTAGGTCATCCTCAGTAGCTGGCACCAAACGCCCAAGTGTGCAGTGGAGTCTTTGCACAGGTCGTATTGCAGTGCCAAGCCGGCCTGGCCTTGTATGCAGCCGCATCTTTTAAGCGCAGATGAGTAAGTACCACCAGGCCAGCTTCAGCGGGTGTCGGGCCCTTGCAGCATCCTGCCACCAGACTCCATCTCATAGGGCAGCATCTGTCTGGCCAAGGCACGGGCAGAGGAAGCCAGTCCCATACCCCCCATGGTGCCTGGCCGGCCAATAAAATCCAGTCTGGGCTAGTGAGGGGTCCTATCCAAGGCGGAGGCGGAACGTGGCAATCTCCATGGGGTCCAGGTGGATGACTGTGCTGTTGGGGGAGGAGGGGGCCAGCGGGTACATCAGAGTCAAAGAGGAGGGCTGTAGGGAGGCCAGCTCGAGGCCCTGGAAGAGGCCACCTAGAGACAGCTGGGGGCAAGAAGGGGGCTGGTCAGGGAAAAGCAAGGGAGAGGGAGAAGACCTTCCCAGAGAAAGCGCCAAGGCTGTGAAAGCCTAGCAACAGTCTCTGGAGATAGCCCAAGGGACCCTTGGACACCCCCAGGCAGGGCTCCCTCCCATGGGTTGCCAATCCTCCCTCTTGCCCCTCTCACACTCAGAGGCACCACATTACCCACGCTTACCGTGCCTTGGGTGGTGGTGCAGTTGAAGCCCAAATTTCTGGCCTCTAGGCCACAGTCGAAGCCCTTCCGGTGTAGAATCAGAGCGGTGTCGGTGGAGGGCAGAGAATCATCCTAGGAAGAAGCAGGCATGGATGTGTGTTCGTGCTGTAAGGGGGAGGGTGCCAGGCAGACCAGGATCCAGTGCAGGCAAGGAGGATCAGGCTGCTGCGAGGAGGGCAGCAGCAGAGATGGGGCTCGGAGTCAGCGCTCCCAGCTGAGCCCCTCAAAGGGGATGGGCTTCCTCGTCAGCTCGTTCCCACCAGGGATGCAACTCACCTCTCCTTGCAGCGTACGCAGGTTGAGAAGGTGGAAGTCGCAGGGCAGGGTGACCGAAAGGGGCAGGAAGGACCTCAGAGGTGGGGGTGGCGGCTTCTCCTGGACCACAGGCATCACAAGCACTTCCGCATTGAGCTGCATGGAGGTCACGTGGCTTAGCAGAGATGGGAAACTCGTCAGCCGGCCGGCCTCAGCCTGAGGGGATGAGAATCCAGCCATGGCAGAAGGACAGACATCCCACCCCAGAGGCCAAAGATGCTCCGGGGGCCAGGAGGTCACCCACAGGAAGCCCCCACAGTCTTATAAGCGATGAGGGCCACTGAGCTATGAGCTGGGCTAACACACGTATGCAGGGCGAGGTCCCAGCAGCTACATCACCCTAGCTAGCGCACGAGACAGTGGGCCTGGGCTTTACCTCTCGACTGTCAGCCTTGCTGCTGGGAAAGACCAAGTCTCTAAGCGTGGAGGCCAGTTTGGAAAAGAAGCCGGAGCTCTGGGTGGGATGGAAATGGGGTCAGGGAGAGGGGCAACGAGAGCAGCCACGTTACAAGAGTGAAATATCACTGCCTCAGGTACACGCAGCCCGTGCAGAGCAAAGGCTGTACACTCTGGGGACAGTCCTCATCGAGGCGGAAAGGGCTTTTGCCACAGGCACAGGGCTGCCAATGTGTGGGGGTGTGCGGGGTTCTTCCCCCCAGGACACTTTTCTTATGCGCTACTCAAGGCCACGTTCAGCTTCCCACTTGCCTTGTTTTGGCCGCAGGAGGTAGCCTGCTTGAGGCCTTCTCCTCTTGATTCTTGTCTCTTCACCTCAGACTGCTCCCACTTAAAATATCCCAGGACTGAGTACTGGGGCCATTTATATTTCTCCCCGGTGGAAAATGAGCCCAACTCCCTCCCTGTTCTGTTTTCTGTCTTTTCACCAGTGACTGATAGATGGAACGACTTTCTCTTCTCTGCCACAATTGTTCCAAAGGGGGATCCTACAGTTTACCCATGTGTGTGTGTGTGTGGGGGGGGTTGTATCCCCACTGAGATCCAAAATTACATTTGCTAAGAAATCCACCCGCCAGTATGGAACAACTCTTTCCTACTTTCTCTTCCCAATCTCAGCAGACTGAAGAATGAGCAAAACTGTGTATATGTTTTGAAGCTGAAGGGCTGCCAGAATGAACTCATGCTGTGCATGTGCGCTTGTGTGGCGCGCAGGAGTTCCGAGGAAAAGAGAGAAAGGACATGTTGAGCTCCCCGGATGTAAAGAGCAAAAGCTGGGATTTTGAGCTAGATGAAGGTTCCCTCACCTGGGACAGGTGCCAGGCCAGCATTTTTACCCTGTACAATGAACCCCAGCTTTGGGATCAGTGCAGGAACTGCTGTGGCTTCCCAAAATGTAAGCATTTCCTCAGGGTCAACAGGCGATGTCAGAGGGGCTGGTGCCCAAGGGATAAGAAGCAGAAACGCCCCCAGCGCCACTCTTGAGCAGCAGGGCTGGATCTTGGGCCCAGGCACTGGAGGAGCCTCCGGCACCATGTCAAGGACC
Source organism: Rhineura floridana (assembly GCF_030035675.1). Taxonomy (NCBI): domain Eukaryota; kingdom Metazoa; phylum Chordata; class Lepidosauria; order Squamata; family Rhineuridae; genus Rhineura; species Rhineura floridana. The sequence goes on along the minus strand of NC_084493.1, from coordinate 514,953 downwards.
GTCTGAACATCCTGGAGAAGTTTGGGTCAACCTTTGCGTGTGTTTGCTGGCACACTCTAAAATCCAAGAAAACCAGCAGGAGAGGAGAGGGAAGGTGCATCAGCAGAGCTGTCCAGCACAACAGCCGCTTAGCTCAGCACCAGGCCCTTGTACCTTGTTAGCAGTGCTGCGGCGTTCCAGTAGGAGGCGGAAGCGATTGCACGTTCGCTTGTTGTCCTTCAGGCCTTGCCCAAGGCCACGATTATCGTCCTGCATAAGGCGCCGGTCCAGAATCACCTCCAGCTGACCTGCAAGTTGGGCAGAGGGAGGAGGAGAGAAAGGGGATGAGTTGGATGAGCCCCAACACAGACAGGCCTTCTTCAGACTCACCTGGCCCCAACACGGAAGAGGTCCTGCCAGCACAGACTCAGCCAGAGGAGCCCAGGCAGTCTCCTTGCTGCTGAACCCTCTTCCCACTCCAGCCCCTTCAGAGGGCAGAGCCTCTGTCTCAGGAGCCCTCACTCCGTCCCCAGATTTCCTCCAAGGGACAGACCCCGAGCTTTCCTAGAGATCTTCTTCTGAGGACCTTCTCCAGGTCCTCCCTCTGAGGGAGGCTCGGAGGGTGGTGACAAGGGAGAGGGGCTTTTCAGTTGTGGCTCCATTCATGGAATGTGCTCCCCAGTGAGGTCCACCTGGCGCCTTCGTTGACATCTTTTTGGTGCCAGGTAAAGACATACCTTTTTCCCCAGGCGTCTGATACTGTTTGTTATTAGCTTGCTGTCAAAGCTCTCTCTGTGGGGGTTGTTGCTGTTGCATCGTTTTGGGTTTTTTAATGGAATGATGTGTTTGTTTTTGTTTTTAACAGTGTTGCAAATCGCTTGGAGATCTTTGGGTAGAAGGTGACTAACAAATCTAATAATAATAATAATAATGACAACAGCGATGGCTGCAAACGGGAAAAGAGCTCATCCATCCCAAACTGCTCACCGCTGCGAAGGCTGGAGACACCCAAGGCCTGGGCCGTGTGCAATGTCAGGCGACTCCGCATGTCCTGGATGTAGGCCATGACTGGCATGGGATAGAAATTGGCCTGGAGTGGCAACTTCTTCAGATACTGCCGGGACTGAATCTGCCAGGACATGAGAGAACTCTGAGCAATCCTTGCTGGCCAAAGGGACAAGCAGCCTCTTCCGCTTCCCAAAAGGGGGGGGGGTCAGCCTCCCTCCCAGCCCTTCACCTGGAAGCCATTCAGGTCCGTGAAGAAAGCGCCCTTGCTCTCAATATCTGTGCTGAACCGCAGTGCCAGCTCCTTGTTGATGTGGTCCCAGATGTCCACCAAGCAGGAGATCTCCAGGGACAGCCCATCAACCCCTGGGAGTCAAACAAGGCGATGACGGAAGGGGGCAAACTCTCTGCTGCTCCCCACAAGCAACAATTCCACCCCCTGCCCCCCCACTCAACACCAGCCAGTCCGCAGAGCCCTTACCTGGCACGTTGTAGAGCCGAACCACCTCCTGGACATGTGGGTAGTAAATAGCCACCTCTGAGAAGAAGGGTCCCTCTGTCACCCGAACCACAGGGGGGTCCTTGGGGGTGTAGGGCTGCAAAAGGGAACCAACGCAGGAGGAAGCTCTTTGCGGGGGAAGGGACTTGATGTTGTCTCAGCTATTTCTAACCTGCCCGTTCTCGCCATCCTATGTAACCCAAAAGGACATCTCTCCATCAGAAGGATGTGGCAAGCACTTGGGGGACTTTGCCAGTTATGGCCGGGACTGGCTGTAGCAAGGAGGGAGGCACAGCTGTGAAGTCAGGCAGCAGACATTTGTTGGGAAGAGACAAAGGGGTCACTCTACCAAATCCAGCAGAGCGAGCCTAGGAAGTTCAAGATATTTGGGGATGGCATCTTTAGCATGAAAGACTCCACCTTCCACAAAGACTGGCACACCAGAAGGTAACATGTGTCTCTGGAGACCAGCATTTCCCAACCTGGGGCCCTCCAGATATTCTGGACTACAATTCCCGTCAACCACAGCATCATAGGGCCATGCCGCCTGGGGCTGATGAGAGCTGCAGTCCAAAATATCTGGAGGGCCCCAGGTTGGGGAAGGGTGGTTTAATCTAGAACTGCGTGTATAGCCCAGAAGAGAGGAAGTGGGCATTCTCTTGTGCCAATCAGTATGGGCAGCAGAGTGTGTGATAATGCCAGCCATGTTAAGGTGAGAGTCATCTAAACTGCCTGGTCCAAGGTAGGAATAATTTCCCCACTGCCTGGCTGCCTGCCCACCTGGCAGACACCTTGCGGTGTCCAACTGCCACCACCCCCGCCCGCCCAGACCTTGGCTTCTCCGTCAGGCAGAAAGAGGTAGGCGCCACTTTTGTCTTTGGTGCTCCGGGTTCCGTAGACAAGGAACTGGCTGTCCAGCTTCTGCTCCTGTTCGTCGCCTGCATAACGCACACTCTGCCCGAGAGCAAGCAGAGCACTGGTGAGCAGGCAGATCCACAAGAGGTCTCTACAGCCCTCCACAGTCCCCCCACTTCTGCCACCAGGTGGGCCCACACTCACCTTGAGCGAAGCGCTGGGCCCTGAGAAGCAAGCTCTCACGTGCTGATTCTCCAGGCAGAAGTCGTCTGCAGCCGTGGGGACAACACGCACCGGGAAGGCTTCATGCTTGCGGACAGGGAGGTCACGGCCATGCAGGAAGAGGCGCACCGAAGACTTGAGCATGTTGTGGCTGTCAAAAGACTTGCTCAGCTGCAGGATGCTGAGGCCTAGTGCTGGCAGACGCATTATGATGGACACCTGCCAATGAGAGAACAGGCAAGGGCAGCCGTCCCCATTGGTCCCAAGCATACATGTTCCGCATGCTGGCATGGGCGGTGGGGCGCCAGCACCAACCGTTATCTAGCAGGTGGGCAGCAGATCTGTGGGGAAGGGCACACAGCTAAGGCTCAGTGCACGCTGATCACATGCACAGGAGCATGGGGCAGCTCAGAGGGAAGAAGGGAACCCTACTAGGGTGAAGGGGTGCCTGGGGCCATTTCTACCCTGCTTCCATCAGGAACAGGAAGGAGTCTTGCAGCACCTTGAAGATTTATTAGGGCATGATGTGCCATTCAACTAGCATCTTCTGCATGCTACTGTTCTCCAGGAGAGACCACCTTAAAGATGCTCTTTGTTGGTTTTGCTGCAACAGCCCAGCACAGCTGGACTCTCCCCCCAGCATGCCACACACCCCAAGCTACCTGGTAGACATCGGGCACCATGTCAGTGGCAGAAGTCCACTGGGCACTGAGCTGCACTGCCAGGGGTTGCCCCTCCTCATTGAGGACACGGACACGAGGTGTGTTCACCAACAAGGACACAATGCACAGCCGCTCCTGCTCCAGAGGGTTAAACACAACCACAAACCTGCAAGATTGGGTTGCGTGCTTAGAAGAAGGAGGGCTGGCTGGGCTGTCATTCCCCCCCCAGCACAATGGCACAGCCCAGAAGCATTTCCTGCCCCGCAGTACCTCCTCCCCACTCCCCACACCCTGCCCTCAAGGACAGGTGGTCCCACCTGGGTGCTGCATCCAGCTTGATGACAGTTTTCTCTGGCAGGGAGTCCTGATTGAGGCGGGCCTCATCCTGGAACAGCGAGAGCGAGAGAGTGCGTCAGGCTGAGGTCTGGAAGGATGGCGCAAAGCCTGTCTGGGGGCAGCCCAAGAGCAGCAGGCACCCATCCCTTCCCCGGGAACGCAGAGTCAGACCCCCACCCCATTCTTTTCCAGATTGGGCAGAGAGGAAGGGGCAGGCTGTGGCTCACTGCGCCAAGGAAGGGCACCGCTAGGTCATAATGATAGGCCTCTTTATCTGCTAGGACCAGGTAATGGGCAGCATTGATGATGACGCGCTTGAGGTTCATCATGGAGTGAAGCAGCCTGGATTGGGGGCAGGGAGGAGATAAAAAAGAAGGGGCCGTGAGGCACAGGGACCCTCCGAGGGGCAGGAAAGCCCTGCCCAGGCCTTTCTCCACCACGCTGAGTCTGGCCCTTACCTGACACCGTAGTCCACCACCACAGCCTCTTTGGCAGTGCCAGTGATGGCATCGTGATGCTGGAAGAGGCCCAGGTTGCGCCGGGCATCCGTCAGCATGGCGTAGTCCGACAGCGGGTACTTGCTATCCATGCCAGCGTGGCGAGCGTGGCTGAGGGCCAAGGTGTACAAGATCTCGGCACCACTGCGGCAAAGGGGAAAAGGAGGCCATTAGCAAGCCCCCTCCCAGGAGATGCTGGGCACAGAGCCGCCCTTCGGACTCCCACCTGCCACCGCAGCCCCCTCACCCACCGGAGGTGGGCCTCCAGCACCCGGCCCATGCTCTTGTAGAAGGGCCGGGAAGTGTAGTAGCCTGTCCAGTAGTGGTCTTCTCGGTCCGCATAGGAGAAGAAGTCCCCACTGACCACTGGGAAGCCAGGCGGCCGCATTCCTGGAACAATGCCCATCTGCTTGTACAGGGCATCAAAGTAATCTGAGAGGGTCCCAAACTGTGCCTGCAGGAGAGACGTGAGCAGAGAGCGCATCACACATCACTGTGGGCGAGATCCGGCACCCTGGTGTGGGAGTAGGGAGGGGCCCCCAGGCCAGAAGAAGGTTGCATGCAGGAGGAGAAGGAGCCATCCCATGAGGGCCCCAAAAGGCAACTCTGGCCAAGGATCCACAGTGGGGCAGGGCAGCCCCAGCCCAGCCCTGGCTCTCCTTGGCGTCTTCCCACCAGGCAAGGCAGCTGCACCTGCACGTGGAGATCTGGGTGGGCATTGAGGAAGTCAAACAGGCGCTGATAGTTGAGGAACTGGGCGTCCCACTCTTGGGGCTTGTCGTAGCGGAAGTCGTCTCCCAGCGGCACCAGCAGCACTTTGCTCCGATAGAGCCTGGACTTCTTCCGGTATTGGTCCAGCAGGAGCTGGGCCCTAGGGAGGGGGGCAGGGAGTCAGCACCCAGGGCTGGCTGGAACAGTTTCCCCATAGCACCTCCCATGAGCACCCCCAGAAAGACAGGAGCAGGTGGATCACCTCTGGGATTCACATCGATGAGAAGCAGCCAGAGCCTCCAACTTGGGTGGCTTCAAAAGGACTCCTGGAGGATACGGCTGCCCATGGCGACCAGGTCCACTGGGCCTCTGAATGCCAGGTGCTGGGAATCTCAAGCGGGGAGACGGCTGCAGCATGCAGGCCTCGCTTTCAGGCTTCCCAGAGACCGTGGCCAGCCAATGCAAGAACAGGATGGTGGGTCACTGGCCCGAACCAGCTGCAGGGGCTCTTTTGCGCTTATGGCATGTGGGAAGCAGCAGCAGAAGGCTATCGAGGGTTGCTAGCCACAATGGCTGTGCTCTGCCACCCTAGTCAGAGGCTTCTGAAAACCAGTTGCCGGAAGCCACAGGAGGGGAGATGTGCTCTTTGCCCTCAGGTCCTGCTTGCAGGCCTTTTCCAATTAAGGGCTTCTGGTTGGCCACTGGGAGAACAGGATGCTGGCCTAGATGGGCCACCTTGGGTCTGATCCTGCAGGCTCTCCTTATGCGGCAAGTGGTCAAACTGCTGGGACCTCTGCTCTGAGCTATCCCCATCAGTGAGCTCTGAGGGCGCAGAGCCCTGGCCAGAGAAGCCAGTGGTGAGGGGAAGCAAGCCAGCCTGCAAGTTGGGACTGATCCCCCACACCAAAGGGGTGAGGGTCAGAAGTCACTCACCGCTCAGCCACATTGGCGCTGGTGATGGCCTTAGGGGGCACTTTCCAGGGGCAGTTGATGCGCCCCCCTGGCAAACGCTTGAAGTCAAACTGGCAGCAGATCTTGGGGTCAGGGCCACAGGTGTGGGGCACGTCGTAGCTGTAGAAGGGCATCATGTGGCAGAGGATGTCGGTGCTGGAGTCTGTATCTGAGGAGGCCAACACCAGGCTCACTTTGTGCATGCTCAGGAGGGGCCATCCACCTGCCCCCCAACAGCTCACATAATGAACACACCATGTGAGTGAGAGGCCAAGAGCACCACAAAAGGTGCGCGTGGAGCAAATGGCTCCCCTGGGCTCATGCTACCCGGGGGGGAGGCAGGGGAAAGGAGCCACAGCGTTGGGGGCACCAGCCAGCCTAACCTAGGGGGGATGACATCTCGACCTCTACTGTAGGAGTGGGTCCTGCTTGCAGAGCAAGCTGCTCTGTACCCCAACGGAGGGGTGATGAGCTGCAGGCAAGACTCTGCAAAGCCAGCAAGGGAGGTCGGGTCAGAGAACATATGGGGGGGGCCCGCCACCCCCTCACCCCAGCTTTGCCTCCACATGAACTCCAAGTTCTGGGTAGCTGCAAAATGCTTCTTGATGGCGTAGTGGACGCGCTGGATGAGCATGCTGGTCAGATTGGCCCGACGCAGCAGGTAAGGCATCGTAGCACTGTGACCAAAGGGATCGACTGCCCAGCCTGAGCGTGGTGTTACCCCTGCAGAGCAATGAGGAAAGGTGGGCATCAACAGCAAGCAAGCAGAGGCCCTGGGGTCTGCTGCCTCCCTCCTGGGGGCAGCCACACAGTCCCCCTTCCCCCAAATATGGGAACTAGCCCCTCACCTACTGGGGCCGTGCCCAGCCTGCCAAGGCATCTCTGAAGCCAATAACCAGCCTTTCAAAATATGAAGTCTTTTACATGTGAATTGCCAGTTATCTGCTGTAATATGTTGGAGGTACTAAAGAAATGGCCACACACATTGCAACATGTCTGCCACCACTTTGCCCATCAGACCTCTCCGCCTAATATTTAGGAAGATCCACACAATATCCTTCCTAACAGTTTGCACAGACTCTGACCGTCAACACAAGGCACCCCGAGAGCCTGGCCCAGTCTGTCCATACACCCCCACTCGCTCACTCACTCACCAATGTTCTTCTCTAGCCATTGATGCCCTTCAATGAGCTGGTCGATCATGGCAAAGTAGTGGGCATTGGCTTCATCTGGCATCACCCACCCTCCCGTGGCCATCTCAAGCTGTCCGTTGCCTACCAGCCTGTGAAGAGGAGGTCAAAGGTCAGAGGCACTCAGCATCCTGAGGCTGTTCTCACATAGGAGGCAATCGATCAGGTTTGCGACACAAAAGTAAAGCCTATATTGGCCAGACTGTTCATCCTCATCACAGACGGCTCTCATCGCCAGATAAACATAAGAAACACATGAAAACAGAGTGTGCGTCGCATGTTCAGAACAAAAGAAAGCTTCAAAATGTGAAAAAGCCCCCAAGCCCCTCACGGTGGCTCCTTCAGCACCACACTGCCAAGTCAACAGTACAGTAAGATTCATATAGCCAGAGGAAGGGGACGCCGTCCCAGGCCTAATTTGTTTTTAAAGGAGGCTGACGCAAAGAGGCACAGGATTGTGATCACACCGCCTGAGAGTTCATGCCAGCCTTGTGCTTCCTTTGAGCAGAGGCCACACAGTTTTCCTTTCGAGGCCGGATGCAACAGTCTCAGTCTCCCGTGCTCAGTATCCTCCAAGGTCAACAATCCATTCCACAGGGCAAAACGGAGAAGCAAAGCAAAGCAAACAGACTGCCATGCACCGCCTCTGTGGGGAATGGCCTTCAGTCTGCAGAGCACGAAATGACCCTTTTGGTGAAAGGTACTTCAAAGACCAGTGAGCATGTTTTTGCTAGAAGATTATCAGTTTCACATTTGAGTTCTTCAAGAATTCTCGGGTGAATCCCACCTGGATACAGCCTTTCTTTTTGTTGAGTATGTCCATAATAAGCCCCAGAACATCGTTTCTTGACAGACCCCCTTTCCTGAAAAAGTTAAGTTCAGGCATCTTCTGAAGTGAAGACAGATGAGCAGAATTTATTCAGTTTCTCTGCCATCACCTATTCTTTTTCAGCACACCTGGCTGCCTAGTGGTCCAGTCATCTCCCTGGGGGTCTCCCGGCCTTTTTTTTATTGTTGGGCTTAATGTTCTTAACAATATACTGCTCAAATTCTTTTCTTGTTCTTTTTGCTTCCCGTATTGTCAGTTTACTTCCTTTTGTTAAGAGCTGGTGTTCCTTTTTGTTCTCCCAACCTGAGCAAACCTCCCTTTGCTGAAAGAAGCCGCCTTGCCTTTTTTTAAAAAGCTTACTTGATTCTGCTCAGTAGCCATGCTAGCATCCTCTTGGCCTTTCCTGATTTATGATATGCACTTGTGAGCGTCTATTATTGTGCCTCTGAATAATCTTCAAGCATTTGAAAAATGCCACCCTCTTGACTCTCCCTGTCAACTTCTTTTCAGTTAGTCCCCCCATTGTAAGGTCCGTGTAAATTATCCACTTACACAGACCTTACATCTTCTTACACCGGGTTCTCAGCGCCACTTAGGAAGAACTCTAGAGCCACCTTCCCTCTGCTCACCTCTGTGGTCAGGGTAACTGGATACCCCAAGAATGATGATACTGTTTAGGCCAGCCATCACCAACCATGCAGCTTCTGTGAAACAATCTGTCCCTCTGGAATTTTCAAACTTACTTTATCTATGCCCATTATTTAACACGTGGAGCACCCCCCCATATGCACTCTTCATCCTTTCTATAGAGTGTCTCTCTCCAAACACATTCATTTTCCCCTGCAGCACTTTGAACTCATTCTCATTTGGATAATTTGGAACATTTGCACCCTTATTCCCTAGAGAGGATTAATCCCAAGATGGATGGTCTCCCTGCTCCTGTTAGCCTCCCCACAGGGGTTAATTTAAAAGCTACTCTGCAACCCTCACGCGCCAGCAGTTTGGCTCCACTCTGGTTCAAGTAGAGCCCATCCCTTTCGTATAAACTCAGTTGGTCCCAAAACATTCTCCAGTCCCTTTACCCAAAATCTAACCTCCTCCTCTGAATACCACCTTCTCATCCATGCACTGAGACCACTCAGCTCTACCCGTCTGGCTGACCTTGCACACAGAATGCTACATTCAGCATCTTAACTTGCAACCTTAATTTTGCTTCCAGGATTTCCCAGCTTTGGCCAAAATAAACCTGTTCAAATTGCAGATGCGTCTTCTACCACATAGTCCCACAGTTACTTAGAGACACTAGCAGCCTCATACCCAGCATTGCTTGGGAAGATCAAGAAACCAAAACAGTCAGTGCAGTTTTGAAAGGTTTAGTCCACCATCTTGATTCAAAATGGCACCCAACTGTATCCAAACATAGACAAAAACCTGCTCCTGATCTCAGGGACCACCGTGCAAAGTTTGGTTATGATGACTTAAGAGGTGTCCAAATGCATAATGAACAAACAACTTTCCAAAATATGCAGATGTAAATTACATCAAATGACCATCACTATGAGTCTCTCTTTTGTTAAAGTACTCAACTTATTTCAGTTCCTGTTTCATGAGCATACAGCTGACTCATGGCACTCATCCCTCCATGTGATTCTTCTGAAAATATTCCCCTAAAAATCTTTCTACCAATCACTATAAGAGTGTGGGAAATAATGACCTTTGGCTCCTTCCCTCCCATTACCTGCGGACGGCAGCTCGTTTCTGGCTGCTGATGTTGTCCCACCATTTCGAGAAGAAGGAAATTTCGGACCAGATGAATCGCCTCCTGGGATCCTCCTGCAGCTTCACCACCATGCTGTTAAGGATGTGCTGTGTCTGGTCGAGGTAGTATTTGTCAAACGTCTTGATCCAGCCTTGGGGAGGTGAAAAAGGGAGCATTGCTGCAGACCTCTGCTATGACACACAGGTCTACCAAGAACAGCCTTTCCCAACCTGGTGCACTCCAGATGTTTTGGACTACGATTCCCAACAGCCCCAGCCAGCATGGGCAGTGGCCACGGAATTGGAAGAAGGCTGACTTACCCAGCACTGTTCCCAAAGGCCTTGGGGAACCTACAGTCAGGGAGTTCCACTACCTCAAAGTAGAGCCAAATTGGGTTTCCTTTTGGGTATTTAAGGATTGGCAGCCCCGGTAACTCAAACCCATGATCCATTTGGGCCAGCGCCCTCAAGGGAGTGAGGAGAGAGATTTGACTTAGGTGACTGAGCCCAGGATTTTCTAAGTGCACAGAACATATTGATTTTGTCACATGCAGATAATTGGACTTCAGCAAGTGGCCACCAACCCTGTGCAAAGGCAAAAAACAACTTTCTGGAAAGGGCTGAGTACAGCCATGAATAAACTGGCCTCAGGCACATGACATTTTCTGACTCCAGTGAGAATGTGGCGCGTCTGCTAAGAGGCTGAGCAAGGCCAGGCCACGGGAGTCCCTTTCCGTGGCTGCAAAGACTGATCCACACAAGGCCTTTCCCCATCATCATTACAGCCACTTGACAGCTACTGCGTCTTTCACTTGCATCTCTCCTGCAGTCTCTGCTTTATCCATTACCAGTCTGAGAGGAATCCAATCTAGCCTTGAGTGATGGGCAGGAAGATGCCCCTCCTCACCTGGGCACCGATACAACTGTGGGGCTCCTATCCATTGGGCTATAGAGCTGGTTGTGCCCCCTTCCTTCCTCTGTTTGCATGGCAAGAGAACTGTTGTTGTTTGCAGACTATTGATGTGGGCACTACCAGGGACAGGAACCCCTCTCTGCAGATAGCTGTGAAACTTATAGCCACAAGCATCAGCTGCTGCTCTCCTTGCCGCTGGACCACGGTGGTCTGCTAAGGGGAAGGTGCTGGGGTCTCTTTGTGGCTTGACTGCTTGCGCGTTGTACGTGTGCCAAGTTGCACATCATCATGGGATGTGTGGCTATTGCTGTGCAGTGACTGGTGCCTTCCCTGTATGGCGGAACGTGGCGTCATAACTGGCAATTGGCCACCCAACCGGTGTGTGGCGCTTGGAGCTACTTCATTTCTTGTTCCTGCATATATTGTTGTGCTGTTGACTGCTGCTGCTGCTGCCACCATTGAGCAGAGAATCATGACTCTGTCAGCTCTGGCACCGCTGAGCCCAGAGCATCAAGATCACAATGCTTGTCAGCTTCTCACTGGCATGGCTACAGTCAGGGGCATCCACAGGAATTTTTCCCAGGAGAGGAAGTAAATACTCTAAACAGCCACAGCAAACCCCAGAGAGCAGGTCTACCATTCCTGGCAGATCTAGCAACTGAGCAGTGGGCAAGGCCTGAGTAGACCTGGCCTCTGATGAACTTGTATTCCAGGTCTGTTGTCTCCCAGTGGGTAGCCCTGCTGTCCCTTTGTGGGCAAATCTCGCATCCAAACAACATTTTTCCACTCATCACTGAAACCCTCAATCCTTTCGCTCCCTTCCCCTTAACCACCTACAGCCTTTGATTAATTGCACTGCTGCCGTAACTGCTTCTGAAAACCAGTTGCCGGAAGCCTCAAGAGGGCAGAGTGTCCTTGCACTCGGGTCCTGCTTGCGGGCTTCCCCCAGGCACCTGGTTGGCCACGGTGAGGACAGGATGCTGGACTAGATGGGCCACTGGCCTGATCCAGCAGGCTCTTCTTATGTTCTTATGTTCTTAATCACCTTCACATGCTGCCCCCCCCACCGCCGCCCCACTACATTTCCCTCTTAAAATCCCAAGATGCCAGGTATCAATGCTCAACTTCACTTCAGCACTGTCAACCTGATTCTGACTCTCCCTTTCCCCCAGCAAAGTGGATACAACAACACCAGGTTACTTTGCAAGGCTGGAGTGTGACTCACAGTCTCTCAGTCACAGCCCTCTTCCCTCCTATAACATATAATAATGATGAAACCGTATCTGCACTGGCGGGGGGAAATCACTTTTTGTATGAAATAAGACTTGCATTGGAAAGACCATGAACTTCTGTCTTTGATTATAACATTTATTTTTGAGTAGACACACACAGTGTTTCTGAATCACAGCTACGCTAAAATCCTGGATCTGTTTTCTATAGAGGTAGCAGTCATTTCTTCACAACAGAAGACAACAGATTTATTGTCTAGACATTACATGTGTTATTCTGACCTTCCTGTTGTCTAACTGCCATTTAGCAAAGCACATCTAGCCAATCATTGCCATGACTTCATTCATTGGCTAAAAACACTGAAAGGTGGGAGCAAGCTATGCCTGCACATTTTGCCTTGTATCTTGTGTTCTACACCGACGAGAGACTTAAAAAAAAGAAAGCTGGGAGTCTGAGGATTATGTTTTTTGGGGGAGAGACTGCCCCAATTGCCCTCCCCACCCCCTGCTGATGCCCATGGCTACAACTGAGCCTCCCACCAAGCAAGGGGGCCGGAGTGATACTGACGGCTGCCACCCAGCCCGCTTACCTGGGTCATTGTGGGAATGTGGAACCACAAACACTTGCAGTGGCTCTGCGTCCCATTCATGTGGCTCGTAAGTGATATCGAAGCCTTGCTTCCACACCCCACCATCCTGGTTGTCATACGGGAGCAATGCAGACACAGCCAACATCTGGAAAAGGAAGAGGCCAGCCAAGGCTTAGCAAGGGAAGAGTCTCCTCTGCGCTTCCCCAACTCCCCCATACCCCACGCAGGTCCATCCTCACTGCTCAGGGCCCCTGCTGGAATTAGGGTCACTCTCCCTCACCTGATGCACTACCTCATCCTACCACCAGAGGCATACTAGGGCCCTGCTTCCAACCACAACGGCTGTTTTCCCTCTGTTGTTGGATGCAGTATGCCTCCTGGGTGGCATAGTGGTTAGAGTGTTGGACTGGAGCTGGGAGACCCAGGCTCAAACCCTGGTTGGCCATGAAGCTCACTGGGTGACTTTGGGCCAGTCACTATCTCTCAGCCTAACCAACCTCACAGGGTCATTGTGAGGATAAAACTGGGAGGGGGAGAACCATGTTTGTACACCACCTTGAGCTCCTTAGAGGAAAAGTGGGGTATAAATGTAATCAATTAAAAATAAAGATAGTGTCATTGGTCCCGTGCTGTGGGACACTTTTGAGAGCTGATGTAGTGGTTAGAGTGCTGGACTAGGGCTTGGGAGACCAGGGTTTGAATCCCCACTTAGCCATGAATCTCACTGGGTGACCTCAGCCTAACCTACCTCACAGGGTTGTTGTGGGGATTCAATGAGGAGGAGAGAGAATCATGTGCAGCACCTTGAGCTCCTTGGAGAAAAGGGTGGGGTATAAATGCTATAAATAAATAAATCAAATAAATGTCGCGGCTGGGAATTGCAAGCAGGAAGCACACTGCTGTTGCGCTCAGGTGCTGCTGGTGGGTTTCTCACCATGACGTCTGGTTAGCCACTGTGAGAATGAGGTGCTGAACTCGAGGGGGCCCTTTGGCCTGATCCTGCAGTGGGGCCCTCCTCATGCTCTCTGCTCCTCGCTCCCACTTGCCCACCCAGGTCTTGCATCGTCCGGCCCGCCTTACCTGCAGGTCTGTCTTCTGGCTGTTGCTCTTAAGCACAAACTGACAGTCCTGAGCAGAGACAGAGTAGAAACTGGGCCTGCTCTCAGGGGGCAGCACCCAGGAGCCATTGGGCATGTGGAAAGGCAGCACGACCGGCTGCCCCTCAGCGTTGGCCGTCAGCTCCAGCACAGAGTCCTTGATGTGGCTGATGATTTCGTGGTTCTCCTCCAGGAGCTGCTCCAGCTGCTCAATCCGGTTCTGCAGCACCGAGATCTGACTCTGGGAGGGGAGGGGGGGAGAGGGGGCACCAAGGCCTGAGGCAGTGAGCAGCCCGCCAGCACTCCTGCCTTCCCTTTGCCTGAACTGCACGGCTGAGCAAATGGGGGGGGGGATCTCCCTGGCCAGGGAAGTGTGAGCAAAAGGGGCAGCCAGTTCGGCGAGAAAGGGGCCAATGTGGCCATGCTCTGGCTCGTGCCAGCAGGGACAGGTAGCCGTGGAACAAGCGCAGCCTAGGACACACACCCTACCCCTGGGGAGAGGAAGGAAGGTCTCCAGAATGCAGCAGGGACTCCACTCTGCTCCTGCTACTTCAGCTAAGATGGCCCAGGACCCTGTGAGGCCACCAGCAATGTAGACCACGCTGGGAAGCACTTGGGGTCTGCGTCTGGGCAAAGGGCATCAGCAGAGCATGTGCAAAGCATCTTGCCCCCTTCCCGCCCACCCACCCACTCACCCTGGGGAAGTTGCCCCCATTCTGGTGCCGAGCAGGGTCGTGCTGCACCCGATCCAGCATCAGGTAGAGGGAGAAGACCGCCACGCAGAAAATGGCAGCCCCACACACCGTCACCTGCTTCTTCAGCTTCATCCCGGGGATGCCAGAGGGAACATCTGCATACAAGCCAGGGACAGGCCAGGTGAGTCTCCTCAAGGCCCCCAGAGTCCCGCCTTCCCAAAAGAAGGCCCCGCACAAGGGTGCAGGGCCCAGGGGCCCGATCCCGGGCTAGAAACCTCCTTCTGGCACACAGGCGCGCACCCCGGAGAAGGAGCTCAATGGAAGGAGGCGCGGCCCAGCACTGCCCTGCCCAACTCGGCCGCCTGCGCTCCTCCTCATGCCACGGAAGGCCTTGGCTGGGCCCGCGGAGGGGGACGCTCGCAGGGCTGCCGGCCATCGAGCTTTCTGCCGCCACCCCCGGCGGCCCGGTGCGCCCACGGAGAAGGGCTCCGTTCAGTCCCTCCGGGCGCTTCCCGCCCCCGCAGCAAAGGAGGGACGAGAGCTGTCGCTGTCGCTGCTGCCCCGGCTCGGGTGGCTGTGCCCTCCGCCGCCTGCGATGAGACGGAGAAAGCGGCCAGGCCTGCGCTGTCCAGCAAGCGCCCCCCCCCCGGGCAGCAGCCGTGCCCGCTCACCTGGCCTGCGGTCGGAGAACAAGCCGCTTCCCTCCCCGAGCTGCCGGGGCCCTGCCTGGAGCAAGCGCGGCGCCCCCCGTCCAACCGAAGCCCCCGCAGGCACCGGCAGCAGCAGCGGCGGCGGCGGTATTTTTAGCAGTCGCCTCCACCGCCGGGCCTGGAGAAGGAGGAGGAGCCGCTGGCCGTGCCAGAAGGGGCGGCCCTTGCTCAAGCCAGGTGGGCGGCGGGCTCCGCGGCGGCCCAACAGCGCGCGGGGGGGGGCACTCAGGACCGGACCGGCATGTTCCGACCCGACCCGCCGGGAACGTGAGACGAGGTCGCAGCCGGCTAAGGAGCTGTCCAGTTTGCTCGGCACGGAGAGAAAGCGACGTGCCCGGGTCCCCCTCCCCCTCCCCGACCAGCAGCTGGAGGAGCACCGACGGAGCCTGACCGTCCCCTCCCTCGCCTGGCCTTAATCCTCTCCCTGCCCCCAGGCCCGGGCCCCACCGCGCCCGCATCCACAGCCCTCGCCGGGGTCCTGCACCGGGAGGGAGGGATCGCCCGCCTCGCCTGTCCATCCTCCCCCCAGTCATCCCGCACGATCTTCAAGGAGGGGGGAAGGGAGGGGGATCCCACCGGGTCCCACCCAGCAGCAGGACCCGGTTTTCCACGCCAAGGCCTTACTTTGCAACACGTCCTCCTCAACTAAGGCGCCGCTGAGCGTGCACGGAGTGCCTCCCTCTCACCCATGGCTCTGCCAGGTCCCCCACTAGCCGTGGTCAGGACGGGGGGGGGGCACAGTCGTATGTTTCCTTCCAGAGCGCTCACGAGCCACGGCCTGAAAGCGAGAGCCCGCCGCTGGGGGGTGACCCTCCGTGCCCACTTCTAGACTAAAGACGGCGCTCCGGTTTGGCGAAGAGCTCTTAAGGGACACTGAGGCTCGTGCCCGCCCCACTGCTTGGAGAGCCCGCTTCAGGCACGGCCGGAGGGAGAGCATGTCAGCTGGGGAGGGAGGCAGGCGGGGACTGATGGGAATTGTAGTCCAGCCATTTGGGGCGCCGCAAGAAGGCCGTTGCCCTCGGAGGCATAAGAGCCCGCTGCGCCTCCCTTCTGGATAGCGCGCTCGGGGGGCCCAGGCCCGGGCCGCGGCTGCTGGATGGTCTCTCCCCAAAGGGTTAGGGTCGTCCCACCGAGAGCCCCCCCCCGTGCCCGTGGATAGAAGGCACAGATAGGGCGGGTAGCTTAACAGGGTGCCGGTTGTAACGAGCGGCGCCTTCCTTGCTGTTTCGGCCTCCCTGTGCTCGCCCCTCTCCCGGGCTGGGCGCAGGAGGGCGGCTGGCCTTGCAGACGAAGAAAAAAATATGCGGGCAGGCGCGGAGATGTTTCCATCAGTGTGCGCTGCGGGGCGGAGGCGCTGCGCTGCGGTTTACGCATGCTGAGACCCCCTCCGGTCTGGCGTATCTACTATCCATAATGAACGAATGATGGTGATGCAGCAGCTGAGAGAGCCGCTGCCCCACTGAGCTTGGCCCCTGTAGTTTCTCGAGTCAAGCCCCCCCCCCCGCCAAGGTTTTCTGCCCCGTGTTGGGAGACAGGATCTCCTCTGAATGCCAGTAGCTGGCAATGACGAGGGAGGGGAAGAGCACTGGTGGTGGTGGGCTTCCCATTGGGGGCATCTCCTGGGCCCCCACTGGAAACAGGCCTCTGGACTAAATGGTCCCCTTTGGACCAATCGCGCTGCAGAGATCTTTGGATGTTCTTAAGGGTGAATTCTAGCTATGCTGCCAGTTTCTGGGAAGGTCTACACCACCTCCAGGGGTGGAAAGTAGGGGGTCAATTTGCAGCACTCCTCAGGTTAAACAGATTTTGTGGCTAACACCCCCCCCACACCCAATCAGCGCTTTCCTTTACAAATAGTATTGTCTTTATATTGATCTCTTCCCTCCCAAATTGTGTGTGTGGGGGGAAACCAGGATCAGGAGTGCAGAGGAGGGTGAAGGGGGAAAGCATTTAACTTTCCCCCATACACAATGGCCACAATTAAAATTGCCCTCCCTCGTCCCTTGGGTGTGGGGAAAGGCGGGCTGCCAACTTGGCTACAGGATGTTATTTGGATTCCACAGGTCTGGAAGCAGAGTTGCTGTTCCACTTCCAGCTTAGAGCAAAACAGCAATGACTGAGCGCACCCATATATGGCAAGGCCCTCTTCAAAACATAGAATGCAGAACGGCATCAACAGCCCTTTTCATTGTGCCACAGCACCCTTGAGTCACCCCAAGTGGAGAACTGCTTCTGTATTTTACTTCTGATGTATCTAAAGGCATCCCTGGTAGGCTGCTATAAGGTCTAGTGGGATATCAGAGAGTGCTGTGCACCTTAAAAATACAAAAAAACCCTATGACTACTACCATCTATTATTTAATAATACAGTACAGTAACAGTAATTAATATCAGCTCTAGAATTTGCTCCTTAAATTTGTTCTTCAACTTCCCACACTGTAAGCTTCATATTTGGGTTTGCCAGACTTTTTTCTCTTTGGTAGAAAACAGACTTTCCTCTGCAGTAAGCCAGCCACACCTTGTCTGGGACTTTAGAAAAGGGACAATCTAAATGATGTATCTGAGCCTTTATTATAGCAGTTTTCCACTGCAGAGAATTTGATGCGGCTGAGTCCAGAGAAGAGGGGTTAGGCTTCTTCCGGCCACTGCAGCTGAAAGTGTCCGGCGGAGGCTGCCTGGAGACTGGGACAAGGTGCGCATAACCGGAAGGCAATGCCAAGAGCAAAGTCATGGTTTGGAGAAGCAGATCTGGCCGGATGGGCCCAACCTCAGGACAGGAGAGGGTTGCAGCCCCCACCCAACCCAGCAGGGCTCCTGGGCCTCATCGCTGCCTCTTGAGAATGAGAACCAGCTCTTGGTGTAGGACGCTGAAGTTTGGCCGGTTCTGTGGCTCGTACTCCCAGCACTTCAACATGAGCTGGTACACCTCCTCAGAGCACAGGCTGGGGGTGCTCAGGCGCATTCCTAGGATTAGAAAAGATACCGCTGGGCCACAGGGGGTGGAGCAGGCAGGAGAATCAAGTATGTGTTTTGTTGCAACTTGCTGGGACTCTTAAAACTCAAGCTAAGCGGAGGTGAAATTTTTTTCCCAGAGTTCCATAAAAATTGAGTGTGATCAGCATTTTTCCATTCTTGCCCAGTTTCAAAACAGTGAAACACAGATGCAGAAATGGCATGACCCACACCTCCTTTCATTTTATCTAAAGTATTCTTGGTGTCAACCCAAGGCTGCATTGCAGTGAGCAAGAAGCTGCTGCCCCCTTGAATGGGTGTCAAAAGAAGGGTGCTGGCTTTCTGCCCAGACCCTCCAAGGAGATCCTGAGGCCCAGGCCCCACCCTGTCGGGCTCACCTTTCTCCACAGCCTCGCGGGTCTGCTGGTTGGTCATACTCGGGTATGGCGCAGCTCCCAGGCTAAAGGCTTCCCAGAGCAGGATCCCAAAGCTCCAGACGTCACTCTCAGAGGAATACCGGCCTGGGGAAGAGACAACCAACATGAGAGGTGGCATTTACTGGATTCTTGGGTGCCCATGGCAAACATGACCCAGGCTGGGTACCCACAACCCACATCTGCCACTGGTAGGAAAAAGCACCCCAGAACACAAAAGGAGAGCCTGCTGGATCCAGCCAATGGCCCATCTAGCCCAGTACCCTATTCTCACACATCTGTGGTTAGCAGCCAAGAGGAGTCAAAAGCCCCACAGAAGCTCATCAGGGCCCCTCGCTGCTGCCTGCCATGCTAGAGGGTACTTCTCCAGTATGTGGGCCAAGAACCACAGCCGTAGTACCCTGACTGAGTGCCTCTGGAGCAGTCCACTTCACAGGGATCTGCTTCATGCCGCCTGTGGAGGAGTAAATGCCATCCTCTTGTTCCCGCGACATCCCAAAGTCGCTGATCTTCAGTGTGTTCTTCTCCGTCACGAGACAGTTCCGTGCTGCAAGGTCCCTAAGGAAAAGCCAATCCAAATACTCTGCTGATGCCAATGGATGGGGGCAGATTCACATACGCCAATGCCTGGAACTTGCCCCCAGCTCTTCCCCACTAACCGGGAGAGACGCCAGCTCCAGGCACCTCCCTATGGGCTTGGTACACTGGATGTAGCCCATGCCCACTGCTGCCTGTTTGCAGGCAGCCAATTCTCTTCTCCTCTGGCTAAAGGAGAAAGAGGCAGGAAAAGCCCATGGGGTGACTCTCCCTTTCCCCCAGGAAACAAGTGCCTGCCTGCCTGCTCAGGCCTTCAGTTTTGGAAGCCATTAAAGCACCACCACGCCCACACCACGGCCCCTGCAAAGGCCCTGCTAGGTCTACGGTTTAAGTGACGGGTCACCTTGATGGCTAATGAAGTTGAAGGTGACAACGTCAAAGGGGGAGTGAAGGGTGGGTGGGTGCGATAGCAGGATAAGCCCCAGAAGAGCCTGGGCAAAACTGCCATCCCTTGCCAGGGAGGAAGGAATCCCTCCTGGCTCACCGGTGGATGCAGTGCTTGCTTGCAAGATACTCCATGCCTGCTGCAGCATTCTCCATCATCCTGAGCAGCTCCTTGACTTTGAGCTGAGCCCCCTCATTCCGCAGAAAGGTCAGGAAATCCCCCCCTGGGTAAAGAGAGAGGAGATGGCTGAGCGCCAACTGATCAGTGGCATCTCAGCTGGGGCAATGCCAGGGGAGCTCGGTGCCATGGCAGGGTAGGGAGCAAAGTGTTCCACCTTTTAGGGGCTGCCTGAGAGGCACCCGGATGAGATTCCCTCCAGGAGAAACTGCGGAGTGGGAAGAGAAGCAGACCACCTGGAGCTTGTTGGGAACAGGCCCGGTTCTTGGTGGGCCTCTGCAAGGCCACAAAACGTGGGCCAAGTTCTCCTACCAGCAGCTGCAGAGCAGACCCTCCCTAAATGCCCACCATGTGCATCTGGAGGAGTTTAAGACCGAGAACCAGAAGGCTACAAAGGGCTGGACTTACCCTGAACGAGCTCCATGACAATGTAAATGGGGTGTTTCTGGGTGCAAACTCCAATGAGCCGGACAATGTTGGGGTGAGTGTATTGCTTTAGGATCCTGCAAGGGGATCCAGAGGAGATGCAATTAGGGGAGGGCAGGTCATGTGCAAGCCAGATGAGGCCTGCCAGAGGGCAATCCCAGCACCTAAGCTGCCCTCCCTGCCCCCTGCCCTCCCCCCAGCACACAGATGCTAATGGGGGAGCCATTATGTCCAGAAGCAGAACCCACAGCAGCAGGACAGGCAGGATTCCCAGCTCTCTGTTGAGTCATTCTGTGCTGGAGATTCACGGCCAGGCAAGTGAGGACATTTGGCAGGTAAAGAAGGGCCAGCACAGGCCCATCATTCCTGGAAGGCTGGAATGCAGGCCACTTGTCTCAAGGAGGGACACGTGATGTCTGTCTTTAGAAGGCCTCCTCCAAGGAAACGATGAGGGCGAGGACAATGAACGCTCCCACCAGCACCCCAAGGCTGCTTAGCCTAGAATGTCTGCGTTGCATGCAGAAGACCCCTGGCTCTGTCCTCAGCTCTTCCAGGGAGGGCTGGGAAGAAGGCTCCTGCCCCCAACCCTGGAGGGCTCCTGCAGGGCTAAGCTAGGCAGACTCCAGTGGGCCTGGCTCAGCGGAAGGCACCTGCCTGAAGGTTCCTTCCAAACGGCTGGGTGGGAAAATCCTGGAAAGTGTGCTGTGGGCAAGGAATTTCCAGGCACTGCAGGAAACGTCCGTGTTGGGGTGTCCAGCTCAGGGCCGTTTCTGGCTCAGCCAGAGGGGTCTAGAAAAGTAGCCTCAGCTGCCCAGGAGTTTACTCTCTACACACCTGGCCTCCTGCAGGAATCTGGCCTTCAGCTCTGGTGGGAGAGTTTCACGGCATGACTTCACAGCCACTGGAGTGTTGTCACAACGCAGGCGTCCGCTGAACACCTCTCCAAAGTTGCCCTAGAGAGAGGAGACCAGGATGCCGCTTGCTCTGCTTGGCCCTCTGCCTTTTGTCCTCAGAAGGAGGGTGCAGAAGCTGCAGGAAAAAGCTGCAGTGCATTGCTGCTTCCCCAGGACAGCCAGCAGACACTGGTGTGTGCTTCTCAATCCAGTTTGTGCAGCAAACAGGCACACCTGGACAACTCCAGGGACCAGAGAGAAAAGTGGCATTGTGGGGGCCAGAGCAGGTGATGAGCAGGGCAGCCAGGCAAGGCACAGTGTGCACAAAAGGGGGACTCTGAATGTGACACAAAGGTGGTTGCTTTGGCTGAGCCCTTCAACAGACAGGCTGGCGGGAAGCCCCAGAGCTCTTGCCAGCCCTGGCATGCTGGGCACCAGCCTGCTTCCTACCTGAGATAGGCCAGAAGAGCTTTTCCAGAAGGTAAAATGATGCTCTGCCTCTTACCTGGATCATTCCCATTTAACAGAAGGGTAGCTGAGGTGGAGAGGCTCCACAGCTTTTGCCAGGAGTCCTGACAAGAGACCTCTCGAAGGTGGTGCCCAGCCTGGGCACTTCCTGCTCCTCCTCCTCCTCCTCCTCCACAGGGTCACTCACCTGCCCTATGCGTTCCCCAAGCAGCACATCCTCATGGTCCAACACCCACTTGTCCTGGAGCAAGAGCAGCCACTCAGTCACAGGGCAGAAAACTCCGCATGGCCCTCCCTCCCCTGCCCAGCAGGACCAGAGGCTTAGACACAGAGCGGTACCTTGGCAATGGGCTTAGCCAAGATAACACCACTTTTCTTAGTGATGGGTTGCTTGGTCTTCAGGAAATGGTCGATCAGCAGTGGGATGGTGGGGAAAGCTTCGCCCTCCAGACGATACATGTTCTAAGGGAAAATCCCACAAGAGCAGCCATCTTAGCCCTGGTGCACTCTAAAGGCAAACACCACTGCTCTGGTGTCTCCACAGTGATAGGAGCTGCCACAGGCAAGAGGGGACAGTTTCTTCCTGTTCATTCACATTAATTGAACAACTGCAATTTTTTATTAAAAAGAAAAGTTAATAAGCAATTGCTCAAGTAGTGGAGAAGAAATCAGTAACTGAGCCCATCCTACTGAAAACTGGCACAGACTAGTTACAGGCCAATCAGGAATGTTTCGGTCATGCAAGTGAAAAGGAATAAATTAGTTACAGGGGCACAAGTAGAGAAGCAGAAACCACTTAAAATTATGTATTACTCACATTTTTTACTCAAATGCCTTAAAGTGCCTTGCACAATAAAATAAAGCAACAAAAATCAGATAAAAACAGCAATACACAAAATCTAAAATGCTCATCCAACAATATATTTAAAGGAACCAGTCCTAACTACTCAACTTAAAAGATGACCACAACAAAAGCCACTACCATACCTAACTGCCCTCCCAATTAAAACCATATTTCTGGGTAAGTGAGAATGCTTTTGCCTTGCACCTAAAAGCAGTCATTTAAAATAAGTACAAAACATGAGCCTGCTGAATCCGGCCAATGGCCCGTCTAGTCCAGCATCCTGTTCTCACAGTTGCCAAGCAGAAAGAAAAATGAAGAGTCCAAGGGAAACGGCTCCTAATGAAAAGACCAGGGACAAGGAGAAACCTGATTAACCTATTCCCAGGCCACATAGGATCATTTAGTGCTGCAATTATGTTAAGTTTTAAAAAATCACCAAAATCAGGTATATAAAAAAGGCAGGAGCACAAGACAGAAGAAAGGACTAGCAACAACATCATCTAGATGTAAAACCTGAGTGAACAAAGGACAGCAATTCCAGGGGAAGCCTTAGCAGGGAAGCCATACAAACTAGCCACGGCCACTGCTCCACCTGCACTAGAACGGCCTCGTGCCTGCGGAGCCTGTATTTTGGCAAACAAGCATATCACCCATCATGCAAGACGTGTTCTTACTCTTTCCTCCTCCTCCTCCTCGCAAGGGGCACTGACCCTACACGGCTGTCCTGCTGGGAGCGCAAAACAAGCCACTTCCATTCATAAACCTGGGACTTGCCCTCCTATACTTCAGACTCACAAGTACAGCACAAGCGCACCTTTAAGTGCTGCTGAATAATGTGAGGTGGATTGTTTTGTAGACCCCAATATAGCAAACACAGGGTGAGGAACTGTTTAACGGATGAAATTCTTTTGTTTTGTATTTTAATTATGTAATTAAGTATGGATATTTTTTATAATTGGTTTTATACTTGTAAACTGCTTAGAAGCTATTTTGGCAAGGAAGCGGTGTATAAATCAACAAACATCAACAGAATCTAAATGATCTGAGGGTACTGAGGCAGAAGTGGTGGCTCAGCTCATGCCAGCCTCCAAGAGCTGATGGGCCGAGTGGAGCCTGACGCATGGTGCTTTGTGGGGCTATCACAGAGGAGGCCCTGCGCCTGTGCCCCTCCTCCTTCAACTGGCAGCTCCCATCCTCCCTCTCGGCCCCCTCAGTCACTCACGTCAGCGGATTGGAGGATGAAATGTCGGGGCTGCCCATCACACAGCACTGAGAGGACATACTCCTGCTTGCCTTGGCTCTCTCGTACCAGGAAGTCCCCGTTGGCCTGCAACAGCCTCTGCACTTCCATGCGGGGGATGGCACCGTGGTACCAGGCTTGCTGTCCCAGGGGCTTCTGCACCTCAGGCAAGAGGGGCACTGGGGGCGGCAGCTGAGGACAGAGAGGGGAAATGGGCAGAGCATGCAACCAGCCACCTTGGTAGCTCTCTTTCCAGTAGGGAAGGCCAGAAAGTGTGTGTGAGTTGGGGCAGGAAGGAGAAATGTCTCAACATGTGTTCCTCCCTCCCCGCTCCTTCCAGCTCGCCCACCGTGGGATTTGCACTTGGTGCCGCCTATCCAGAGAGCACAGGTGGGTAGGTGTGTCAGCAAGTGGACTCACTGAGAGGCGTGGACGGAAGATGCCTGAGATATGATGTTTCAGGGCCTCCAAGGCAGGTATCCGGCTCCCATCACGCTCTGGCTCCTGTCCAAGAAGAAGGAGGGCACAGAGTGCATGTCAAGTCCAGGGTGGGCTGCTGGGCGTGCAGAGTCAACCCAGGAAGGGCGAACGTGCCAGGCCCTGCCCATCCCAAAGGCCAAGGAGCTCTACCCCACGGGCCTGTGACCCTGCAACTCCTCAGGCACCCCCTGGCTACACGCACCCCAGAAGACAGCGACTGACTGTCATCCTGCAGGGCAGGGGCGGGTGGGGGGTCCCTGGACCCCAGCTCATCCAGCTTGTGCCACAGCAAATCCCTCTGGGCCAGGAGCTTGTCTTGAGTGCCCTGGGCAAGCTGGTGGAGGTGCTGGGCTTCATGCAAGGCCTGGCGCTTCCCCAGGAGGACGATCCTACAAGAGACAAAAGGGGGGGGAGGCAGAGCAGTTGAGACCAGAAAGGCATCACAGAGCCCTGCGGGGTAGGCTGGAGGGGCTCCCCTTCCCTTTGCCCGCTCCAGTCCTGCGGGGGAAGCATTCTGGCCAAAAGGAGATGGCACAAGTGGTGGTGCAGAGTATTAGGTAAGCAGCTGTTCACGGCACAGAAAGAGGAAGAGAACCCATGAGAAAAGCACACGAAGCCCCTCACAATTTCTCACAGCAACAGATTTTGAGAAATATGGTGTGGAGGTGGAAATGATAACAGAAAAAGAAAAGAAATTAAAAGTTTTTGGAAAGCTGATGTCGTTCATTGTGAAGCAGATCGATAGCTCTTAAAGTCAGGCATTTAGTGCCACTGGTCACATGACATGGAACACTCTCCCAGCAGAGATTTGGTAGGCATCCTTGCTTTTGACTTTCAGGTGTCTCTAGAAGACGTTTTTGTGAGGCTGTTTAAAATGGGGGGTTTTAGTAGTCGGTCATTTTAATGAATGTTTTGTACTGCCTTTAATTGTTTTTATGTTGCTGCATACCGCTGTGCAAGAGGTCAGTATATAAATACTCTTACAAATAAAGACATCCGGCCAGAATACTTGCGTAACTTGGAAATGTTCCAAAACTCCTAATTCAGAGTCAATGTGTGCAAAGCTTATCTCGTGGAAAGAATCTGGAAGCTGCTGGCCTTGAGCCTGGGCCCAAAGTGTGAGCATTCTGCCACAGCTATGAGGCACCTCGCTGCCACCACTTCTCCTCAGACCAGAGTCACCAGCAGCCAGACTCCCAGGCCATGACAGTCATGGTCATGGTCATAGGATACAGAATAGTAGAGTTAGAAGGGGCCTATAAGGCCATCAAGTCCAACCCCCTGTTCAATGCAGGACTTCAACTTAAAGCATACCCGACAGGTGCTTGTCCAGCTGCTCCTTGAATGCCTTCAGGGTTGGAGAGCCCTCCATCTCCCTAGGTCACTGGTTCCATTGTCATACTGCTCTAATGGCTAGGACATTTTTCCTGTTGTTCAGCCTAAACCCGACTTCTTGCAGCTTGAGCCCATTATTCCATGTCCTGCGCTCTGGGACAATTGAGAAGAGATCCTGGCCCTCCTCTGTGTGGCAACCTTTCAAGTACTTTAAAGAGTGCTATCCTGTCTTCCCTCAATCTTCTCTTCTCAAGGCCAAGCATGACAAGTTCTTTCAGTCTCTCCTCCTTGTTGCCCTCCTCTGAACCTGTTCCAGTTTGTGTGCATCCTTCTTAAAGTGAGGTGTCCAGAACTGGATGCAGTACTCAAGATGAGGCCTAACCAGTGCTGAATAGAGGGGAACTAATACACTTCACAGAGTTTGGAAACTATAGTTCTGTTAATGCAGCTTAAAATAGCATTTACCTTTTTTGCAGCTGCATCACACTGTTGGCTGATATTCAGTTTGTGATAAACAACAATTCCAAGAGTCTTCTCGCATGTAGTATTGCTGAGTCAAGTATCCCCCATCTTATAACTGTGCATTTGGTTTCTTTTTCCAAGGTATAGAACTCTGCACTTATCTGTTAAATTTTTGTTGTTTTCAGCCCAGTGCTCCAGCCTATCAAGACCACTTTGAATTTTGCTCCTGTTCTCCAGGGTATTGGCTATCCCTCCCAATTTTGTATTATCTGCATATTTGATAAGCATTACTCATCCTAATCATTAGTAAAAATGTTGAAGAGCACTGAGCCCAGGACTGAGCCCTACAGTACCCAGTTCATTACTGCCCCACAGTTTGAGAAGGAACCATTGATAACCACTCTTTATTCCGTAGCCAGCTGTGGATCCACCTGATGGTTGTTCCATCCAGCCCACCTTTAACTGGCTTGCTAATCAGAATATTTTCCCAAAAGCCTTGCAGATGGAGCTGTCTCTCAAAGGTGCCAAGTCAGCTCTGCCTCCCAGCTCCAAAACCCAAGGCAGTTCCCGCAGGACCTAGAAAGACAAGCAGTGAGCCTAGGCGATGTCTTCCTGGGACAGGATTCTGCTAGGCTGAGCTCCTACTCCCCTCTGAACTTGGCCCCCCTGCCTGGGATTGCACAGCTGCCTGTGGCCCTCATCTTTGGCCGCTGGCTTTGAAACATGGCCCTGGCTTGCCCTGGGCTGTGATACTCACCGACACAGTCGCATTGGCCTGAGACCAACCTCCCCTAATCCTCCCCACCCCCAACCCATGATGGACCCCGACATGTACATGGACCACAGTTTTGCACTCCACTGATTCTAGAAAGGGATTTTGTCTTTTTGCGAAAATCAAAGATGACTGGAGCCAATTCCCCACAATCCTATGGGAGGCCAGGCTGAAAACAAGCCAAGAAACCAAGCCCAGCCTTTTGCTTTCGAGTAGCTTGCGTGGAAAGCAGGAAGATGTAGCAAAAAGGCACCTCAAGGAACACAAAGGAGGAGGGGAGCTGCCTTCTGGTTCAAAATGTCCCCCATTCAGAAAGACTAATGAGGTGGCAACACTTTGCATCCAGCAAGCAAAGGAACAACATGCCGTGCTGCTTCTCACTTTAGGATGGCCCCCAGACTGAAGTGCACACTCCATGCTCAAGCCTGCCCCCATCTTGGCCTCCCAGCCAAGTCTCACCGGTCTCCGGGGCACACAGCCATCTCTTCGCTCTGGATTTCAGCCTTCAGAAGCTGGACCCGCTGGTGATGGCCACGGGTGGTCTCCGTGGCACTGGTCAGCTCCTCCTCCAGTGAGGTGAGGCTGCAGGAGAGAGGCATGACAGCTCTGGCCTCTAACAGGCAGAGAGAGCCTTGCTGGCTACAACTCGCCTCCCGGTTTTAGCAGGGCAGCTCAGTTCTCTGGGCTTCCACAGACAGAGCATGGAGGAGAAGGACGGTGGGCTGAACCAGATTCCTGTTCCCCCACCCTCCCCAGCAAGTCATTAGCCTCCTCCTCTACCCAGAGCACCAGGTATTAAGATGTGCTCAGTGGAGCCGGGATGGATCCCTGCAGGGACACACCTCCTCTGCCCTTCTCGGGTAGAGAAAAGAGAATTTTCACAGGTGTGCATTTCCGCCGAGTACCGCAGTGGTGAGAGAAGTTGCTCTCAGTCTCTCCAGGGCCACCGCTTGGGGCCAAACCTGGACCACCACCACCCGGAAGCCCCTTGCCCATACACACGTGTGCTGCATGCTTTCCAGTGTGAGCTCGTTTAGCTGGAGCACCCCGGCTTTCAGGCCCTCTGTCTCAGTCTCCTCCAGCAGACTCATCTCAAAGGTCACCACTCCAGGGGGCTCATTCCCACACCTGGTGAGAGACAGCAGCCCCGAGAAAGATGGAGAGGCCGCTTGCTTTGAGGTGCAACCCCAAGAGTCCCACACCTAAGAGGAAGCCCAACAGACAGCATACCTGCATTGTGGATTGAACCCTTTGTACTCCGCGGCAGGCTGGAGGCGCTCAATGGCCCTGGTCATCGCTTGGTGCACAGTCACCATCTCCTCTTGCACCAGACTGGTGATGCTGGCATACTCCTGGAGGGTCACCTTCCTGTCAGAACAGAAGCAGGACAGTGGGCAGGTAGTCTGTTGGTGCTGCCGGGAACCACCACATAAAGCTTAAACGCCTTGGGGCCCAGTACCTCAAAGGATACCTCCTCTAGCATCAACTATCTTGGGCCCTACAGTTGGCAGGGGAAGCTGTGCTGGTGGTGCCACCGCTAGGTTCAGCCTGGTTGGCATTGTGCCATGACAGGCCTTCATGGTGGTGGTTCCCCATTTGTGGTGAGGTGCATCTGCCTCCCTCATTGTTAACTGGTTTAAACTGTTTTTAATATTGCATTTTTTAATTGATATGGGACCTTGTGGTGAAAGATGGGTAAGAAATTGAATAAGCAACAGTAGCAGGATCGTCACCATGCAGGAGGCATTGGAAAGCCTTATTACTCACTCCGGCATGTTAGGGTTGAAAGATACTGCTCCTGGCAATCTTGAGATGATAAGCTGTGAGGGGATGCGACTGCTGTACACATCATTAGATGCATTACTTTACCACTTTGGAGTTTGCCGCCCTGGGCTCCTTGGGAAGAAGGGTGGACTATTGCCCCAGGTCCCAACCCTTCCCAGCTCCGCTCCTGGAGCACGCCTTACGTGATGTGCGCCATTTCCTGGTGCAGGCTGTGCAAGGACTGGAGCACCCCAGGAAGGGTCTTCTGGTAGTGGTGGGCATGTTGCACCTCTGCGGCCTTCAGCGCCAGGACGTACTGGTTGTGCAGGGAGTAGAGCTTCCACAGGCTCCGGACATACCTGTCTTTGGCCTTCTCTCGCTCCTTTTCTGCAGGGGGAGCGTGGCAGGGTCAGGGCCGGCCCAACGGCACACACAGGGACACCAACGGAGTGGTCTGCCTTTAGAGCTTTGTGCTCTGTTGCCACCATGGAGCATGCCTGATGATATGGCTCTGCGGTCTGGGGCAATGCGCAGTGAAGGGCTGGTCCCTCCCAACTGCAGAGAGCGCCAAAGGCACTCTGCAAAGTAGGTGTGAGGGCCCAGTGTCGCTTGCACCACAAGCAGGCAGGCAGGCGAGCCACCTCACTGAACCAACCCCTCTTCCTTAGTAACCTCAACACTGCCATCATGTGGCGCTCTTTATTTTTCTCTGTCTGCCTCTACTGAAGCAGCCC
The DNA here is from genome assembly GCF_030035675.1 of Rhineura floridana. Taxonomy (NCBI): domain Eukaryota; kingdom Metazoa; phylum Chordata; class Lepidosauria; order Squamata; family Rhineuridae; genus Rhineura; species Rhineura floridana. The sequence goes on along the minus strand of NC_084493.1, from coordinate 486,262 downwards.
TTTAACTTTCTGGACTTGAATTGGCCTACGCTGCTCTCAATACTGGGTAGAATGGTATGACACTTCAGCATGGGATGAATAACAAAGCCTCAGACCACCTGTTTCAAAAACAAAATATGCATTTACTTGTGGTTTTGATAAGGCAACAAGATAAATTAAAATTAGCTTGTTGCCTTACTGAAACTTTTACAGTTTGAGTAATTACCCATAAGAGCAAATAAAAATAAACAGAGATAAAACACATCCATCTACATCTGTTCTGCCCTGTTTTCCTAACCAAACCAGCATAATCTGCATTCCTCAGGTCAGCTTCTGGGTCCTTTCATGGCCTGCTCCTGGTTCACTCATCCTGCAGCTCATGAGGTTTCTGATTCCACCACACTTTTCCTCTTCAGTTCTGCAGCAAAGTCTCTTATTTTCCAACAACTTAAATACAATATTTTCACCCCCCTCCTAACCTTTTGGCCAATCAGAAGAAGAGTAGACTCCCAACCACATTTCTATGTCCCCTGATCTGTCAGGGTGCTAGACTTTGACTCCTTCACCCTTGCACAGCCCTTTATACTGTTAACCCTCCTTTGAATCTTCTACATAGGAGCCCCTTTAAAGCAAAAAGCAAGCATTTCATAACCAAACCCCACACAAAATGGCTCATCCTTTCACGAATGGATAACAAAATGGCAGGTATTTGGAGGATGCTTTTTAGGGCTCAAAGCTCTCTCAGGGCAGATTTCATAAACAGAATAAAACCCAGTAGTATAGTGGCAAATTCAGAAGTGCAAGGTCCCTTCATGATAGTGATAGTCACACCCACACCCATTCCCCCTCTTTTTGCTGCTGGAACTGTAGAATGAGATCCTGTCCAACAGACAGAGCTAATCAGCATGAAAGAAGAGAGAGTTGGTTACTGAGAAGAGTCTTCTCAGTGACTGACTCACCTACTTTCACTCTCATTGGCTCCAATCAGAAGAAAAGGACAAGGAAGCATGTTAGAAGACTCTTCTCAGTGGCCAACACACTCCCCTTTCAAGCTGATTGGCTGGTAGGACGCTAGAGACATAGGGACCATGTTGGGACCCGCTCCCAAAATAGTAAGGGGTATAAGACCCCCTGGGTCTCCAGGCAGCTACACTCCTGATAACACTGTATGTAAGATCATGGCTATGTGGGCCTGCCTGATTCAGCGGAGGCAGCATTCATGGGAACTCCCACAGCAGGAGGGAGGATCATTGCCCTTGTAGACTTCCCAGAACAGGGGCTGGCCTTCCTGCGACTCTCCCTAGCCTCACTGCCAACTCGAGCCCCCCGCTGCCACTGCCGCCGCCGCACCCACCTTTGCAGGCCTCCTGATATTTGCGCTTGGCCTGGGCACTGTCTCGGACATGGGCTCGGTACTGGGCTTTCAGGCGCTCTGGCTCCTGCTGAGTGGTCTGGAAGAGCCAAGGAGAAGCGAAGGAGCACTGAATCCACTGAAAGGTGGTGCCGAGATTTCCAGACTGAGGTGGCGGGGCCTCAGGGGTGATGCAAGGGCAGGCTCCCTGCACAGGGGGGGGGGGTTGTACTGGATGACCTCGAACGTCAATTCCCTCTGGGTCCGGTTCACAAGCCTGCGCTGCCTCAAATGCCCAGCAGGGCACGCTGCTGCGCCGCAAGGGAGCCGGCCCGAGCGCGGGACAGTCGGCCTGCCGTACCCGGAGGAAATCCTGGCTCATGTGCTGCCACTGCTCGCTGTAGCTCCGGCGCAGCTGCTGCTTGTCCCGGATGAGCAGGCCCAGCTTGTGCAGCGGTCCCGAGGCCAGGGCTTCGGCGTGGCGCTGGAGGAGCTGGCTCAGGGCCTCCGTCTGGGTCACCAGCGACCACCAGCACTGAAAAGGGCGGAAAGGCAGAGGGAGACGCCGGCCGCGCAGAAGGGCAGCGAGGAGGAGGACGACGACGAGGAGGAGGCAGCGGCTGCCATCTCTTTCCGGCGCCCCTTGGAGCCCACAGAGCAGGCGCCCAGCAAGGGCTCGGCCGCTCCCTCTCCCCAGACGGGAAGAGGAAAGATCGCGTTGCAGACCGGGGGGCTCGGCAGAAGGCGCGCGGGGAAGGGGGGCCTCCCGGCAGAGGTGCGCGCTTGCGCCAAGCCGAAGCGGGAGAGAGTCGCCGTGCCACGCGGGGAGGCTGGCCGTGGCGCTTGCGAGGGCCTACCTGGGCGACCTGGCCGCCGCCGCTGCTCTCCTGCTTGCCGGCCAGGTTGTGCATCTGGTGCAGCAGGGCCGCGTAGTCCCGGTCGCCCTTGGCGCGCTGCCCCATCCACTTCCGCAGCCCCTCCAGCAGGCGCAGCTCGGCCTCCTGCAGCTGCAGCAGGGCGCTGTGGCCCTCGGGGCAGCCCAGCTGGAACGCGAAACCCATAGCCGGCAGGTACCCGCCGCCGCCCGCGCCCTCGCCCGCAGGCCTGCCTGCAAGGACGAGCCACCGCGGTCAGGGCCCCCAAGGGGCAGGTCCTGCCGTGCGGCCCCTTCAGCCCCGCCGCCTCGCTCGCCCCAGCGAGTTCCCCTTTGCGTTGGCAGCCTCTGCTCGCTTCCTGACCGAGGCCGGAGCAGTTCCCCAAAGCGCCAGCCAAGAGTCAGACTCCCGCCGCAGAAAAACTGGGCTCGGGGTACGTGCAGGGCGGGCTCCCCTACCCGTTAGCGGCCTTCGTAACTTGGTCAGGGCTTGGTCTCCTCGCACAGCGCCAGATCTGCGAGGGTGCTTCGGCGAGGCTACGCCTATGGGTGCGGTGGTAAGCAGCACCCAAGCATGCCCCCCAGCAACAGCGCCCTGCGCCTGGGCCCCCCGGGGCCCCTCTCCCGTGCTAGCGGGGAGAGGGGGAGCCTGCGATGGCCGTCAGGAACTGCGGAGGCAACACGACTCTCTCCATGTCGCCTTTTCGGCTTAGATCCCCCAAAGTGGGCTGGGGGCAACTTCGGAGGGGAAGCTAGTTCTGGGGGGTGGGTTCCTCCTGCCCTCCCTCGGAAGCTCCCCTCCTTTGCACATACCTGGTCCTGGGTGTTGTCTGAATCGGAGTTAATCTTCCTGTGGCCTGAGCACTAAAGAGGAACAGGAAGAATCCGCAAACCCTCCAGGCATTGCAAGATCCCCCTTCCTGCATTCTGCTCTCTATGTGGCTTCCACCCCTGAAACTGCAGAGAGAGAGAGAAGCCCTCCCAGTACCTCTCTGGGCCAAGAGACTCCTTCCCATCAAATTCCTTTTCATTTAGTCCTAACCTGGGGAAGATAATCCATACAGGGAACCCATGACACATCCTGTCTGGTAGAGTGGCGAGTGGCCTGAGAGCAGGGCAGAGAAGTTTGGCAGCTCAGATGTCCCATGAGCTGGATGGTCTGATAGGCATTAGCAGAGCATTTTTAAGATGCAGAGCTATGTGTGCTGTGTGTGATTTACCAGAAAGGAGCAGGCTTTTACCCTGCATTCAAATCACTGAGACTTTCGACTTTCTAAGAAAAGGAGAAATGAGAAGACATGATTCATTAGAAAAGATAATAATTCTGGGAAAAACAGAAGGGAGTAGAAAAAGAGGAAGGCCCAACAAGAGATGGATTGATTCCATAAAGGAAGCCACAGACCTGAATTTACAAGATCTGAACAGGGTGGCTCATGACAGATGCTCTTGGAGGTCGCTGATTCATAGGGTCGCCATAAGTTGCAGTCCACTTGGAGACACATAACAACAACAAAAGTGGATGGGAAAGGCCTAGCTAGTTCTAACTGGCTATGTTGGAGGTGCAGTGGCCAGGCTTGGTCATTCATCTCCTGCCAGGAGAGTGGAACAAAGACTCCTTGTGAGCTGCAAAGAGAAATTGGGCGAGGGGATTAAGGCGGTGGTCAATGCATCCTTGGAGGAGGGTGTAATGCCATTAGCACTCAAGGAGGCAATTGTAAAGCCCATCTTAAAGAAGTCCTCTTTGGATCCGCAAGTTTTGAATAACTTTCGCCCAATTTCAAACCTACCATTCCTGGGCAAGATCATTGAGCGAGTGGTGGCTAATCAGTTGTCGACACACTTGGATGAAACGGATTATTTGGATCCATACCAATCGGGTTTCAGGACTGGACATGGAACTGAAACAGCATTGGTCGCTCTAGTTGATGATATGAGGAGGGCATTAGATAGGGGAGAATTCACCTTTCTTGTCCTCCTCGATCTCTCAGCGGCTTTTGATACTGTCGACCACAGTATCCTTTTAGATCGCCTGGAGGAATCGGGAATAGGAGGCACTGTACTACGGTGGTTCCATTCCTTTCTTTCCGATAGGCATCAACAGGTAGCATTGGGGGAGGAGGTTTCAGACCCTTGGCCTCTCAATTGTGGTGTGCCACAGGGCTCTATCCTCTCTCCCATGCTATTTAATATCTATATGAAGCTGCTGGGGACAATCATCAGGAGATTTGGGCTGCAGTGTCACCAATATGCGGATGACACTCAGCTCTATCTCTCGTTTAAATCTTCACCAGAGTCTGCTGTGGAGACCATGTCCAAGTGCCTGGAATCCGTGAGTGGATGGATGGGAAGGAACAGGCTGAAGTTGAATCCTGATAAGACTGAGGTGCTACTTGTGGGAGACAAGGGAAGGCTGGGAGATGTTGACCTGGTGTTCGATGGGGTGAAATTGCCCCTGAAGGACCAGATCCGCAGCCTTGGGGTTGTTCTTGATTCCAAGCTGTCCATGGAGGCTCAGATTTCGGCAGTGAGCCGGGCAGCTTGGTATCGATTACACCTCATTCGTAGACTGCAGCCCTACCTTCCTGCTCATCAGCTCCCACTGGTGGTACATGCCCTGGTCACCTCTCGGTTGGATTACTGTAATGTGCTGTACGTGGGGTTACCCTTGAAAACGGTCCGGAAATTACAACTTATACAAAATGCTGCGGCTCGACTACTTACAAACTGTCGCCGCCGGGAACACATCACCCCAGTGTTGTTCAACCTACACTGGCTCCCAGTTATTTTCCGGGCCCAATTCAAGGTGTTGGTATTAACCTTTAAATCCCTATACGGTCTCGGCCCAGTTTATCTGATGGAGCGCCTCCAGCGCCACCAACCATGCTGCCCAACAAGATCAGCCACACAGGACCTTCTCTCAATCCCGCCAACTAAAACAGCTAGGTTGGCGGGGACAAGAGAGAGGGCATTTTCAGTGGCGGCCCCCACTCTCTGGAACTCCCTCCCGTATGACCTTCGACATGCCCCTTCCCTGAATGTATTCCGCCAAGCTTTGAAGACCTGGCTCTTCAGACAGGCCTTTGGGACTTACGGGGAGGGTTAAATTTTTACGACCAATAGCCTACTACTCTGTACTGGAACTGTTTTATTGTTTTATTGTTATATTGTATTTTATGATGTATTTTATTATGATGTAATGTATTGTTGTTAAATTGTACGTCGCCTAGAGTGGCCATTGGCCAGATAGGCGACCCACAAATTAAATTATTATTATTATTATTATTATTATTAAAAGTTGGAAGGCCAGTTTGGAAGTGAGGTCAGTGGAAGGAAGACAGGTAGGGTTGGGCAGCGTAGCCGGCTGGAGGAGCCTCTCCCCTTAGGTATGCTAGGAGCACCAAACAGGAGTTGTTCTTGCCACACTTCTAGCCTGAGAGGGCCTGGCACCCTCCCCACTGACAACCCCGAAAGGTGTCTGAGCCCACCAGAGCAGCGCTCTCTACATCAACCGGCAGCAGCTCTGGAGAGTTTCCGATGGTGAATCTCTCAGCCTTCCCCAGATATTGACTCTGGGAGCTTCTGACACTTGCTTGGCCACTCAGCTTCAGCCTGTCCCAAGCCCAGAAACAGCAGCCAGTGCAGGAGCCCAGAGAGAAGCTGCTGTGCAGTCAGCAAGAGGAGAGACAGTGGCCTGCTTGTTTTTTTCTTGTGAAAACTTTGCCTGCTGCAAAGCAGCTGTCTGAAGAGTCCCTCCTCTCTGTCCCAGGCCATGGTTCTCAGCATATCGCTGCTCGGCCTACTTTTAATGTTTGGGGGGGGGGGTCATGACCGGATGAACCTGACTGCTGAGGTCCATCTCTGAGAGTTGCAGGCCTTCAGCTCTTTGTTCCTTGCATGACTCCTCCTTCAACCCGACGGCAGGTGGATACTCCTCTCCCCCAATTTGTGCAGAAAACGTACCTGGCACATCTGACCCTAGCCAGGGCCATTCCAAGCCCCTTAGCAAGTCCTGGGGTTGTAGTCTTCCTGTTCCAGAAGAACCCGGCTGCTGGATCAATCCAAACCTGTCCTGCATCCTCTGTGCCACAGTGGCCAACCAAGGCCTGCTGGCAATCAACCCTCTCCTGTTGTGTCCCAGTGACTGGTATATTCAGAAGCACAGATCCCGCAGGTAGCCGATAGCCATCATAGCTGTTGATAGCCTTATTCTTCAGGAATGCTTCTAATCCCCTTTTAATAGCAGCCAGGAAATTCCAGCTTACCGATGTGCTGTGTGAAGGCCTTCATTTTGTCTGTCTTGAATCTTCCAGCAGTCAGCTTCATTGGACAACCACCCTGGGAAAAGTATGTCAACTTCCTCCAAACTGTGGATAACTTTGCAAACTTTTGTCACGTGCCCTTTTTCTAAACTACAAAGCCCCAACCATAGGGGAGTGGATCCAGCCCCCTAATCAGTTTGGTTGCTCTTCTCTGTACTTTTCCTAGCTCCTCAATGCCCTTTTTGGGGAAAGGCAACCCCCTCTCTCCTGTCACCCCATTTGCGCAGCCGCAAATCCTGTTCTGTCATGGATTTTGTCCTCTTTCTTGCTCAGGGACATCGAGGCATGCTGGCATTGGAGCTGCTATGTTCCCAGCCTTGCTGAGGCAGTTGGGGGGGGGCAGACCTCCAGCCTACCAAATATGCTGGTCTTAAAAGTGCACTCACTGGACACTCCTGGGTTGTGTGAACCAAATATTTATCTCCAGATAGGCAAAATATGTACATTTAACAGTGAGGCAGTGAATCTGTATTTGTGTGGGTATACACAGACTAGACTATGTCTGGGCAGTAAGTTGGCATCCTTGATGTGGCAGCAGACCCTTACCATGGGTATCCCAACAGACCAACAGTCAGCCAGGGAAGGCCTAAGTGGGCCTGGGCAATAGAAAGCCAATTAGCATGCACATGCATCTACATTTCTGGACTTAAAAGTCCCGTCTAGAGAACACAGCAGGGGACAGCAAGTTTGCATAGTTCCAACATTTAATAAACTTTAATCTCTCTAGCGTTATATCCACATCCATTAAATTAAAAAAAAAAACTGGCCACAGGAATTGGCTCCTTGTTTAAATTACAAGAAATTATTTGCGCACCAAAAGTTATGATAGAAAAAAAAAGTGTCCTGGGCAGCCCCTGTTCTTCGCCCACAACTGCACAGCCACCGCCTCCTCTTCCTCCTTCTCAGCCAGGCAGCTTGCTAGGGCCAGCAGCACAGAGCAGGAGACAGCCCTAGACAGGCAGGGCAACCCTAGGACCAGCAACAGATTGTCATCAAAGAGGAGGACAGGGGACAAGGCACATGAGGAAAGGTGGAAGCTCCAGTGACTTTGGGTGGATCCAGGGTGGTGCTGAGTACGGCTCAGTGGTCAAGCAGCAGCTATGCCCCCTCTCTGCAGCCCAGAGGAATTCCTGCTCAGGCAGGCAGAAGGGCAGAGCCGCTCACATTGTGCTGAAGAGAGAAAGGCATTGTTCATCACCCCCACCATCACAGGCAGAAGAGGAGCCGAGCTCACCTGCCCAGGTTGGATAAAAGACTGGAAAGGGGACGTGTGTGGCTGGGCAAGGAAGAGGCCAAAAGTGGTGGCACAAGCCCCGTGGATTGGGGGGGGTAGGGGTAGGAGAGAAAGGATCAGGCTTTTATTGCTGCTGGCAGAGAAGAAAGGTGGGGGCTTCTGTTTGTTACCCCCTCCCAGGCAGGGCGCTCTCAGTCACACACTAGGATGCAGGCAACGGCTCAGGGGCTGAAGAGGTGGGAGCCTGTTTGTCCTCCCTCAAGCAGCGCAGCAGGGAGCCCTGCACAGCAGCCCCCTTCCACTGCCAAGGGGGCACAGCCAAACTGGTTCAGTCTAAAAAATCACTTTGGCGAGTTAAAACCGGAACAAGGGTGACTGAGTGCTTTCTCCAGCAGCCTGTGGCCCCCCAACAACCATAGGGGCTCAGTCCAAAGTCCCCGCCCAGCCACAGGAGATGGGCAGGAGCGAACAGGTGCAGAGACGCAGGCCTCTCAGTCCCTCCCCTGCTGTGCTGGGGGCCACAGGCTCATCAAAGGGCACTTTGGTCTCTGATGAAGGCAGTCCTCTCGCCCTCTTCCTCCTCCTCCTCTTCGTCAGGCCCCTCCTGCCACGCACCCGAAGGCAGCCCTTTGTAGGCAAGGATGCCGCCAGCCTCCAGTGAGCACACTTTCACCCTACGCAGGCGCAGCCCGGAATGCAACTGCAGCACGAGGAAAACCAGGACGAAAACCAGGACAATGAAGGCGCAGCTGAGGCTGGCCACCACGACAGGCAGGCTGGAAGGGCTGCTGGCAAGGACCATGCCCTTGCCCAGGACAGGGGAGGCCCGGCTGCTCTGGCTCTGGTGGGAACAGGTCTGCTCCTGGCTGTTGAAATGGGCGTGAGCTGGGCAGGATGAACACTGGGTGGGTTCTGGCCCCAAGCAGGTGGCACAAGACAGGTGGCAGGGGATGCAGAGATGCGTGTTCAAGTGTGGGCTGAGGCTGTTGTCCAGCGGGGTGGGCACGGTGCCTGGGGCAAAGGCGGGTGGACACATCTTGAGACAGCTCTTTTGGTGGAGGTAGAAGCCCTCTTCGCACACTGTGAGGAGACATAGGAGGGAGAGAGCACAAAAGGGTCAGGGCTCCAGGGGCTGTGCCAAAGGGGCTCAAGCAGCAGCAGCGATGTCAAGCAGGATATCTAAAACTACCCCCCCCACAGGGCAGGAAAGAAGCCCTCCCCTGTGGTGGAAAAAGAGGGCAGGGGGTCTTCTGCCCATACAGTGTCCTCGCTGCAAGGCAACACAACAACAGTGGCACTTCTGCCTAGGCGGCAGCCAAAAGATAGCTTACACACACCACGGAAGATTCTCAAGAGCCTACTAGAGGACTGAGAACAGCCCCCCCATCTCTCCCAGAGGAATGCCCAAGGGCAGGGGGCATGGGGCTACTTCAGAGCAGGGCCGGCCTCAGCTTCCCCAGCGTGGCCAGTCCTTGCAACTTACCCACACAGGCCTGGCCAGCGGCCAAGGTTTTGCAACCGCTGCTCTCAAGCTGGTTGGGGAGGCTGGGGGGATCCAAGGCCGTCCCGTACAGAACCAGCGTGAACTTGGTAAGGGTGCCTGAGAGCAGAAAGGCAGGGTGTGAATGAGGTGCAGCAAGAGATGGCTACCCCTGCTGCTCAAGGCATTGCACCCAGTGCCCTCTGCAGGGCACAGCTACCCAAGCAGTGCCCCCTGATGCTCGAGGGAGGAGGTCACACCCAAGCGCTTGGCCCAGTGCCTGTTCTGTCTACCCAGCACCGCTTGGGGCACAGAAACCGGAGGGGATGGGGCAGCTGTGGGGGCTGGTCCCAGAGAGGGGGGAAGTCTGGGAGGAGGAGGGAGCACTCCAGAGAGGGAGACGATGGGGCACTCCTGGGGGTGGGGGTTAAACAGGTTTCATGCCACAAGAAGAAGAAGAAGAAGAGTGTCCCCCATTACCAAAATTGTTTGCTTCGCTCGTGTTCTCTACTTCCAGCACCCATTCGCCAGCCGGGTCCTCATCCCACGAATGTGTGGTCATGAATGCCCAGTCGTTGAAGCCATCAGCTGAGTAGTCATGGGGACTGGCCAGGGGAGAGAGAGAGAGAGACAGAAGTTGGGGGCAGCCCAGAGGCTAAGAGACCTCCTATCGGGGCAGGGGGGTGGAGGCCTTACCGGGCAGCCAGGAGGGTGGATCGGGTGCCCACTGGGCTGATGAGGTGGATGGCCAGGTCCCCTCGGCGGTTGTAGGAGAGGGTGAGCCGGGCTTGGACATGCTCCAGCTGCCCCACGTAGCTGGCCTTCCCATGGCAGGCGTCCACCTTCTGACGCACCTCCAGGCGCTTCCCAATGTCTCTGCAGGACACGACAGGCAGCCACGGTGAGGGCCAGAACAGGCTGCAGAAGGAGCAGCTGCCCCGTGGACCAGCCCTGGCCTCCCCTCTCTCATCGTGGCCCCCAAAGCCGAGCTGAGCAGGACCTGCTGCGGCAAGCCCCCCCTGGCTCTGGAAGAGGAGAGCAGGCCCCCCAGCAGCTTCATGGCTCAAGGAAAGGCAAACTTTACAAGGTGGACCTCTCCCTAAAAGAGCATCCCAGTGGGCAGGGACAAAGGGGTTAGCCTGGTTCTAAGGGGACTCCACAGCCCCACGGATCATTTAACTCCAGCAGTGACCGGGTACCAAAAGATGTTCTGTTCCCCCCCTTCCCCTCCACCCCAGTCCTTCCATGGAACCATCCCCCTCCCTCCCCAGCATTTCCAGAAATAGCTTCGAAAGCAAACTCCAGCCCAGCCCAATTCCTGGCACCAGCATAAGAAATGGGAGCAGAGCCCTCCCGTCCACCCTACCCCAGCAGCATCAACACAGTGGAGAAAGCAAGCTCTGTCTGCCTGGCTGTCGCTGCAGACGCTCCCTTTCTACCTCCCTGTGCAGCCAGCCGGCTGGTGCTGCCTACCTGCTCCAGTTCCTAAACAGGAGAAGCTGCAACCACAGCTCCTCCCCTGACTTCTGAGCCCCTGTCTAGAGTAGATCAACTCCTCAGAATGCAACTCAAAAAAGAGGTGCCATGCACATGGATCATAGTGTTTCCACTGTAAGAGGGAATCCATGCCACCAGTCCTCAAGAAGCCCAACACCCCAAGCTACTTCCAGCCTCCCACAGCCAGGGCAGACTGCCCTTCAGGGACACTGGCGAGCCTAGGGAAAGCAGGCGTGCGTCTCCCACTCCACGTTTGGGACGCACCTTGGCTCCGTGAGGATGTCGATGACGCACTTCCGCTGAGGTCCCACCGAAGTCCAGTTTCTGGCCAGAGCCACCATGGCGCCGGCATCCAGGAGTCCATAGCCGTAAGAGTGGCTGACTGCAGGCAGAACAACAGAGGGATCAGGGCCTCAGAGCCCTCACACACCTACCACCCAGGCAGGCCGGCCCACGGGTGTCCTGCCTCCAGCTGCCCACTTACCTTTGCGGCCCACGCCGTTGGTGGCCCAGTCGTTGGTGTTGAGGTGGGCAGGCTTGGAGGTCCGCACAACAAGGTGCTGCATGTCACGCCAGGTCAGGTTCTTGCTGCAGGGAAGGAACAGCCGTGTCACTGATGGCGCCCCTCTGCCTGCCCAGCCCCTCATCTCCTTTGGGGGCCCAGGCGGCGGTGGCAATGGCAGCCCCCTCCCCTCCCTGCAACCCCCTTACTTGGCTTCCAGTGCAAGGGCAATGATCCCAGCAGCCAGTGGCGCAGAGGCCGAGGTGCCCGTGTGGGATTCTGTGCACTTCTGCCTGAGGTCAGTCGTCACCTGGGAACGGGATGGGCAGGGCACAGGGTGAGCGGCTGCAGCTCCAGGACACCCCCCACCCTCCATCTCCCCCTCCCCTCCAGAGAGAGGTGGGTCCAGGACTCACAATCTGCTTCTCATTCTGGCTGCCGCTGCTGTAGGTCGTGGCCAGGGTGGAGGAACAGGCCTCGCTGTACCAGGGCACGTTCCCGTACTGGGTGGTGCTGCTGATGGAGAGGGTATAGATGCTGTTGGTGTAGCCATCGCAGTTGCAGCTGTCATGCTCACGCCCACCGTTCCCAGAGGCCCAGACGAAGATGGAGCCCAGCCCATTTCGGCCCTACAAGAAAGGGAGTGGTGAGGCAGAGCCGCCCCAGGGGAGGACGCTGGCAGAACCTTCCCTGGAACCAGCCCAGCCCACTCCTTTACCTGGCTGACCCCACGGTAGAAGGCCTCTTCAGCCAAGCGGGCCGGGCCATCCACTGTCTTGCCGTCGTCCTCGGGACCCCAGCTGGCACTGTAGATGTGGATGTGGTTGGGGTTCAGGCCCAGGGACCGGGCCTCCACGGCGTCCGTCACCTCTCCATCCAACATGCGGACACCTACGGCAAAGAGACAGACCCAGTTCCGAGGCTCCCTCTGGCCAGCTCACCCAGCGGGAAAGCCAGGCACATGCAGAGCCTGGCTGGGTTGGGGCCCCCTTCTCCTCACCTCCAATCTTGGCACTGTAAGCTATCCCAACACCACAGATGCCATTGTTTGCCACGGCGGCCACTTCACCTGCACATCGGGTGCCATGCCTGCACCAGGGGAGGGGGAGAGAGGGGGGGGTCAGACTGGGCCTGGGGCAGGGGAAACGCCATCGCAGCTTAGAAGAGGAGGCAGCAGGGGAGGACCAGCTGGCCTGCCCCAGACACTACCCTCCCTCTGCAGCTGAGTGGCCTGACTGGTGTTCAAATGGGCAAAGGCATGCTGACAGAGACACAATGATGCTGGTGGGGGGGCTGTGGCATTGCCAGGGGGTAGAAGCCTTTTTCAACGTTGCATTCTGCCAGGAGCATTAATCCCCTCCCCTCCTTGGCTGAGCTCGGGATCGCTGTTCTTCCCCAGGGCAGACCCTCCCTGCCCTGCCCTGCCCCGCCCCAGAATCTCCAGCCCACAGCTCACCTGTTGTCATTCATTTGTGTGTAACGCGGCTGAGGGTCAGAATCCTGATCATTCACATCAAAGCTGGCAGCAGGATCCTGAAGAAGGAAACAGAGTCCAGCCTCACCTCTTTCCTCCTGAGGTCTCCGAGGAATTAACCTCCCCCACCCTCAGCACCGGAGGCAGCGGGGCATCTAATGCCCAAGGCAGCAGTTGTGGAGCCCAGAAAGGGGCCACTGTCCCCCCCACCCCCCATATGATGGATCTAGGGGAGTGCTGAGCACCGCCCCAAATTGAAGAAGGTGCCCAGTTACAGTTGCCTGGGATGGCACAATGGGCACGCCCTGCTCACACACAGGGCCGGGCCTGGCATGTCTTGCTCCGGAAGCCCCCTCCAACTGCGTACCTCCCCTCAGCTTGGGAACAGGTGGCCTGGGTGATGGGAGGGGCTGTCCTGGGTGGCTTCTGGGCCCTCCTGCCAGGCCTACAAAGTGGGCAGCCCAGGGGGCACCACGTAGGGGTCAGAGCCTCTACTCACGTAGTTGGCCTCTAGATCCGGGTGGTCCTTCTCAATCCCATCGTCCAGGATGGAGACCACGATGCCACGGCCACTATAGCCCTGTTGCCAGGCGTCCCGCACGTTCAGGTCTCGCTGGTTCCCATTAGACTGGGGGGCGGAGAGCAGACCAGTCACCACAGCTGCCTCAAACGCCAGAGTCTCACACACACACTGGGCAGCATTTCCTTACACAGAGGAGCGGAGTGAAGGCAATCACCGCACCTTCGCCGCCAGCTAGACCCCAGATGCCCCCAGGGACTTTGAGGCAGAATCTGTAGCCAAGTGGCTTGGGAATGCCAGCTGACCCTCTCTAGGAAACTGCCTGATACAGAGTCAGGCCATTGGTCCACCCAGCTCAGTACTGTCTACACTGACTGGCAGCACTGGGTCTCGAGTATTTTGGGCAGAGTCTGTCCCGGTCCTACTTGGAGACGCCACTGGGACTGAAGCAGAGACCTTCACTGAGCTACTCTGCCCCTTCCCCACTCCCTTCAATCCCCATTTCCTTAAAACTGGCACGATCAAGCCCCCCCACACCTTTCATTGGGGCAGGAGAATGCCCACTCCTGCCCCCTAGCCTACAATTCCAACCCACCTTGCTCCAGGGTCTATGACAAGAGCAATCAGAACTTTTTACTGACAGATCCTGCTTGTCAAGTTCCCAGTTGGAAACTGACCATGCAAGCGCCTTTCTTCTCTGCTGGGATCCCCAGCATTGGGGGAGAGCCAAGCAGTGTTACCCCAATCCGATCTCTCTTTAGGACTCGGCCAGGAAGGCATTGAATGTTCCCCCCCCAAAACTGCATCTAGCACTCCCCCCCCCAGCAGCAAAACGGCTGGTTCAAGTTCTGCTCTGGGGTGGCAACTCCTGGGAGCAAAAGCCAGGAAGTATACTTTGTTCACAAGCTCACACTAATCCCCAAGGCAGGGAGAGAGTGATTAACTCTGTGGGAGGGGATTAGCCAGCAAGCAGTCACGTCAGAGCACCATCGCCCTCCAGCGTGTGGGCGGAGACAGGATGGGGCAGGGCAGTTTGCCCTTGACAGGGTTAAGTGCCAGAGTGGGGCTCTCCTTCTCCTCTTCCCCCTCCCAGCTCACAGACCCTTCCCTCCAGCCTCCCCCCTCCTTGTCAGGGGAGGCGGCAACCCCCACTCACCAGGTACCACTGCTGAGGGAACTTGGGGTCTGTCGGCTCAAGGAAGACGTCTCGTTTCACCCGGCGCTTTGCCACCTGCTGTTCCAGCCAGTGCACCTGAGGCAGCAGTGGGGAAGGAGAGGGCTGATGGTCAGATTGCCCTCGGGTGCAGGCACCTGCAGTTCCCAGACCCCCATGGGAGGCAGCTGGGTCAGCGCAGTCCCCAAGAACATCCAGGGTCATGTTGGGAACCAGCCAGGGCAGTGATAACCAGGATGGGAGGGGGGAATCTTGGCATCATCATGATCCCAACTCAGTGCAGCCACCCAGAGAGGAATCAAGAGCCCCCAACTCCAAGAGGTACGAGGGTCAGCCAGGCCTGGGCCAGCATGCCACAGGGGTATCCAGGCACTAGCCAAACACAGAGAGTGAGTCCCTATGAAGTTCCCCTCCACATCCCTGTTGCCACCCATAGCCAAATGAGAGAGAGAGAGAGAGAGAGAGAGAGAGAGAGAGAGAGAGAGAGCGCACAGCTAAAATGGGCACCAGGACGCATGGCAGAGTGCGCAGATGGCAAGCCAGGCCTCAGCTTCGCCCCTGGCAAGGGGCAGGTAACCCACACTGGAGTCTTTTTTTTAAAACCGTTCTCCAAATTAAAGAGAAAGTCTGCTCACAAGAGCAAAGAGAATATATTAAACACACGGACACTTTCATTCACTGAGGTTTGGGGCCTGAATATTTTCAAGCACTTGCCCCCTTTCACACTGGTTAAATTCATCCTTTTAGCTGCATCTTCTTCCAGGCTTGGAGGATCAATTGATTCTTCGGTTTATCCCACTTCTTAACCGAGAGAATCCTTCCAGACCAGAAGCGGAAGTAGCTGTGCTGCGTGGCCCTTCTTGGCTCATAGGAACAAGGAGTCTGCCCTACAGCAAGTCAGACCATGGGTCCATCTAGCTTTGTACTGTCTGCACTGACCAGCAGCTCCCCAGGATGTCAGGCAGAGCTGTACCTGGAGATGCCAAGTAATGAATCTGGGGCCTTCTGCATGGAAAGCAGGTGCTCTCGATTCAGAAGATGGGGTGCTCCTTGTTGCCGGGCAACATCTGTGCCCAACAGCAGGGTTCTTGGGGGTTGCAGGCAACTGCAGGTCAGCAAGTGTAGCGCCGTGGTTCTTGGAGAGTCAGATTAGGGTTTGGTTCACATCCCCAACCATGAAGCTCACCAGCTGACTTTGGGCCAGTCGCTACATCTTTCGGCCTAACCTACCTCACAGGAATGTTGTGAAGAGAAGGTGCAAAAGAGGAAGGGAGCAACATATGATGTCAGGAGCTCCTTGGAGGAAGGGTGGGATAATAAGGAACTGCCAAAATGACAGGGACTCCTTTCAGGAGAAGGCCTTGCCCAAACAGGCTGCTAATCATCCGAGAAGGACGCAGACCAAAATGGAACCAGGATATCAAGGCAAGCTGGTTTAAAGCCAGCCTGATAGGACACCTCTCCACCGCCGATCGAGGACGCAGCCCTGGGCCACGTGTGGCACCAGAAGCACGTGACCAGAGCACGCTTGAAGCCATAGCCCGGCTCCCGGTTACTCCGCTCTCCAGCCCAGCCATTTTGGATGGGAACTCAACCAAAGTCATCAGGCAGCAGCTGGCCCAGCTGCAGCAAGCCCTGGGCAAGGCAGGCCCAGGAGCCCTTCCCCCACACACCGGGCCTGCGTCAGCCAGAATTGGGGCCGGCAGGGCCGGAGCGGCTTTGGCTGACCTGGGGCACCCCATAGCTGCCTCTCCGCCGCCCCATGGCCAGGCCTGCCAGGGCAGATTTCGTACTTGTGCGGACTCACCTCTGGCTCTCTGCCCAAGTAGCTGTGCTGCGACCAGTGGGGAGAGAGGGACCGCTTGGCCACCCCTCGGTGATGGAAGTGGTAGTAGTCTCCAAGGATCTAGGATGTGGGAGAAGGGAGGAGAGATTAAGGCAAGAAGCCCCCATCCACGTGTGGGTCCAGCAAGCACCCCACAATAACAACACAGGGCGGAGGTCCCGGTGGAAGCAGCTGCCCCACACAGGGGAAACTCCCCATGGGCCAGCGGAGCCAGACTTGGGGGAGAGGAGGTGACTGGAGCCAGGCCCTCCTTCCCTGCAACCAGAGGAGAGCCAGATGGCTGCTTCACCTTCCCCACACAAGGCAGGCAGGGCCTGGCCAAGAGGCTAAGAAGAGTTGGATCTAAATCTCTAATCTTTAAATAACCCCCCCAAAGAAGGTGGGCTGAGAGCAGCAGCAGCAGCACCTCGACAGACCTCATGGCACGATCCCTAGTGGGGGGGGGAGAGAAAAGGACGGCCAGGCTGGCCTCAGCAGCAGAGATCACGCAGCAGACCCCTCCTGAGGGGAGTTGTGGGAGACCCCGCCCAACTCCTCCACCCGCCCTACAAGCGGACTCCCTCAGCCTCTGAACCCGACCACCCCATGAGGCGTCCACCTCCCAGGCCTAGCAGACTCCAGCACGGAGCGGGCAGAAGAGCCGGGGAGCCACCCAGGCAGCTGTTTCTGGGCATCTCCTCTCGTTTCCCCCACCTGTGCCCTTGGCAGAGGCAGCCACCGAGGCTACTCCGGACTTGGATGGCAGAGGCCGGCCAGGCATGCAGTCTCTGCAGGTGGAATTCGGGGAGTGGAGCATGTGGGGGGTGGAGGTAGAGGGGAGCGGGGTGCGCATGCTGAGGGGTGCCAAGAGAAAGCCGCAGAAAGAGAGCAGGCACTGGGATGCCACGGCTACTGCCTGTGACTCCAGCTCCTCTCGCTCCAGCCTCTTTTCAGCTACGAAGCTCACAGGGTGGCCCTGGGAAAATTACTTTTAGCTCAGCCAACCTCACACGGTTGTTGTGAGGATTAAACAAGACAACTCCATGGCCATCTGGAATCTGCTCTTCTTGGAGGAAGGCCGGGAACACCAGTATTTTAACAAACAGCCAACAGCAGCTCCACCCACTACTCCAGGCTGCTAAGGAGGCCTTCCAGGGTGTGAAGCGTCCACTTCAACCACTGAGCTAGGAAACTGGCTGCAACCCCCAAGGCCCTGACCCAAGAGACAGCTGAACAGACCCACACGCTACAGAGAGTTATAGGGTGCTTTGCCATAGCAACGGGCTGAAGTATGAGAGGACCGCACCTCCACCCTGAGGACAGGCCCGACAGCAGTGTGGGGCAACTCACAAACAGGACAGGGGGGTGCCCATACCCAATGGGGGGCTGCAGCCTTTGCAAGGAGGGGCTGTCCCCTGCCCGCCAGCTCCTTGCTGACTGCAGCACAGACCCTCAGCTGGGCAGCTGGTGCCCCAGACCCCTCTGCATTCTTCTGAGAGTGCCCCAGATCCCTGAGCTGCTTGCTGCCTGCCCCACTTGCCACAGAACTACAGAACTGTAGTGTTGGAAAGGGCCTATCAGGCCATCGAGTCCAACCCCCTGCTCAATGCAGGAATCCAAATCAAAGCATCCCCAGCAGGCGGCTGTCCAGCTGCCTCTTGAAGGCCTCCAGTGTTGGAGAGCCCACCACCTCCCTTGGGAATTGGTGCCACTGTTGTACTGCTCTAACAGTTAGGGTTTTTTTCCTGAAGTTCTGCTGAAATCTGGCTTCCTGCAACTTGAGCCCACTATTCCATGTCCTGCACTCTGGGACGATTGAGAAGAGATCCTGGCCCTCCTCTATGTGACAACCTTTCATGTACTTGAAGAGTGCTATCCTATCTCCGCTCAGTCTGCTCTTCTCCAGGCTAAACATGCCCAGTTCTTCCAGTCTCTCGTTCAGTCTCTCCTTGCAGGGCTTTGTTCCCAGCCCCCTGATCATCCTCACTGCCCTTCTCTGAACCTGTCCCAGTTTGTCTGCATCTGACAAATCTGCAGCTGAGCACTGACCCTTGGCTCCCTGCCCCATTTCCTCCAAATCAAACAGGGTTCCCCTAACAGGGCCTCTTGCATTGGCTGCCGCCTGCAGGTGCCAGCACCACAAACCTGCTCAGCCTGCCCCCGAACAGAGTCAGGAGCCACAATGGGCGGGTGTTCAAAAGATACAGCAGTGCAGACTCCAAGGCCAGGCCAACAGCAGGGTGAAGACGGTAGCACAGAGACCCATCAAGGTGGACTGACCCCCCCAACACACACCCCACTGCACCTGTGCCAAAGGACTTCAGTGGCGCTTCTAACCTCAACTGAGCTGAACAGAGCCCTCCTCAGTCATAGCACAGTGTGACTGACCGGGGCACGGCGAAAATTGCAGGCCATGAAAGAGGAGCAGCCAGAGGCCTCACCCAGGAGAGCAGGCTTGCTCTGGAAGGAGGGAGATTCTTACCACCTTTGCCTTAAAACTCAAAAGAAAAGAAATTACCCGGGGGAGGGGGGAGGCAGGACTAGAGAAGTACTGGGCCTTGTCTCAACGTGGGTTGGGAATGGGGGCACCAGGGGGGTTCCTGTACAGGTCCCAGATGCCATCTGCGAACTCCCACAGGAAGATTCTGCTGCTCATGTCACCCATCTCTCCCACCCACCCCTGGAATCGGGGCACAGAGGCTGCTCCAAGCCATGTGACAGACACCCAGACGCAGCAGGAAGCAGCCCCTCCCCTGCTCTGCCCCCCCAATTCCTGGCTCAGTTGCACCTGAGGCAAAACATGCATCACAGCTTCAAAAGCTGAGGTCCCATCAAAAAGCCTCCCCAGAGCCAGGAACCAAAGACCCAGGAGGAGACATGGGTGTGGCTAGAGCACAGGGTGTGGGTCTGTCTTGTCCCCCTCTCAAAGTCAAGAGAGAGAGAGACCAACCACTTCTGCATGCGTATATCCCCCTGCCTGCCCCACAGGGGGGTGCTGTAGGGGTGAAATGCAGGGGGTCCTTGGCCATTTGGCTTTTAGCAGGCACAGGCCTGTTCCAGCAAGATCCTGGGAGTCGAGGGGCCAGGTGCTTCACAGCAGGTTGGCACTCGGGCTCAGCCATGCTCCAGAGCAAACCTGGCACAATGCAGGAAGCTGCCCGGGCCAAGAATACTCTGCCCCCGAAACAGACAAACTTCACTGCCAAGTCACCGGGCACCATTGCCACTAGCAGCCCACCCTAAGGGCCTATTTGACCCCATGAAATGTATTGTTTTATTTATGATTAAATGTATATCCCGCCCTTCCTCCCAGGAGGAGCCCAGGGAAAGATTGTCATCTCATTCGCAAGGCCTGAACGCCTGGCTCCCGTTGCCTGGGCTGAGTAGGCCTTGAACGGTGCCCACGAAAAGGCTCCACTGAGGGGAGGAGGCGGCCACAGACCGGTTGCAAGAAGAAGCTGGCAAACAGCGAGAGGCCTTGGTTCATTTTTGCATGGACAGGAAGACCAAGGTGTAACTTTAGCTTAGATCAGAAACTTGCTTTGCCCCCAGAGGATGCCCACACACACACACATACACAATCAGCTTCACTATGGACATTAAACAGACAGGAAGACATGCATGCCCAGCAGATGAGGCCATGGGGCCTTCCTCAAAGGCTGCCACATGCCAAGGGCAGAAGGTGGGAAAGATGCACGGTCAGTGTCCCCAAGTGCGTTCACAGAGATCTTTCCCAAAGAACCAGCCCCAGGATTCACCCGCAAGAACTTTACTCCTGGGCAGAGAAGAGGGTACGAAGCATCCAGTCCCTCACAGGAGAGCAGCAGCCTCCTGCACCCAGCCCTGCACAAGGTAGGCCTCTGTCAGGCTTGTGAGTTCAATCCCACATGCGCACTCTGGGTGACATTTCCTGCTTTGCCACTCCTCCCTTCCCACTCCAGCCAAGGTCAAATAATTCAGAGTGACAGGGCAGCAACAGCCTCAAAGAAGGCTTCAGCAGGTACCATCTAAGGAGATCAAGCCTGGTTTCCGGGCAAGCAAACAAACCCCAGGCAAGCACTGTCCCCATCCCACAATCAAGTGATGTGCACAGCCCCAGGGGACAGACTGTTCTGGACCCTTCAACACCTGCCCTGATGACGCAACTGGCAATGTCATGCCTGCTGCCAAGCAAAGCTGGCATCAGTCTTGCATCAGCCCAGGGCAACTGGGCCCGCTCCCCACACCTCCACCGCGATAGCAGCCTGCCAGAGCAGAGATAACCAAAGCATCACCCAAAACCACAGCTTTCTAAACAGCCAGCAACAAATGCCCTTTTGTAAGGGGTGCAAGACCTCCTTGCCACCTGTCGAGAGTTAAACCAGCCCCTGACTCAGCAGCTCACTCATCTGGAAGGGCAAATGCATGGTTGAGAGCCCTTGCTCCAACAGGAGCCGCATTCTACCCTCGGCGCATGAGGAAACCGCTCCCTCTCCCATGCCCCATGCCAACTCCTCTCGGACAGGGCTCCTGCACAGGACCTGGAAATATTCTTGCAGAGGCGTACAAAGTGCTCAAGGCAACTCCAGAAAGCATTCCAAGCTAGCTAGGTGCTGCAAGGCACAGGAAACCAGCCACGTAAGGCCAGAGACAATGGCCAATCTTACCCGAAGGAACATTGGCTCCTCAGCTCAAAGCCATGTTAGCCGTGACAACCCAACAGGCCTTCCTCAGTGAAGTTTCCAGTAGTTGCCACCCCCACCCTCCACCTGGGAAACTCCTGCCTCTAACTGGCACCCCAGAGGAAAGGGAGAATTCATGTGCATGGAAAGCTGCCCAGACGTGGGCAGGGCAGCAGGAGGGTTCACAAGCGTATCTAAAACCCAGCCAGACTCTTAGTCTCCCAGAAACAGATGTGGAAGCCATTTCAGGATGGAAATACCCGATCTTCTGAAGGCAGCAGAGCCACACACCTGGTCCTCTCCTCTCCCCTCCCCTGGACACCCGCCGAGGACCGCTCACTCGCTTGCTTGCTCGCACAGCCCAGCTCAGGCTCCTTTTGTTTTTCCTGAGCTGTGCAGCCAGGTGCGGACCTGCACTCATCCAGGGAGGTTGCAGGCATCACTCACCAGGCCCAAGTTGAGGAATCCATGTTTCCTGGCCAGCCGCTCAGCCTCCTGTGGCCCAGCAGGCACCAGCACAGCCCAGGTGTTGGTGTAGAGGTGTTGGCCCAGCACCTCCCTGGCCACCAGGGCCGCTGTCAGAGTCCACCACCACAGCAGCAAAGGTGGCTTCAGATCCATGAAAGCTGGGTAAGGGATGCCCAGGGAGCACCTCAAAGCGGGCACTTGCTCTGCCCAGAAAGGCCCCAATCAGTCCGAGGCAACATAGGGATGGCGCGCAGGAGAGGCAGAGCAGGAGCCAAATGCGGACGGCAACTGCGCAGCACCTGGAGACAAAGGAAAGAATCAGGCTCAGGCAAAAAGCCAGCCAGGGCACACTGAGAGGGGCACACATGGACTGCTAATGGGCCCAAAGGCACACGCTGGCTTTGCCCCCACCCAAAAGATCTGCAAAGAGCCACTCAGCTCTGAGCAGGATCCTGGACGCAGCATCGGCAAGGCTCCTCCCCAAAACTATTTATTTATTTATTTGTTTATTTATTTACTTACTTACTTACTTACTTACTTACTTTTACTTACTTACTTACTTACTTACTGCATTTGTATACCGCCCCATAGCCGAAGCTCTCTGGGCGGCTTACAACAATTAAAAACATTAAAAACAAATATACAAATTTAAAAACACATTTTTGAAAAGCAATTTAAAAACACATTCTAAAATGCCTGGGAGAAGAGGAAAGTCTTGACCTGGCGCCAAAAAGATATTTGGCAACCAGGGATCCTCATCCAGTACACACAACTCTCAAGGTAAGCCAAGGGCCCTGCTCCCAGGAGCTTGACAGGCTGCACCAGGAATGTGAGATGCCAGTTGCTCAGGAAGGGAGGAGAGGGGAATAACTGGGGCTTTTTCAGCCAGACAGAAACTCAGCCGCGTGGGTGACCTTGGGGAGGGGGTAAACTCCAACAGGAGGTTCATGGGCAAGGCAGGCCCCTCTGGAGCAACGTGGGAGAGTTCCCCTAACCACTTCACAGGAAAGAGAAGAGGTTGGGCTGCAGCTAAACCACCTGGGACTGGGCCTGACCTGAGGAAGCTGTGCATGCCCGCAAAGGCGTGGCGTGGGGGAAGTTTCAAGGCCCGCCGGAGGTGCTGACTTGTGCTCTTCAGCATGCGGGAGGCAAACACTGTTTCCATCCATAGACTGGCATGTGTGAACTGCCTGGGGATTTTTTTTATTGAAGGGGTATAAAGCATCTTTAACAGATGTTTGTATGTTGCACAAATTTGCAAAGTTCCTCATTTTTCATTAATTTTTTTGAAAGAAACTGAAAAGGAAGCATCAAGGCTCATGGAGAAGAGCGATAAACTGGGGTCACCAAATCAGCAGAGATTGAAAGGAACTAACATTCCTACCAGTTGCCTACTCAGAACCCCTCCTGCAACATACTTGGGGGTCCACAAATTTGTCTCTGGCCCTGGGCTATTTCCCCAGTCCCAGCTCCCTGCCCCAGTCCTGCGCTGCCACCTTCTGTGCCAAGGCAGACATGAGCTGCATTGCACCCCAATCACCCACATGCGCAACCACAGAAGTGGGGGAGGGAGAGAACCCAGAAAGTCACACTTGGGGAGGGGCATATGGGGCAGAGGGGAGGACTACAAGAAGCCTCTGGGGCTCAGAACCACCAAGGGTGCAACCATATAGTGGGCAGAGAGCACAGAGCTCTCCGTCATTGACTTAGTAACACTAGCAAGGACTTTAGACTTCCGAACAGAATTTGGGGTACCAGTTATGTTTGCTCTCTGCAAGGCCAATGTTTACTGGCTTCCATTTCACCCAACACATTTTTAGTTTTACCAGAAGTGACGCAAGGGATTCCTCAGAGGTGAGCTTCCAAACTCCCTGCAGTATTATGCTGAAGCTGCTGCTGCTGCTGCCTAAGTCTGGCCTTTGGTCCATCTAGACTAATGGTGCCTGCTCTAACTGGCAGGGGCTCTTCACTGTCTTGGGCAGAAAGGGGCCTTTCCCTTCAGCTGCTCCCGGGGCCTCTTGACGGGAGATGCTGCTGGCAAGGATTGCACCTGGGCTGCCTAGATGCATCTCAGGTGCTCTCCCCTGAAGTAGAATCCGGTCGGCTGAGGTCACAACGGTCCCAGGACCAGGAGGACCCTCAAGTCCTCCCCATCCAGTCCATCAATCATTCAGTCAGTCTCTCTCTCGCACACACGTCGCCCAGCTTCACATGGTTTCAGTGGTCCTGCATCTATCATGGCCTGGCCCTTCCAGCTGGAGTTGTGGCCAGGGCCGCTTTTCAACAGCCAGGACTCCGACAAGAAAGCTTACTCATGGAGACATGAGGGGCAGGATGCCTGTGGCCCTTCAGAACGGCTGAACTACAGCTCCCGTAATCCAGGTTGGTGCTGATGGGAGTTGGGGGCCCAACAACATCTGAAGGGACAGTGGCTTGCCACCCCCTCTCAACAGGAACAACCGCATTCCCGTGACAGAGCAAGATGACAATCTCTTCCTTTGGCCTTATCCGGGCACATAAGCCACTCCATGAAGTTTTGAAATGCCATGCAGCTGCAGGAGTGGCAGCCACATGCCATGCAAGACCAAAGGGAAAATGAGAGGAGTTTTTTCCACAGCAGGGAGTCTCAAATAGCCTATGCAAACTCAGAAGTGTGTGTGTGTGTGTGGGGGGGCTCTTGTACATAAGCAAACCCAAACGCACGACACAGAGCAGGGCATCACCCCATAACTTAATCCTGTAGGAGCTCCGCCTGGGGGAATTCATCCTGTGGGCTCCTCCTGACAGAGGAGCAGCTGTGGAGCAGGCCAGAGATTCATGTCATACAATCTCCATGGGCAGCTGCAAAGGGAGGCAAGGGGGTGGTGGGTGACCTCTCGTCTCCAACAAAGGGGTAGGGAGGTTGCATTTGCATGCTTCCCCCCACCGGCCAGGCTATGGGGCCCTTCAGAAGCAGCGGGCAGGACACCCCTCCAAATCTGCTCTGCCAGGATTCCGCGGAAGCTCAGCTTGTCCCGAACAGGCCCAGGCCAATCCAGGCGCCCGCGCTGCTCCTTCGGCACCTCTGCTCTGCGTTTGTCAAGAGGAGCCCCTCTGTGGATGGCGCACCGGGGAGCCAGCAGAGCAGGAGGCGGGGAAGAGGCCTCCGCAGCTGTTCCAGGTGGGCCCATCTCCCCCCTCGAAGGGAGCACCAGGAAACCGTGGGTGGCCACCAGGCTGCCTCTCCTGTGAAACTGGAGGGCAGCTCGGCCACTTCCTCCTCGCTCGCCTCGGGAGCCAAGGCAGCCGCCTCGCCCGCTCCCCGCAGCCAGGCCCTCCCCCAGGCCTCTTCCCCCACGACCCTTCCCCAGGGCCGTGCCGGAGTGATCGGCTCTCCAACCCCTTCCCCGCCGCGTGCCGCCCTAAAATATTGCGGGGGGCGAAGTAGCTGCCTGCCCGCCCCTCTCCTCTAACCCACGCGGGACACAACCCACGGCAACCGCCCCGGAGTACCCGTCGCCAGCCTCTTGTCCAGCTCTGTTTCGGGGGGGGGGTGCTGTTCGGGCAAACTTAACCTGCGCGCGGCTCGGGCATCGCTTCGCCCCGTCCCGCGCTAAAGCCACCTCGGCGCCTCAGTCCGCCTCGCCCACCAAAGCCTGCGCGCAACCGCTGTGCCCAGGCAGGGAGGGCCCGCAGCTCCGGAGCGCAGCCCGCGACGGGCGGCTCGTCTGGAAGGCAGGGTGACTCACTCCTCCCCTCACCGCGGCGAAAGGGTTAATGTCGAGCTGGATGGCCATGGAGAAAACAAGCCCGACCAGAGGCGGGCGGGCGAAGGAGGCTCCCGCCCGCGCAAGCGAAAGAGGAGAGGAGGCTGCCCAGGGGCCTCCTCCCACCGCCCGCGCCTCCCAGCAGGCCCGGCCGGGAAGACCACCTCGGGAACACGCCCAGAACGGTCCTCGGCCTGCCAGGCACGAGTCGGCAGGCCCCGGCCCACGAGCGCCCTGCACCGAGCGGGCATCGCCGGCGGAGGCCGGGAGGGCCAGCTGCAACCTGTGCGGCCGGCGCTGTACCGTCCAGGGGCTCCTGGCTCCGGACAACTCGGCTTCACACAGCGGGATAAGCTGCGCCGCGTCACGAAGGCGGCGTCGAGAAAGCCCTTGCTGAGCGAGCGCCCTTCTCGAGTCGGGGTTGCGGAGAACCCTTCGGCTGGAAGCAGCGCCCAGGGCGAGCAAGGAGAGGCCATGCCCCGCCGCCCAGAGCCACCGCAAGAAGACCGGCCGCTGACCCCCCAAGCCCGAAGCGTTCGCCGCCGCCTTACCCGGCCAGGCGATCCGTGGCTCAAAAGGGCTCGCCGTCTGCCTACCCGGACTGACCCGCGGCCCCTTTATGGGCGGCAACAGCGAAGCAGCGTCACCTCGACAGGAGGGAAGGACCGGGAAGCCCAACCCGAAGGAGCCCCCGCCCCGCAGGCAGGCGGAGGCGGAGCGCTTGTTTACTCCGAGGCTGCTGCAGGCACGGCTGGCTGGCCCGACGGGGGTCGGCCTCTACTCGGCGGCGCCGCCTCTCGCTCGCAGGCCCGCCCGATGCCCGCCGAGGGGCACCGAGAGCTTAGCACTAGGCAGGCAGGCGCCCCCGGATGCCGTCACTCCCGACTGCAGCAGCGAGGAGGAGGAGGAGAGGAGAGGCGGTCCTTCGAGCCCCCCACCCGCCTCCCCGAAAGCAGCAAGGCACGGAAGCGCCCCCCCTCCCCAGCCATCAGTCACGACGGCTGCCCTCTGGGCGGCGGACCTCGGCCTCATCTTCCCACGGCTGAGGCTCTGTGGCTGGCCTGCCTCCCTGCCCGGGCCCGAGCCGAGCGCTTCCCTATGCGGCCCCGGCCGAGGTGCGAGCAAGCGGCCCTCTCTTCGGCGCCGACCAAAAGCCCGTCGAGCAGGGCCGGCCGAGGTGGCCGCTTTGGTGCGCCCCGACAAGGCAGCGATCCGATAGTTCCTTACATTATTTGTGTGTGTTTTACTGCCGGGGAGGGGGAGGGGTTCCGCCCCCGGTGGCCTTGGAGAGTCTGCAGTCGCTGGAAGGTCCCTGCTGGGTCCGACCAAAGCCCCACCCAGGGCCGCACTCATCAGCCCTCCGAGGCTGGCTGGAACCTCTCCGGTCCCTCCACGCATCAGGCAGACAGCTGCCGTGTCTCACCCCTCCCTCAGCTCCTGGGCGGCCTCTGGGTGTTCTGGCTTCCCTAGAATCGAAGGGGAGGACGGACGCTCCTTGGGTAAGAGTGGAGGGAGGGGAGCTCAATTGCCCTTCTCATGCCCCCCTTTAACCTTCAGGAGTTCTCGTTTGAAATGAATGGGATCAATGAATTCATGCCCAGGTGGCACCTACAGAGGTGGCAGCCAGAGAGAGCCACTCCTCTTGGCAACCGAGGGCTGGATGCTGGGGGCCCTCATCAATAATAATAAAATTTTATTTCTAAGCCTCCTATCTGGCCAAATTAACGGCCACTCTAGGCAGCGTACACAGAATAAAATACAACATATAAATACAAAACAATATCAACTCTACTTAATCCAAACCCACCCACATCATTACAGAGTCAAACTAAAGTTACTCAGAGGTCCTGTATGCCAGCTGAAAGAGCCAAGTTTTCAATTCTTGGCGGAAGCCTGTCATGGAGGGGGCATGGCGAAGGTTATAAGGCAGAGAGTTCCAGAGGGTGGGGGCCACAACCAAAAATGCCCTCTCCCTGGTCTGCACCAGCCTAGCTGTTTTGACTGGCGGGACAGAGAGAAGGTCTTGTGAGGCTGATCTCGTCAGGCGGCCTATCTGATGATGCTGGAGGCGCTCCTTTAGATAAACTGGACCGAAACCGTGTAGGGCTTTAAAGGTTAACACCAACACCTTGAATTGGGCCCAGTAAACAACTGGTAACCAGTGCAGATCTTTTAGCACTGGAGTGATATGATCACGGCGGCGGCTGTTCTTAATCAAACGTGCCGCCGCATTCTGTACCAGCTGTAGTTTCCAGACCGTCTTCAAGGGTAGCCCAACGTAGAGCGCATTACAGTAGTCTAAGTGAGAGGAGACCAGGGCATGTACCACCCGTGGGAGCAGATGAACAGGGAGGTAGGGTCGCAGCCTCTGTATTAGATGTAATTGATACCAAGCTGCCCGGCTCACTGCCAAAACCTGAGCCTCCATAGACAGCTGGGAATCAAGAACAACCCCGAGGCTGCGAACCTGGTCCTTCAGGGACAATCTTACCCCATTTAGCACCAGGTCAAAATCACCCAACCCCCTCTTGTCTCCCACAAGCAGCACCTCGGTCTTGTCGGGGTTCAGCTTCAGCCTATATCCTCCCATCCATTCACTTACAGACTCCAGGCACTTGGAAATGGTATCCACAGCCATCTCTGGTGAGGACTTAAATGAGAGATAGAGCTGAGTGTCATCCGCATATTGGTGGCACTGCAACCCAAATCTCCTGATGATGGCCCCCAGCGGCTTTATATAGATGTTAAATAGCATGGGAGAGAGGATAGAACCCTGTGGCACACCACAATTGAGAGGCCAAGGGTCTGAAACCTCATCTCCCAGTGCCACCTGCTGGTGCCTGTCTAAGAGATAGGAATGGAACCACCGTAAGACAGTGCCCCCTATTCCCATTCCCCCCAGGCAATCCAGGAGGATACCGTGGTCAACGGTATCGAAAGCCGCTGAGAGATCCAGGAGGACGAGGAATGTATGTTCACCCCTATCCAACGCCCTCCTCAAATCATCCACCAGAGCGACCAAGGCTGTTTCAGTTCCATGTCCAGTCCTGAAGCCCGATTGGAACGGATCCAAATAATCTGCTTCATCCAAGTGTGTCCGTAACTGTGTGGCCACCACTCGCTCGATCACCTTGCTCAAAAATGGTAGATTAGAGACTGGGCGAAAGTTGTTCAACGCTTGGGGATCCAAGGAGGACTTTTTCAGAATGGGCTTTATTATCGCCTCCTTGAGGGCTAATGGCATTGCACCCTCTTCCAAGGAAGCATTTACCACTGCCTTGATCCCTTCGCTCAGTCTCTCTTTGCAGCTCACAATGAGCCACGTAGGGCAAGCACCTTCTGTGAGTGATCAAAGGTGGTCCTACACAGATGCAGGACCCAGGCCAGAGGGAAATGCCAGGTCATGGATGGATGGATTTATCACCACATTTATATCCCACCTTTCCTCTAAGGAGCTCAAGGTGGAGTACAAACATGGTTCCCCTCCCCATTTTATCCTCACAACAACCCTGTGAGGTAGATTAGGCTGAGACGCAATGACTCGCCCAAGGTCACCTAGTGAGCTTCATGGCCAAGCGGAGATTTGAACCCTGGTCTCCCAGGTCCCAGTCCGACATAGTTTACACCCCACTGGCTCATCCCATGCAGTTATTTATGGCACAAAATGTGCTGCCCAGAATCCAGAGTTATAATTAAGGGAAAGTGGGGTGGACCTGAGGGATTTTTTTGCCAGGGCTGTTGGGGGCCAAGATCAGGGGACCTCAACCAGCCAGAAAAAAACACAAGGCCACACCAAGTGATTGCTGGGTGGCCAAACTCCTCCCTTGCAAAGCTGGCAGGACAGAGAAAGAGAGATTGCAATCCAGTGCTTAGTCCTGCAGCATTCTTAGAGCATTCACAGATGAGTAAGAAACAAAAAGTAAAATTTAAAATACTATAAAAATAAAGCAACCCAAGCAGCCACAACTGTTTTTGGACTAGGACCTGGCAGACCCGGGTTCAAATCCCCACTCAGCCATGAAGCTCACTGGGTGAACTTGGGCCAGTCACCGCCTCTCAGCCTAACCTACCTCACAGGGTTGTTGTGAGGATAACATGGGAAGGAAACTTACACCATTTTGAGCCCCTTCGAGGGAAGGTGAGACATACAGGTAAAAAATAAAATAAACATCAAACACATTGCAGTAACCAAGCCACAAAGTTACCAAGGTATGGATAGCTCTGGCTAGGCTATCTCTGTCCAGGAGAGGTTGCAATTTGTGCGCTGGCCTTGACTGATAGGAGGCCCTTTGTGCCACCAAGGCTACCTGAGCCTCAAGAGATAAGGAGTATTCTCAGGCTGGCCACCTTATCCTTTCAGCCCTTGTCACTGAGATAGCACTGAAAGGGGCTCCTGAAGACCCAACAATCAGCCAATGGGCAGGTCCTGCTGAGCCCCTTCCAAGCACTGTGCAAGATAGCTCTTTGGAAAGGGCTCCGTACTGCAGTCAGCTGGTGGCTGGCTCATGCAAAGGCACAGCACTTTGCACGCCAGCTGACTGGCATTGCCTGCAAACCCCCTTTGGGCTGAACTGTCTTACTTGCCCCACACCAGACAATGCATCATATATAACATGGCTGGTGCAGGGCAGCAGGCATGGATGGCCAAAACAGCCTCAGTGGCGAGCCTAATTAGGCCTGGGGGCCAAAGGGTCCCACCTCTGCTCTAAGGCTTGGAGTCCACAACTTGGGGCTTGTATTTGGCCTATTTGGGGCGGGGCGGGGCGTATCACTAGTTTTTCTCCTGTGAAATGGGTATTTTGTCATGCCCTGGACAATTTCTTGTAATGTTAAATGTGTCCCTGGTCCCCAAGGTTGGAGACCCCTGCTTTAGAGAAAGTGCAATCCCTTCCAGAGCTGGTTGAATACCACCTCTCTGGGCAGATGACCTGTTGACCTACAGCACTTCTGCCTTGTCCAGTCTGAGTTTTAGCTTACTGACTCCCATCAGCCAACACAGCCATCCAAAACATCTGCAGGGCGCCAGGATGGGGAAGACTGCTGCAGAAAATCTAGACCTCCGTGATCAGCTGGAAGTTTTGCAGCAAGCAGCACAGGATAGCTGTCCCCATGTTGATCCTTCCTTTGCCCAGCATCAAAAGAACACTCTGCCTTTGAACAGGGAGCTTGACTCTTTGGCTAATGGCTAGTAGCCTCACCTGGAACGATTTTTGTTTTTGGTATACACATTAATTTGGATTTTATATATAAACATAATACAAGAGAGCCTTCGGGCTTAGGGCGGTATATAAATTAAACTAAATAAATAAATAAATAAATAAGATACAAGTGTATCAACATATGTTCAGTACAAAATAAACTGAAAATAACAGCAACTAAATGCTACAGTCAAGCTACCAACTATAAAGACCCTCACAAATTTATCCGGTATGACATTATTCCTCTTTATCACAGGAACACCTCTAGTCCCAAACAGGGCACTCACATCCAGTAAGATTCACCTGGATCCATAGATTGCTGTTACTCTTTTAAAAAACCCTGTAGACTAATGCTCACCAGAAGAGTTTATGTGGGAGAGGTGTCTGAACAGGAACCCATCTAGGAAGATGCCTTGTGTCTGGTCAAACTGTTCATCCATCTAGCACAGTATTGTCTGCTCTGGCTGGCAGCAGCTTCTCAGGAGTTCAGGCAAAGAACTCGTGAGGCATTCAGGGATTGAACCCAGGACCTTCTGTGTACAAAGCAGGGCCTCTGCCACTGACCGACTGTCCCTTCCCAATATCCGAAATGCAGACACCCCACAGACAGCTGTAACAGCCTGGCAAGGCTAGTAGCTTTATTTTGCCAACCCTTTCCTAATCATTCTGATCATTGCTCTCACATTGTCCACCGTCTGCCTTTGAGCTTTTACTGGGATAGGTTCAGAAGCCAGACTGATGCAGGCACAGCCAGGAAACTGCCATGACTCTGTTTCCAGCACCCACAAGAGACACAACACCCCAGACTCCAAGAGGCTTTCTATGTGAGCATCTCGCACTGC
Organism: Rhineura floridana; assembly: GCF_030035675.1. NCBI lineage: Eukaryota > Metazoa > Chordata > Lepidosauria > Squamata > Rhineuridae > Rhineura > Rhineura floridana. The sequence continues at coordinate 455,118 of NC_084493.1, read as the reverse complement.
ACAGGAAATCAAGCAGGTAGCTTTGGGGTCACAAAGAAATAACAAGCAAGCAGGAAACCTCTTAGAATAACCAGAATCGGTTCAGCTTCGTCACTGGAAATCACAGAGATCTGCAAGTTTTGTCTGATAACCGAAACGCTCATTCACCGTGGTTTTCAGGGGAAAAGAGAGCAATTACTTTGAAACTCAGCATGTCCCAGGATTTCCTGCTAATGAAACAAGCAAGTTCTCAGTGTGCAGGAAGCAACCTGCACTTCTGGGAAGGATTCTGCTAAGCTCAGCTCATCATCTTCATCCCTCTCTCTCCTGGAAATGGCCCTTTCTGCCCTAGATAAGGCAGCAGCGTCCACCCCTGAAGACCTCCTGCCTCCTCCACATATTGGTAGCAAAGTCCCTAAACAGGCAGTAAAGTGGTGTTTCAGCCCTCTGATAAGAAGGACCATGCTGCTCACCCACAAATGCCATGCTGAGCCTCGCTACGTGGCCTTGGTCACGACACTGTTGAGGAGCGATGGTGAAGCCATCTTTGAACTTGCAAAGTGAGTTGCCTCCAGTTGTGGACCAACTGGCAGCAAATCACTTTGCAAATTTAAAGTGCTATAAAACTGATCAACAGGAGCAGCTGGGAAATCTCAATGCTTAATTGCTAATTATTGAGTCGGTACAAAGGGAGGTTTACAGAAGAGCATTCTGAGAAATGACACCCCACATTGCAACATTACCAAGTCCTGCAAATTCCAAGGCATACCTGAGCAGGTTATATATACCTCGTGTGCTGTGGGGGAAGGGCTGTAGCTCAGCAGTAAAGCATCTGCCGTGCATGCAGGTGGTCCCAACTTCAGTCCCCAGCATCTCCAGGTAGGGCTGGGAGAAACTTCTGCCTGAAACCCTGGAGGGCCGCTGCCTGTCAGTGTAGGCAGCACTGAGCTAGATGGACCAACGGCCTGGTTCAGTATATGGCATCTTCCTATGCTCCTCTCAAGCACTCGGTTCTCCAGCTTTACCAGCCAGCAGTTTCCTCTGTGCCATTTTTACCCCTGCAGTTTGATAGTTGCCAGCTGAACCTGCCTGAGGAGGAGAAGGATGCTGTTGGCCTGACTGGAGGAAATAAGGCCAGCAGTCGCTCTTGCTCTCTTGGAGCAGCAGGAAACAGCTGAGAGGCTGGAATTAACACCTGCATGAGGGAATACAGGATGACCCTGGGCGGGATTGGCCCAGCCTGCTGTAGAAGAGGGCACTTCACAGTGCTGAGGGAAGCTGTGCCTACGTGCATCCCTAGAGGCTGGAGAGTCCTCAGGTCTTCCTGTGTATCTATGTTTCAGAAGCCGAACTGTATTCATCTTAGTGAAACCTACCAGGATGTATGTTTATGAGAGGCTCAACTGAAGGTTGCCAACCTTCGCTGTCTCTGTGCATTGTTTTGTCCTTGTGTCGCTTGCGTCTTGGCTTGATGTATGGATTTGTGTGTGTTTGTGTGTGTGATGCACGTGTGCATATGTGCAAGAATGTGAGGTAGTCACACACCCACTTTGACCACATGTATTTTGTTTTAGCCAGCCCCATCCTGGCCTGTGGCCCCTGGAAGGTTAACAAAGGGGCAATGCAGCGCTTAGAGTGAGGGTGAAGTCATCTTTTAACTTGCAAAGCAGGTTGACTCCAGTTGTGGACAAACTGGCAGCAAGTCACATAATCCTCGTCTGCTCTAGAGCAGCCTTCCCCAGTCTGGCATCTTCCAAAACTTTTGGACTATCAGCCTCACCATCGCTGAGTGACCATTGGGCCATCCTGTCTGGGCCTGATCAAAGCTGTAATAAATAAATAAAAACAATAGTTCCTCTAATCAAATGGATACAAACAGTATCAGTTGGGCAGGTATGCAGTGCTCGCCCTCTACTGAATGGTGGGAGATTCAGGACAGACCAAAGAAAGGACTTCTTCATACAGCGCATAGCAGTGATGGCCACCAACGTGGAAGGCTTTAAAAGGGGATTAGACACATTCATGGAAGATAGAACTACCAACGGCTACTACCCACAATGGCTAGATTACCTCCAGTATCAGGCAGTATGCTTCTAAATAACAGTTGCTGGAGACCACGAGTGGGAGAGTGCTGTTGCGCTCATCCTGCTTGCAGTCTTCCCAGAGGCACCTAGCTGACCACTGTGGGAACAGGAGAGTGGACTAGATGGGCGCCCTTTGGTCTGATCTAGCTGCAGGGCTCTTACGTTTAAAGAGGAGCATTTGGTGTGGGAGACATACAACTGAAGGCTCAGGAGAGCTGGGAGAAGTGACTTCTGTAGGTATCTTTGTCCGGGGACACAGCAGCAGTGAGCACCAGGTCACATTGCCAGAAGCCAAGTGAGACAAACATGACAGTTTCAGTTTTGGAATCAAATGGTGAAAGGAACAAGAATGAAGCACTGGGACCCTTGAGAGAGGAGCCAGTTAGGGCTCAAGCAGCATTTTTGGGGGCTCAGTACAAACGCAGGCCTCCTCCCACACAAGTACCACAATCTCATGATGAGTCATGAAAGAAAGCTCTCTTAATTTTGCAATTACATTTTTTACATTTCTGAAATGACCCCATGATGTACGCTGGGGGGTTTCTGCCATGCCTCCAACCACCCCCTTGCTACTTTTGTTAAAACATCCAGTCTGAAAAAGAGTCCAGCAAAACCTGCTATTTCATACTTTTTGGTTCGGCCTAATAAATGCATCTCCTCCTGAACCAATGTGACAGCAAACATTTTGTAAGTAGACCAATTTGCTTTAAAGCTTCCTTTTTCTGACCTTTATCATTGCAAAATCATGAATAATCTCCCTAAAGCTGATTTCTCTTGCAAGTCAGTCTCAACAGATGAATAGCTGGGTCTTCGTGCCCCATGCGTGGTTCAAGCTAGACATTGCCCTTTCGTGTACTTTTGGCTTGTCATTCCTGCCAGCAGCTCTGGCTCACTCTCCTTGAGATCAATGTCCTTGATTATTAGGGAGGTTTGACCCTCCCACAAGCTGTTTCTACCTCCTCCCTACACACATGAACCTCGGGAATTGGTAGTTCCTGAAACAGCTTGTCATACAGTGAAGCACAACTCTGTCTGGTCTCTCAGAACACATGTTCTCATATAACCGCACAAGCACATACTCTCAGTAACAGAGAAGGGCTTGGCTGAGCAAATCACTCTGCAGAATGTTGCTAGTCCTGCTCTATGATGGCTTCTGATTGGCTCAAAGGTATGTATTTGATACAGGGAAATAAATGTCCATAAATATCCTCAAGTATAACTTACAATTTAGCCTCAATTTCTCTTTCTCGTGGTAATGGGGTTGCAGCCAAGCCAGCCGCCACCTCCTGGATCTCTGGGTCCCAGTAAACTGTACCACTCCCCCACCCAGTTTGAGGCCAAAGGAGGATTAATTAAGGAGTGAGCAGGAAGATGTCGGAAGAATGAGAGACCATAGAGCAAGTTATCAGATTGAGAAACATGGGCAGCAAGACCCACTGTTAGGAAAGTCTAACCTGACAACATCAGACGTTAGCGGTTCTGCAAGTCTGGCAGAGCCATCTGATGCTCTCATTCTAACAGGCCTAGAGATACATTGCCACTACGTCAGTGGAAGAGTTGCCACATCCAGTGCTCAGCCAGGAAGGAAAACACAACCCCAGAAAATGCAAAAACAGCATTAAAAGAGTAGACAGGCCCGCAGAATCTCTGGAAATACTGCCCCTGTGCTCCAGTCAGAAACTGCAGCAGCCGTTTCCATTCAACATTAAGCCAAACCATAGCTAAGCATGAACAAGCAACAGTGCAAGTAAGTGCATGGAGAAAAAAATCATAGCCGCTTTGATCTTCCCCTGGTTCTGCTGCTGCCGCTGTTGCCACGTTACAGAAAACGAGGCCACTGTTACATCTAAATCTGGGTTTATGGTTTATCTCCCACGGACACACCACAACCTGTACGCTTGACTACAGCTCATGGTTTATTTATTTATATTTATTTATTTATTAAATTTCTATACCGCCCCATAGCCGAAGCTCTCTGGGCGGTTCACAACAAGCAAGGTTTATGTGAGCTGCAGCAACAGCAGCAACAAACAAAGGGACTTTTGTCGTTTAGTTTGCAAAGCAGGTATAAACATGGTCAGGACATCGCTGGTTCAAATCCACACAGGGAAATGCTTCCTTTCTCAGTAGCCAGCTTCAACTGAAAAGCGGATAGTCAGTCAGTTGTAGAGAAACATTAGCAAATGCACACATGCTTCCGGAGGGACTGGTTCAAATTACCCGCAGGAGGAAACTTTCATGACACTAGCCAGATATTGGTTGGGAAGGCCTGCAAGACGATGCTCCTGAGGTCCCCCTGGTCCCAGACCCACAGATCTGTGGGATCTATGGCCCAGAAATGCATTACCAGGAAAGTGGAGGGCCATTACCCAGTGTTAGAGCACCTGATCTGCATGCAGAAGGTCCCAGGTTCAAACCCCAATGGCCTCTCCCGTCTGAAACCCAGGAGAGCTGCTGCCAGTCAGTGTAGACAATGCTGGCCTAGATGGACCAATGGTCTGTTAGTGTTAGGCACCTTCCAAATGTATTTATTTATTTAGAGCATGAATATATATCACTTAACATGTTTAGGAAAATCCTGCACAGCCCCTGACATTAACCTAGGTAGAGCTGCTGGGTCAGGCCAAAGGGGACCCATCTAGTCCAGCATCCTGTTCTCACTGTGGCCAAGCAGATGCCTCAACGGGAACCCCACAAGCAAGACCTGAGTGCAACAGCAACTCTCGCGCTTTTGATTCCCAGCAGCTGGCACTCACAGGCACAATTCTGCCAACAACGGAGGTAAAACACAGTCATTGAGGATAGCAGCAGTTGCTCTAGATGGGCATCCTGTTCTCACAGAGGCCAAGCAGATGCCTCAACAGGAAACCCACAAGCAGGACTTGAGCACAATAGCACACCCTCACTTGTGTTCCTGAGCAAACCGCTGCTCAGAGGCATGCTGTCTCCAATATTGGTGATAGTACATAGCCATTATGGCTTATAGCCAATGACCATATTCTCTGTGAAGTTCAATAATAAGGAGTTGGGTCAGTGAGTTCAGGGCCACAGACCCAGGTGAATTCCTTCCTATGGTACTAAGGGAGCTATCTACTATCCTCTCAGCTCTGTTTATGATGTTTGAGAAATCCTGTAGAACAGGTGAGGTGCCCCAGGACTGGGAGCAGGCAGCTGTTGTTCCAAACTTGATCCTTCAGGGGGAGTGCAACCCCATCCAGCACCAGTTGACTTCCACTATGCAGATCAACAGATTTTCCCATCCATCTTGTCTGGATTAAGTTTCAGCTTGTTTGCCCTCATTCATATCAAAACTGCCTCCAGATAGTCTCTGGACTAGTCAGTGGAAAACTGAGGTAGAAGGGAAGTCATTTGCACACTGATGATGTTGAAAACTCTTGCTTTCTCCCTGGAAAGGGTGTGTAGCTGCTCTCCTTTTCCTTTGTGCGTGTGTAATAATAAAACAAATTCAGTGGCAAGGACTGCCTTTCTCCAGTTCCAGCTGGCTCACTGCCTTTTGGCCCCTTCTGAACAGAGATGACTTGGCCACAGTACTCCACAGTACTCCACAGTACTCCATGCTCTGGTGACTTCCAGATTGGATTACTGAAATGTGCTGTATGTGGGGCTGCCCTTGAAGATGACCCAGACTTCTACTGGGGCAAAATGCAGTGGCTGGGGTTGCTTTTAGAATCCATATAGCCCATGTTGTAAAACAACTTAGGCTCCACATTTCTGAAAGGCTGCCTCCTTCCCTGCAGACGCTGTTTGGGGTTAAGATTGGCAAAGGGGCCATCCTCCAAAGTTTTGGGCAGGGCCTTCTTTGTGGCAGCCCCTAAGTTGTGGAATTCCCCCATAGAGATGCGCCTGGCATCTTCACTATACAGTTTTTGCTGAATACTGAAGATGAGGTGCGCCTGGTGCTGACGCTGCTATCTTTTCGGCGCCAGGTGAAAACCTTTTTATATTCCCAGGCATTTTAATGTGTACTATTAATATTTATTGATGTATTTTGCTGCTGTTTTGATTTTTGTTTACGTCTGTTTGGTTTGATTCCATTTATTATTGTATTTATATATTTTCTGATTGTTTTATTGTTATGTACACCGCCCAGAGAGCCCTTGGGCTTAGGGCGGTATATAAATAAAATAAATAAATAAAATAAATAAACACAAACCTCCAGATGATTCAGATAGCATAGTTTCCAAGTCACAAGCAATAATAGTTCCACTTTGTTCTGCACTAGTCAGACCACACCTGGAGTCCTGTGTCCCATTCTGGGTGCTGCAGTTCGGGTACATAGGAAGCCATCTTTTACCGACTCAGACCATTGGTCCATCTAACACAGCATTGTCTGCACTGACTGACAGCTGCTCTCCATAGGTTCAGGCAGGAGTTTCTCTCAGCCCCGCTGAGGTGCATCTGCCAAATTTGTTGTAGTTTTAGGCAAATGCTGAAGCTACACCTCTTCACCCTGGCCTTTGACACCCAAAGCATGTATTTTTAGGACCCACTGTATTTTGGGATTTTAAATTGTTTTTTAATATCGTTTTTAAAAATGGTTGTAACCTGCCCTGGGACCTTTGGGTGACGGGTACGTAACAAATGACAATAATATTAATACCTGGAGATGCTGTGGACTGCACCCCAGACCTTCCGTCTGCAAAGCAGATGCTGTACCACTGAGTGACAACGGCCTTTCCACTTTAAGAAGGAAATACAGAGCAGGATCGGAGGAGGGACATGAAGATGCTCTGGGCTGTCTAGACAAGAAGCCCTTTGAAGGAAGTCTGAAGGAACCGGGTATGTTTAGGAGGGAGAAGAGAGGAGGGACGTGACTGACAGCACTCCCGGAGACCCTGAAGGGCTCCTGTGCTAAAGTGGACGACGCAGGCTTCTTCTCTGCTGCTCCTGCGGTGGGAGTGGGGGGGAGGAGGAGGGAGATTTCGGCTGAGGATCAGGCGAAACTTATTAGGAACAGGTCGACACTGGAAGGGGCGGGTCGGTGACTGGCTGGGCAGACTCTCCCTCCGCCCACCTGCTCTCTCGCTCTGGGTTCCCTACATGGGGAGGGAAGAGGCTGGACTCGATGGCCCACAAGGCCCCTCCCTGACTCTGTCTAACATATTATTTCATGTAAAAAAAACCCGACACTTTTTTGGGTTTAAAACGTTTAAACATAGCCCTGCAAAAACACATGCAAACGCTGCTCCTACGTCTTTCCCCCACGTTGCAGGGTGGGTTGACTGAACGCGGCTTACCACAGCCCTGCAATGTAGGCCAACTGGAGCGGAGGCCGAGAAGGTGGTCTCTTCGAGGGAAATAAAGCGGGAGGGGGGGCGCTACAAAATTGCGTCAGCAGCACGAGGAAAAACGCGGGAGGGGGAGGTTCCAGGCAGCCGGTGGGGTCGTGGGAATTATGGCCACAGAGCCCCGCCCCCTCCGCGCAAGCGCCTTTTCCTCTTTCGTCACTTGCAGTCGACAGAGGAGGCTACGTCAAACCGTTTGTATACGTTTGTGGAGAGACCTACAGTCACTTCCGGTTCCTGCTGTGCAGAGCTTCCGGCTAGGTCTTTGCTCCCGTGTTTGTGTCCCCGCGCCGTGGGGCCTCCCTTCGCCCGGTCCTGAGGAGGAGACGCCGACGCCGCCATCATGTCAGGCTCCAGCAGCGCCCTCATGAAGCAGCCCCCGATCCAGTCGACGGCGGGGGCCGTTCCCGTCCGCAATGAGAAGGGTGAGGCGTCTTGGGGGTTATGGGGGTCTTGTGCTTGGGGCAGGAGCAGCGATGGGGGGACACCTTGATTGGGACAGTGGCATTCCCCGCCACCGCTATTATTATCAATTTGATTTATAACCTGCCCTTCATCCTGAGGTCCCAGGTTAAAATACACCATTGAAAACAACGTAAAATCACAAACCACACCAAATAAACAAACAAATAGATAGGTTCTAGAAATATCCATCTCAGGGGGTCAAAGGCCAGGGCCAAGAGACTAGCCCGTCTGATCTCCTGCTTCTCTTCCAGGGGAGATCTCCATGGAGAAGGTGAAGGTGAAGCGCTATGTCTCGGGGAAGCGGCCGGATTATGCCCCAATGGAGTCCTCTGATGAGGAGGACGAGGAGTTCCAGTTCATCAAGAAGGCCAAGGAGCAGGAGCTGGAGCCAGAGGAGCAGGAGGAAGAGCTGGCCAGTGACCCTCGCTTGCGCCGCCTGCAGAACCGCATCTCAGAGGATGTGGAGGAGAGGTGAGTGTGGCGCCCTTGTTGCTAGGACTAGCTCAGGTGAGTGCCAAGCACTGGGGGGGGGGGTTGATTCCATACAGAGCTGCTTAGGAGGTTGTACTTGGCATAATTATAAGTTGACCTCCCCCAACTGAGGTGGCAGGTGTGGAAAAGGGCAATCTGTGGGGGAAAGGCTGTGACAGCACGGCACAGAATGGGGGCTTTGGAGGCTGTGCTCCAGTTCGTTGTTTTGAAAGGTGGGTGTCTGCATTCCAGGTTGGCCAGGCATCGTAAGATTGTGGAGCCAGAGGTGATGGGGGAGAGTGACTCAGAAACAGAGGGAGAGGCCTGGCGTGTGGAGCGAGAGGACACCAGTGAGGAAGAAGAGGAAGAAATTGATGATGAGGTATGAGCAAGTGTGAGGAGCCACTCTCTCTTAACAGTTTCCTAGTGTTGGCATTGGATTCTGCTGCTTCAGTGAAAGTGCATGAGGGTTATAAAAGAGAGAAAGCCAGTCCTTGAACAAATATGAAGATCAAATTTATTCTGATAGCGTCAGGAGTCAGACACTTCTTGTCAGGGAAACAATTTCTGGTGGGGTGTGCTGTTCCTGTACAGAACAGTTAACTAACTCTCCTGAGTCCTGTCCCTGACGTATGGAAGCTTCCTCATACTAAGTCAGGTAAGCTGTTTATCTGACCCAGTATTGTCTTCTGAGTTGCAGTGGCTCTTCAGGGACTTGGGCATTTTTCTTAACCCTACCAAGAGATGCCAGGAATTGAACCTGGTACCTTCTGCATGCAAAGCAGACACTCTATACCACTGACCTACAGTCTTGCTCCTGAATAAGCAGAAGCAGGCCGCATGACAGGATTATGCTAATAGCACATGGCTTTCTTTTATTTTGGTGTGGATATAAGATGCCCCTTCCTGAGACAACCACATGGATTCCTTTAATTTCTCCTTTCTGGATAGGAAATTGAGCGTCGCCGTAGCATGATGCGGCAGCGCGCTCAGGAACGTAAGAACGAAGAGCTGGAAGTCATGGAGCTGGAAGATGAGGGCCGTTCTGGGGAGGAGTCTGAATCGGAGTCCGAGTATGAGGAGTATACAGATAGTGAGGACGAGACTGAGCCACGCCTTAAACCTGTCTTCATCCGCAAGCAAGTGCCATCAATCCTGGGGAGGGGAAGCTGGTCTCTAAAGAAGTGGAGCTGTGTGATTGGGGTCAGCTGAGAGCCTGCCAGTAGAGCGTCCTGGCTTGGGCTACTTGGATGGTTTCTTTATTTTGGTAGCACATGAATGCAAGCCTAAGGGGGAGCTCCATAGGAGGGGATCTTGATCAGGGAGGACACTGGTTCTGGTGAGCAGATGCTTTCAGGAGATAGTTTGACGTGGAGACTGTTCAGAGTTCATTCCCAATGTCTGCTGCAGGAAGGACAGGGTCACAGTCCAGGAGCGAGAGGCAGAGGCACTGAAGCAAAAAGAACTAGAGCAAGAAGCCAAGCGGATGGCTGAGGAGAGGCGCAAGTATACCTTGAAGGTATGGGAAAAGCAGGCATGTGTGTTTCAAGGTGGAGAAGGAAACGGAAGCACCTCAGGAGACTCACTCTCTATTAATTTGCTGTAGATTGTTGAAGAAGAAGCCAAGAAAGAGTTGGAGGAGAACAGGCGCTCTTTGGCAGCCCTCGATGCTCTGGACACAGATGACGAGAATGATGAGGAAGAGTACGAGGCTTGGAAAGTGCGGGAGTTGAAGCGCATCAAGCGGGACCGAGAGGAGCGTGAAGCGTAAGTGAACCTAGGCACAGCACAGGTTGTGCAAGGGCTGAAAGACTTCTGGGTCCCAGTTATGAATGATTGAAATGGTGTTGAAGTCAGGCTGGGTATTTGTGTATCGCCATGAAAGCTTAGAGGGTTGCTAAGCAAGCATTTCTGAGTTCAGGACTGTACGTTTTGTAAGATTTTGTTTTGAAATGAGCTTATGGGAAGCAGCAGAATGGCATGGGGGGCTATTTTCAATTTAACATGGCGGAATGTGAAAAATCCACCCTGGCTATAATTTAGCAGTATACTTTCAGGAATTATATGCATTAGAAAGGTGGGGAATTTTCATAGGCAATTTAAGTGGGCTTTCTCTTGTGGAACTAAATCCATCCACTCTGCCGGGAGTTTCCCAGAGATCTCCTGTGCAGAATTGAGTGGCCAGGGTGAACGAGGACACTTTCTGCTTCATATAGGTTAGAGAAGGAGAAGGCAGAGATTGAACGGGTGCGGAATCTGACTGAGGAGGAACGCCGTGCTGAGCTCCGAGCCAATGGCAAAGTCATTACAAACAAGGCTGTGAAGGGCAAATACAAGTTCCTGCAGAAATACTACCATCGGGGGGCCTTCTTCATGGTGAGTGCCCAGCCAGAGCCCTGCCAAGGGAAATGCACATTTGAGGGCAGAGGCTGGTGCCCAGGTCAGAGTGCTGAGGGGGACAGGCAGCAGTGGGAGGGGCTGAATCCCATCACTCTTCTTCAGTGAATACCTTAATATGCTGTCCCTGAACAGTAGCAGTATTCCTTTCTGCTACACTATCTCCTGAGGCCGGCTTGGACTTTCCTGGTAGAATGGATAAGGAGAGGCTGCTGTGAGCAAGCCTGCCTCTATTGACCTGTGTGCTTCATTCTGTAGGATGAAGATGAGGATGTCTACAAGAGGGACTTCAGTGCCCCAACTCTGGAGGATCACTTCAACAAGACTATCTTACCCAAAGTCATGCAGGTATGTGTGAGAGGGGAGGGGGTTCACTTCCTGGGTTTGGAGCCACAACTAGCTTTGGCTGTCCTGTGTCGTAGGCATGTGCCCTCCGCATAGGATTTCAGAGGTTCCTCTTTAGTTTCCCCACAACTTGCGTTTTCTTTGCTGTGCAGGTGAAGAACTTTGGACGCTCTGGGCGAACAAAGTACACACACTTGGTAGACCAGGACACAACCTCTTTCGACTCTGCATGGGGGCAGGAGAGTGCCCAGAACACTAAGTTCTTCAAGCAGAAGGCAGCTGGGGTGCGGGATGTCTTTGAGAGACCCTCTGCCAAGAAGAGAAAGGTTACCTGAGTTTGGATCTCACTGGACCAGCTTTGCCCTCTTTCTGTGGCTTAGGACCACAAAATATTTCCCTGGTTTGGACCCGTTTTATTCTTCATCTTTGGATGGAGGCCTAGTCCGTCTTGAGCAGTCACCTTAACCCGTTTCTAGGGAGTTGGCACCAGCTTAGCAGGCTCTCCATATCCCTTGGAGTACACCTGCTCCCTCTTCAGTCCTGTTTGTTAATTTTGTTTGCCGATTGTATATACTTCTTGTTCTCTACATGGACACTGTTGTAAGGGGATGGAGTAGAAGAAAAGCAAGATGAATTCTTATTAAAGGTATTTCTTACCAAGTTGCTCCTGTGGTACATGTTCTGACATTTACACATTGACCCTGTTGTGTCAAAGTGATGCTCCAGTTCTGTGATATCACTACCTGAAGGACCCCTTACTAGAAAGGAGGTTTCGTAGTAGTATGTGTGAAACACAGTTGGGGAACCTCCAAGTTGTGGGCCAAATAGGGCCTGTCGTGCTGTATTTCCCCAGCCGCCCTTGCCTGTTGTCACTGGGGGGGGGGGAGCATCAGGTATAGGATATCAAGATAAGGCTGTAAAGGAGCTGTGGAGTGGGCTCCCAGTCTTTTGCAAGCATAGCTTGCATTGAGTACTGTTCAGATCGAGCACTCAATGCAACTTGTTTCTTTGGCCAACTTCCTGAAAGCTTTAGAAACTAGCCTCTCCTCCCCCCCTTTTTTATGCATGTGAGCAGGGCTGTGTCCTTTTTCTAGAGAATTCCTTACAATTTAGAAACAGGACAGGAATGGTTGCCTGTAAAGCTGTAGAATATTCAACTAATGCACTGTTCTTCAACCTTGCATCCCCAGATGTTGGTGAACTACAATTCCCATTATCCCTGACCATTGGCTAAAGCTGCCTGAAGTTGATGGGAGTTGTAGTCCAACAACATCTGGGGACCCAAGGCTGAAGAACAGTGCACCAACAGAACGACCTGAGGGGGAAAAGCAATAAAGGGTCCACAGTGTTGCTCAAGGAAACTGCCTATCAGTAGCCAAAATGGAAAAGGGTAAAGAACGAGGAAGTGTAGGGGAAATGCTATAGGCTGTAGGGCCAACTTCTCTCCCTCATCACTCCACTGTTCCTCCTTGCTTTGAAAAGAACACCCCCAAGCACTTTAGAAGTCTAGATCCTAAATTCAATTATGAAAATCAGTTTACAAGTTGTTTTTCTTAGCGTAACAAAGAGGATACCTGGATAAAAATAGGACCCCATTTTTCCACCACCACGTCAGAGGGTAGATAGCTCAATCAATGCCATAAAAGGCACATCAATAGCAAGTTCAAAAAAATGGCATCTTTATTCCAGTAGTTAAAGATATCACATGTGACACAGAACCTGTGCAGAAAAGGCCAGAGAGAGGCTATTTCTTTCCCTTGCTCCCTAGAATTCCATCCAGCAGGTGCCTCTCAGTTTGTGAGGGTGATCAGTGCCTCCACCACGTTCCCCATGTGTTCTCGCAAGCTGCGTTCTGCTGCCGCCCTGGATATCTCCATCTCATTCATCTGTAAGGAGAAGAAGAAAATTCCTCACTAAGGTGACAAGTAAAATTCTTGGAGCCACTCTAGGTAACTTCAGAAAGCAGCCTCTGTCAATGGTGAAACACAGCCCAAGCGCTTGAATTATTGCTGTACTAGACTCACAATCAACTCCAAATCTTCCTTCTTGATTGTGACTTTGGCCAGTTCTTTTTCCCTGAAACAGAAGGAAGGAGAAAGGAATTAGGGTCTTACCCTGCTCCACATTCTAGTAACATAATGCAGTTGCTACTGCCACCACCACACCGCTCCCCAAAAAAGAACTTGATAGAACAAAACAAACCCTTGAACAGCATAGGAGCCACACATAAAAAGCACAGTTCTGGCTCCCTACAAGCAAGTACCAGTTTCAGGTGCTGCAAAGCAATCCTGATTCCCAAACGCTTTTAGAAGAGAAAGCTCTTCCTGAAGAGAAAATGCTCTAAAGGTTTAGCATGCAGGCTCACCTCTCCTGCTTTGCTTTCTGCTCTCTGGATCTTCTGTCTCCGATCACTGACATCGCCTAGGCAAAAGGAAGCAAAAAAAAATCAGAACACATCTGTTATGGCTGTGATCTGGTAGACATTACACCCTTGGACTTTCCAAAATGGTCAACACTGTTCCTCATCAAAAGCTCCCAAGAAAACTATATACTCAGAATAGCTGGGTTCCCAATTTTAGTCCTACTCTGAGTAGACCTATTGACATTAACAGACCTAAGTTAGCCATGTCCATTAATTTCAATGAGTGCTCGGAGTAGGACTACCATTTGATACAACCAATTTTCTTTATTGATAACTAGATGAAAACCAAAATCTTGACCCTTGAAGAGCTAGCATTTTGGTTTTTTTTCTCACACACATGGGTCTAGAGAAAAACCAAGCCAAACTGAAATGAAATTCAAAAAGTATAATCACCTAAATTGAGTATATCACTCAGTTCATCACTGCATATTTAATATTCTCTGATGAAGTGGGTTCTAGTCTACAAAAGCTGATTTCAGTCTTTCAGGTGCCACAACACTCTTGTTGATTTTATGGCAACAAGTATCTGCTTTCCCTCTGCTGGGTAACAGGAAACAGAGTGAAGATGAGAACAAAGAGATCGTTTTCATAGTGGAATGAAGGAAACTGTGAGGTGATGTGGAGTTCTGTCTCGGCACTAAAGCCATTTAAAAGTGATGAAGGGTAGACTGTGAGGAATCAGTTTTTAGGGATGATGGAGCCAAATCATTCAAGATAGTGACAACCAATCAGATGAAAACCTCCAAAATAATCTCTTCCAACTTGACAGATTCACCACAGAATGGCAGATGAGATTTGGTGCACGTCAATCCACAGTGGTACACGTTGGGGCCAAAGTCTAGCTGTAAACTACCCAGAAAATTGGGCTCCTGGTGGAACATACACTGAAAATATCTTGTGCTTTTGATCATTGCACTGTGGCTGTTATGGCATCTAAAATTTTATTTATTTGTTGCACTTGTATACCGCCCCATAGCCGAAGCTCTCTGGGCGGTTTACAGCAATCAAAAACATTAAAACAAATATACAATTTAAAAACATATTTTAAACACAATTTTAAACACAATTTTAAAATTCAAAACAATATACCGGTAAAAACAATTTAAAAACACATGCTAAAATGCCTGGGAGAAGAGGAAAGTCTTGATCTGGCACTGAAAAGATAACAGTGCAAAGATAAATTTATGCAAAGAAATTTTGCAACTTCAGTGTGCATCTGAAGGCTACATGTCTAAAAGTTGTGCAAGCCCTGTAGGATTAGTGCAGCAGCACACTGAGGAGAGAAGGGAGAAATTTGGACATGTATGCTATGTGGGTAATCTATAATGCAAATCTGATTTTTATTTTTTATTTATTAGCCAACACATGTAGAGGGAAAATAATGTTAGCAGAATGTATTGAACAAGATGGTCCAGATCATGATCTGGCCACACATCAACAGCTATTACATACGACCAGTGCCAAATTAGATGCAACAAGGGAGCCACATGTATAAATTCACATACAAAGCAGGGGATGTGTTTATCAATGTATTGATATCCCATTTTTCATTATTTTTAATGCACCTTACAAAAGAAGAGTATAACAATAAAAACAAAGCAAGAGGTATAAACACAGCAGCATTGAAACAATACTTTAAAACATCAAGTGTCAAAAAATGCCTTCCGAACTATGACTCCTGTCTTAACACTACTAAAGGAAAGTGCAGAACACCCTTTGTGTTAAATCCCACAACTGTGGTGCCACTGCTAAGAAGCTCTTACCCCTCACCTGCCACCTAGCAGCAGCCATTCATCAGGCTGCATGCAGCAGAGAGAGAGGAGGGTAGCAGGGCCATTCCACCCGCTCTGCTAACAGGGCAGCTTCATTTAGCTGCTCTTCTCCATATAACTGTGTCCATCCCTGCAGGTCATAAGAACTAGTATAACTTTAAGTATTAGTGTCTGAGTTTGCTTGTCTTTCCTCTTCCCTCCACATTTTTTCCCTTTTGCATTGTATCTTTTAGACTGTACACCTCCCAAGAGGGACTGTCTCATTTTTATTCATTATATGTTTCTTTTAGAGCCTTTTGGGGCAAAGAGGAGAGCAAAACTGCTGTAAACAATAAAATAAGAATGTTGTCTCTGGGACCCACCAACAGACTAATTGTTAATGACACCAGAGAGCAGGGCCTCTGATCTTAAGGCTTGGGCAGGCTCATGGAGTGAAAGCAACCCCTAAGAACAGAGATGAGGGAACCACTTTTGCCTTGGGGCCATATCAAAACGTGGCCACCCCTCTGCAGGCCACTTTTGACAGATGGGCAGGTCTTTCCACTTGTCAGTCACCTGATGTCACATGGGTATGAGCCTGCTCTAAATCAGGTCTTGGATTTGGCGCTGAATGTAAACAGCATTCAAGGCAAGCCCCACTACTAAGCAGCCTGCAATGTTAAAAAAAAACCTTGAAGCCCTAAGCAGCAGAGAGCCAGGTTAATACCAGCATTTTAAACTGATTAACAAGGTAACTGATACACGATTGGGATGATACGCTTCCACCAGCATCCCGGTGGCGACATTTTGCAGCATTTGCAGATGCCAAACGGCCTTTATGAAATCTTGCCCTTCCTCCAAGGAATCAGGGCCGCTCCCTTTCATCCTCGCAAGAATCCTGCCAGGCAGATGAGACTGAGTGCGGCTGGCCCAACTCCCCCGCGGGGTTTCATGGCGGGGGGGGGTTGGGGCTGGCCTGGGGCCCCCCCTCCCCCCCGAGAAAGCAACGCGACAAACAGCTCAGTCCAGGCGCGCCTCCAGCTCGGGCAACTGAGCCCGGGCCCATCTGACTCAAAACGCCCGCCCGCCCCCGGCTGGCTGGGTGAGGGCTACCGCCTCGGCGGAACTGGAAGGCAGGCAAGGCCGGCCCTGCCAGGCCCAAGACATTTTGCTCTTGAAGCAGCAGCAGGAGGAACAAACGGCGCCCACCCCGACTCGCCCCCCGAAGGCGCTCCAGCCCCGGAGAGGACGGACGAGCCCACAAGGCCCCCCGCCAGCCCCCGCTTCTCGCGGCGGGGGGAGCGGCTTCTGTCCCCGCGGGCAGCGCTGCGGCTCCGACGACGAGCCCCTCGCCCGCGGTCCCCACGGCAACCAGCCCCCCCGCCCTGGCCGCCGCGCATGCGCCCCTGACCGTTTCCAGGTTGGAACTTTGGATCTCCTTCTCCTCCGCATAGTCGGTGACGCGCTCGAGGTCGGCCGCTCCGCTGTCGTGCTTCCGCGGCTTCTCGGCCGGCCGCTCCCCGCCTCCCGCCGAGCCATTCGGCTCCGCTTCCAATTCGAGCTCGACGTCCCCCTCGGCCGCCATCGCTTCCAGGCCACGCCCCTCCCGTCACGTGCCAGCGCGGGGGCGGGGCGGAAGGGGCACTGCCATAGAGATCGGAGCGAGAAGCTTAGAGCAGCGATGGCCGCCACGGAGCGAGGAAACCTAGCCCATCCCCCGAGGGCGGGACGCCGGACTCCTTGGGCGGCTTTTTCGTGGCTTTCGGGCAAGACTGTTGCGAACAGCCCGCCTTAAACGCTAACCCTGGGGGGCGGGGCAGTGCTGTTAGAAGTGCCCTCTCTAGGCACACCGGGGAAGCTCTATTGCCCGGTGTGACGTATTTCCTGCGCGTCTGCTGCTTTGCCCTCCCCTTCCTCCGCCCCTTCCGCTCTGCCCTCTTTGAATTCTCCATCAGGCGCGTGGGGGTCCTTTCGGCGCTGGTCCCCGAATGCGAGAGACGGAGGAGCTGTCGCCCTCGCCGCTGAGAGGAGGCTCCTTTGCTGGCTTCATCTCGCTGGGCCGTGAGAGGGGCCGCTGGGGGGGGGGCTGGTTATTGCTCAGTCCTCCTGCTTTTGCCAACTTCGATGTGCTGGAGATAGAGATACAAAAGCGTTGTAGCCCATAAGCCCCATCAGGTTTTGGGCGCCACTGAGGAAGAGCATTTAACCAGATTATTCGGGAGTTTATTTTGTTCCCGGTTTCTGCGAGTTTGTCGCCCCCCCTGTTTCATGCTTTAGCTGATCATTTCTTTTTTTCTTTTTGCTGTTGCTTTCTAAGCTATTTTTAACCAAGACCAGCAACGATGTCTTTACAAGACAATAAGGTTTTTATCAGAAAGCTTCCAAGGCTAACTAACAAAAACTATTTACATTGGAAATACAGAATAAGGATCGTCCTAGAAGCAAATGAGGTTTACTTTTGCATTGAGAACCCAAAGCCAGCAACGGAGGGCCTAGAGATTAGAGAATGGGAAAAGAAAAATGCCATTGCTAAAGCTATTATATGTGAATGTTTGAAAGATGAGCAATTAATTCATGTAAGGGAATGTAATACGGCTTAAAGAAATGCTAGATAGCCTAGAAGCTTCATTTGGTTTCACAGTTTGTGGTGAATCCCAACCTGTCTTGATCAGAGAAATTATGAAGCTAAGGCTTGAATCTAAGAAAAATTGTGAAGAGTATATAACTGCCTTGATTACGATATTTGACAGATTGAAATTAACTGGTCTTGAATTTAATGATGCGCAGAAACTGGGGTTTCTTATGGGAACTTTGGGGAAACAATTTGAGACCTTTATCTCTGTTTTGAACGGCAAATATGAACTGAAATTTGATCAGGCCATTGCATACCTCAGGGAAGAGTGTAGCGAGCAGAGAAACTCCCTGGAGAGCATCAAGTAGCTCAGCTCTGCCAAAGAACCAATCACAATGCTGTTTTAACTGTAATGGGAGGGGCCATCTGGCAAAGCAGTGCCCCTCACCCAGGAACTCCTCAGCCAATGGTAGCTCTCCAAATATCCAACAAAGGAAACAAAGACAGCATGGCTTACCAACAAAAAGTTTCAGAAAGAAGGACCCAAAGAAAGCAATTAATTTTTAAAGCGAAAGACCGTACTAGCAAATAATTGCAAAACAAAATCAAGCAATAGGATTATTGATAGTGGTTGCACAAGTCCCAGTACATTTTCTCTTGGTGTTTTTTTTTTTACAACATTGACAAAAGTGTGTTGGCAAAGAAAGAGTGCCTGAATGTATTTTTCCACAGCAGAGTTACAAGGCCAAGAAGCACAGAGTCCGTGCAGATCTCAAGGACAAGTATCCAAGGCAACCAGCTGGCCTTATCTATAAGACTTAGCAGATCTGGCCAGTCGGTGTGGGGGTCGAGGAGTTTGTACAGAGAGAGAGCTTGTGATATATTCTATTGTCAGTAAAGTGACTCTTAAAACTTATTACTTGTCTGGCTCATTGCTTCAACTGGCATCTAGCCTGTCACTATACTGTTCTGCATCCTGGGCATCTGCTTGCGCCAGATACAACATCCAACAAAGTGTTCAAGGAAAAATCCAAATTGCTAATGACCAACACGTGGAAGTCCAAAGAATTGGGAGTGGTGTTCTAAAATGCAAACTATTCTACTCGTACCTCAACTGAATCACAACATGCTAAGTAGAAAAGATTTGCATTTCCAGAATGGAAAACGTACAGTAACCAAAACTAATGTTTAGTTTACTAAAACATTTGAAAAAAGATGGTGTATATGAACTAAGTCTTTCAGTTTAACAAGCAAATGCAGCCCAAGCATACAAGGATGAGAACAGCCTGGATCTCTGGCACAGACATCTGGGAAATTGCTATCCAAAGGTGGGCATTCAACTACAGACCCAGAACCTGGCCACAGGTATCAATATAAACCCACAGGACAGTAATACCACAAGTAGATGCATAAGCTATACTGAAGAAAAAGGAGTTCATTTCCAGCAAGGACTGAAAGAGAAGCACCAAGGTGCTAGATCTCATACACAAAGATCTCTGTGGTCACTTTAATGTGCCCTTATTTGGGAAACAGATATGTCTTAATTTTTGTGAATGATTTTTCGAGGTATTGTGTCACCTACCTGCTAAAGAAGAAAAGTGAAATGCATGAGATGCTGAAGAGATATATGGTGATGGTCAGGACCAAGTTTGAGAGGAAGCCAATGGCTCTACAAACAGACAACGGCGGTGAGTTTATCTCGCACCATACACAAGCTTTCCTGGATGAGTATGGTATTTTGTACAGGAGGAGCATCAGTCATACTCCTGAGCAGAATGGGATTGCTGAAAAGAAACTAACATCTTACCTGGAAATGACAAAATGCATGCTGGCAGATGCTGATCTACCCAGATGACTCTGGAGTGATGCCATCATCATTGCAACATATCTGCAGAACAGATTGCTGATCAAGGGTACCACACAAACACCATTTCAGTTATGGCATGGTAGAGTACCAATCATGGAACACATCAGAACTTTTGGCAATATAGCATATCCCTTCATACCAAAACAAAGACAGTGAAAACTGATGCCAGAACAGACAAGACTGTTTTCATTGGCTATGCCCCTAGAAGCAAAGGCTATAGAGTGATGAACTTAACAACTGGAGAAATCAGCACAAGACATATGATCTACTTCGATGAACAAAACAAAGCTGGCAAAAGAGGGATTGTGTTAAATTTCTCTGTCCTTTTTAAATTCTCCATTAGCCACATTAGCAAGCAGGGATGCAGTTGTTTGCCAGAAGCTGATAGCAATGGACTGAAAGAAACCACATTTCTTCTTTCCAACTTTATAAGCTAAGCCTGTATCACTGTATACTTGAAAAGGTTGTGAGTAAAACTGTGTTATGTAGTTTACTAAAAGAAAACTTGTTTGCTTTATTTTGCTAGACTCTAAGTCTAGCTGGTGGGCTGGTTGTTGCTCAATTCTGTTTTTGCCAATTTTACTCTGCTAGAGATAGAACTATAGAACTGCAAAAGTGTTTTGTTCCATAAAACCCACCAAGACTTTCCTTCCTTTATTGACACGGATGATCATCATGCAGATCCACAGGTGCCAGAGATCGACATACCACTTTGGGGGCCATAAATATCCCTGCTAGGAGACAGTGGAGGCACCTGCAATTCAGTTGGGGAAAGCAGTCCCTCACCTGCAATACAACAGCGCAACAGTTCTTTTAGGGCAACTCTGAAACTTCCTGGCCCCCTACAACACCACTCATTTAGTGACTGGATTTCTTTGTTGCTTTCTATGGGCAGCTTGCATTTGTGCCTAGAGGGCACAAAAAGAAATAGTCAAAGGTCAGTCCCGAAGCTGGGCAATCTGTCTCAGTCTAAATGTTAGGGCCAAGTACTTCTATACACGAGTGACTCTGGAGCCAGAGGAGTGGGGGAGAGAAGCCCCCACAAAGCTGGCACAACTGCCAAATCCTATACCCACTCTGCCTGGGATAGGAGGGGGGAAGGTAATAATAATGATAATAAATAATAATAAACTTTATTTCTACCCCGCCCTGTTTCCAATAGGACTCAGAGCGGCTTACAACTAAAAACGACACCAATTAAAACATACAGAAGTATACAATTAAAAAGAATTAAACTATGAGAAAAATTAAAACCATTAAAACAGGTTAAAAAGAGTGGACAATTTAAAATAATAAAATCATATAATGTAGTCATCAAACCTATGACACTTAATCCTGGTCGTTCTCTATCCCAAATGCCAGTTGAAATAAAACAGTCTTTACTTGTCGCCAGAAAGACGGCAATGAGGGAGCTAATCGCACCTCACTCGGAGGGGAGTTCCACAGCCTAGGGGTGGCCACCGAAAAGGCCCTATCTTGTGTCTGCGTCATATGTACTTGCGAAGGTGTGGGGAGCACAAGAAGGGCCTCACCTGAAGATCTCAAATCCTGGACAGGTTCATGTAGGGAGATACGATCTGTCAAATAGCCTGGACCTGAGCCGTATAGGGCTTTGTAGGTCAAAACCAGCACTTTGAATTGTGACCGGAAACAAATTGGCAGCCAGTGGAGCTGTTGTAACAGGGGAGTTGTATGGTCCCTGTAACCAGCCCCGGTTAGCACTCTGGCTGCAGCTCTTTGTACCAATTTAAGTTTCCGAACAGTCTTCAAAGGCAGCCCCACGTAGAGCGCGTTACAGTAGTCTAAGTGGGATGTAACCAAGGCAGGTACAGTGTCTTGTGGCACCTTAACAACCAGCAAATGTATTGCGGCATAAGCTTTCGTGGACTATAGTTCACTTCATCTTGAGTTGTAGGCTACAGTTTTGGAAGGGTGGATGTGTGTGTAATTGTGAGGTCAGAAGGCAATGAAATGCCGAAAAGTACAGATTGTAGGAATTACCTATTAACAGTGGCTATTCAGGGGAAAAAGTAACTGGTAGTAACACAGACATTTTGGCACTGGTAAGTCATTTAACACATGGAGTGTGAAAGAAATCCATTGTGCTGACTCAGTCCAGAAACAATAACACTGAACATCTTGTGGATGTGGACTGAAGGCCCATCTAGTCCACCATTGTGTTTCCCACAGTGACTAGCCAGATGCCTCTGGGTAGCCCACAAGCAGAACCTGAGCGTAACAGCAGTGACCTGCTCATGTCCCCCTGGAACTAGTATTCTGAGAGAGACTTTCTCTAGCAGAGGAGGAAGTACACAGCCTGCTTGACTAATAGCCATTGATAGCCTTTTGCTCCATGACTTTGCCTAATAAATTTATTTAAAAGCCATTGAGGCCGGTCACCACATCTTGTTGTTAAGAAGCCCTTCCTTTCTGTCTCTTCTGAATCTTCCTCCATCCAGCTAACCAATGGCCCCATTGCGTTTTAGTCTAACGAGAGAGGGAGAAAAATGTCTCTGGCCACTTTCTCCACAGGATGGCAGATCTGGAAAGCACAAGAGGCAAGTGTGGGGAAGGTGGATTAGGTGTAATGCTGAAGGAGATGCTGTGATTGTCAGGGGGAATCACAACTTTATACTCTGGTCAGAGATAGAGCAGTTCCTGGTGAAAGCAAGATCAGAGCGTGAGCTTGTGGTTGGGCAGGGACTGATAGCAGTGGGAGGCAGGCTGAGCCTTTCAGAGCACATGGGGCACCTCCCCAGCACAACCGTAGCGCTCAGGAAAGGTGTCGGCCCAGCTCCTTTAGCACGCAGCCGGGGTGTGAAAATCGTTCTCAAGGACTAGATAAACAGGATTGCGCAGTGCAGTCCTTGCCACCTCCCTGCCTAGTTTCACATGCATTAGACACCTGGTAAATCTCTCATGTGTTACGTCTTCAAGGTGGCACAAGCCTGTGTCGTTTTACTTCCGCAAAGGCCGGCCGGCCAGCCTGCCCCCAAATTCCAGAAGAGCCCAAGCTAGTCTGACAGCAGCACAGAGAGGACAAGGGAGGGTGCTTGCTTGTCCATTCGCTCTCCCGCGCCTATCTGAGACCAGTAGCCCTGCAGGGGTGGCGTGTGGCAGGGCCCTCCTGTGTCTGTCACCCTTTCTGTACCCGGACTGGGGTCACAGAGGCTTCCTAGCTGTGCCAAGACCTGCCTGTCACTGCAGCTGTCCTTGCACTTTGCTCCCTGGGGTGACTGACTTTCAGTCAGAAGGGTGTCTCTCCCTTTCAACCTGCCCTGAGATTCACCTAACTCGAAGGAACAGCTAAGCTCTCTATTTCTGCCGCGTAAGAGGGTTAAAAAGGCAGATTTGGCTCCTGACCTCATCAGGCAGAAAGGTGAGCAGTAGGGAAAGGCACTCCCTCCCTCCACCCCACCCAATATGGCCAATTGCAGGTCTTGGGACAAAGCTGGAGGAAGGGCCGTACCCACTTGGCCAATCGTAGTCTCTTAGCTAATTGGCTTTCTCTGTGCATCACCTTTCTGGAGAGCACAGAGGTGGGCCAGGCACTACCTGGTCCCTGGGATGCGCTGCTGAGCCGGGGCGAGGCCTGCGGAGTCTGGAGTAGATGACTGGGGGGCTGGGGCAGCACGTCCAGGTTTTCCCTTGGGGAGCTGGGGACTTTGGGAACCGAGGAGGAATGGTGCCAGCTGGCTGCAAGGCCCAGGTAAGCAGGGGGAAGAGTGAGGCTTCATACTTGGTAGTGCTCTTCTGCAGGGTTTGCTCAGCTGGAGTCTGGCCAAGGCCCAGCACAAAAGGTATCCTGTGGAGGAAGGGGCCAGAGCACACGATGGACTAATCTGCGCCCTGGCCGGATGTGCCGCTACCACCCCCATGTCACAGGGGGTGGCCCAGGTTTGCCTCCCCTCCGTGCAAGGCGAAGCAGCTGGCTTGAGGAATGGTTCTGCCGACAGCAGTCCCTGTAGGCTGTGCAGCTGCTGAGGAGTTGTCTGGGTGGCTCCATGACCTGGGACAGCTCACAGGTAGACTGTGATGGAGAGAGACTTTCCCAGCTGTTGCCTGGCAGCAAGCCGGTCCTCCTGGACAGTTCCACTCAAAACGCCGGAAGCCGGCTTATGCCAAGCTAGACCCATGGGCCATCTAACTCAGGTCTACCCTGGCTGGCAGCAGCTCTTCAGGGAGAGCATGTTCCCAGCTCTCCCTGGAGATGTTGGCGGTTGAACCTGGGACCTTCTGCATGCAAAGCAGGGGCTCTGCTGCTGAGTTATGGCCCTTCTGCTGTGGCGGAGCCCACGCTGAGGCCAGGTCCAAGCAACCTCTCCTGAGGAGAGGAAGCCACTAGCCATGTGCAAAGCCAGGGAGAGGAGGCTGGCAGGGTGGGTGGCAGCCCCTTGCCCTCAGCTCCAGTCCCAGGGGAGAACCAGACCTCCAGTGAGGTGTGACATTCCTGTAAGGGAGATGACAAGTTCTTGGCCTTGACACGCCACACAATGCAACTCCATGGAAGATGACTGGACTGATGACAGGAAGGCGGGAAAACCACATTCAGCTCATTCTTGGGATGCGTGTGGGCTGTTCGGTTGTGCATTATTCCCTTGTTTCTCAATACTCAAGCTGTTTCCAGATGGGTCCTTATGTTGCATTCTAAATATGTGCAATTGGCATGTTAACTTCCACTGGTTTAGTTTTTTCAGCCATGGATATTCATTGCTATTCCACTGCTGGTGGTCCACACCAGGGGCGGAGCTTGATGAAATCGGAGGTGTTTTTTGCCCCTCCCCATAGTCACTCCTCCCCTGCTCCCACTTGCTTCTTCTGTTCTGGACATGCGTGCAGGTGGTTTTCCACGTGTGTGCAAGGCCCTTTGAAAAAAACCCATAAAAATTAAAAATCGCTGTCACTGCACCACCGTGTAAAAGCAAACATTATAGCAGGCAAAATGGAGGCTTGGGTCTTTAGCAGGGGAGGGCAAGGAGCAATATCTATTTCTATTTGGGTTTTTCATTTATACATCTTTAATAGTTGTGCAAGAGTGATATTTAACTATATTCATCTGCTGTTTGATTTTTGTGGGGGTGGGTAGCATTTTTTAAATTAGGAATGCCCCTAATGTAACCATTAACAGCATAAGTACACATTCCCTCCCCCACAACCCAAAACACGGCAGCAATTAAAAGACCAAAATGCTGATGAGGAGGTTTTCCATAAGTCCTTCACATTGAACTTAAAAAAAGTCCAGTGTATGCTGTGATTGCAGTCTCTGAGGTAATCCTCCACATTTACTTGAGAGAATAGCTCCCTCTGATCAGGCTGTTGAAATTCAACAGTGTGACTATCAGTGGAAATGGGTATCCTTCACTTAATACTGGTGCCACTGGAAACTAAATGGCTCAGGGGAGGAGCAAATGCAAGCAGGCGGTTGGCCATAGTGAACCTGCCCCAGCCACAGCATCCCGGCTGCCATCAGCTGGCCAGTGGGAGGGGGGAGATCCAGTGAGACAGCAAAGGCTGAGAGTCCAACTGATCCAGGGCACTTGGAATTGTGGGGAGGAAGGTGGAGGCTTCCTGAGCACGTGGGGCACTGCCTTCCCTCCGGGGCATGCAGAGAGCGCCTCAGCAGGGCAAGATCAACTCCCTTTCCTTCTCCTCAGATTTGCTGCTGCTGCGGCCCAACCCCTTGTGGCCTGTGCAGTCTGTGTTGCCCGGGCATCAAGGTGTCAACGGGGACCCGTCTCCTCTACATGCTCTTCCATGTCTTGGCATGTGCCAGCTGCTGTGTCATGCTCTCGCAAACCGTGGCTGAAGCCATCAAGGAGAACGTGAGTGGGAATGCACGGAGAGTGATGCCCATACCCAGGGGCTCATCATGGGTCAAGGGACGGCCACTGTCCCCCACACCAAGGAGTGCCTGTGCACTCCTCTGACCTGGAAGCCATGCCCTCTGGTTCCAAATTTGGGGCAAGGGATATTTCTGCCCAAGAGGAATGCACTCTGTTCATGCCCAGGGATCCTCTGCTCTCTGTTATTGTCTTGTGCCAATGATGAGTCTTCAGACTAATCCTTTGAAAGCGTTTGGGAGCTGGGCCCTGGCTGAGTTCAAGGCCTTTCCTACACCCAGGCCAGCACCTGGGGGTGTCTGCATGCCGGAGCGTTCCCTGGCCCATGTTGTATAATGCACTGGAAGGAGCCAAGTCCTCAAGGGCTGCCACAGCCTTAAGCTGCCCCTGTGAGGACCCCCCCATGCCTGGCTGTCTTTGGTGACGGTCTCAGCTTGGAGCTCCCTCTGGGGGCTTCCTCATTAGCCCTTGTCTCGGGAATAGCCATCCGGTGCCCACTAGCTTTTAACAGAGGACCTGCGTGATGTCATTGAGAAAAGGTTGCCTCCCAGTCTTTTCTGAGGAATCCTCTGGTGTCCTTTTCAGAATTTGGGGTGGGGGGGAGAGGAGGAGAAGGAGGAGGAAACTCAGCTGCAGCATCAGCCTGGTCAGTGCAGGCAGGGAACTTGCTGTGGAGTCTTTTCAGGACCTTTGGAGCGTTTCCTGCTGAGAAGTTCAGCTCTTCTTCTTAATCTGGGCTGGGCGGCAGGGGGGGGGCAGTAACTGATGAGCAGACTCTGATTTGCCCCCACAATTTGCCCGGGAGACGTTTTAACGATACTTCCTCTCATGAATTGCTTTTCTTTTTTATTGCTACAAATAACAAAACAGATCTACCGTATTCAAAAACAAAAGCGAATTCCCTGTCCAGTCAATTGTGGGGATGGCCACCCTTAAGGACTGTAGTGCGGAAGTGCTGGCATTTCTGCCCTCCCCCAGGTGCCTTTCTACACGGTGCTGTGTGACCACCTCCCCGTGGGTGCCGACTGTGACATCTTGGTGGGCTACTTGGCCGTCTACAGGGTCTGCTTCGGCATGGCCTGCTTCCACCTGGGTCAGGCTGCCTTCCTGATCAACATCAAGTCCAGCAGCAACTTCCGGGCCCAGTTACACAACAGGTGAGACTCTGATGTGACCCCGGCAGCCCCTGCAAAAACCTGGCTGAGGCTGCTTTGGGGGTCTCCGAGTGCTGGGGAGCAGAGGAAGCTACAGGTCTGCCCGTCCAGGGGCCAGCCTGGTTATCTATGACCTCTTGCGGTCCGTTCCAGGTTCTGGTTCCTGAAACTCCTCGTCCTGGTGGGGCTCTGTGCAGCCGCCTTCTTCATCCTGGACCAGCGCTTCATCCAAGGTAAGAAGATCAGCAGAGCCCGGCAGCCAGATCAGGCCAACAGCCCATCTCATCCAGCATCCCGTCCTCACTTTCAAGAGGACACGCTGTAGGGCCAGCCCTCCTGCCCGGTTGCGGGCAAGTCTCCACTGTTTGTATTTCAACCTGCTCCCCAGCCAAAACAGACTCCCCTGGAGGAATCCTCTTTCTGCCATTCCTGGCCATGGCTGAGCCACCACCCCAGAGGTGGGGCTCGGCTTCCTTGGTGCCTGACACACACCCACACCTTGGTGTTCCCCTCCGGCTTTGTTCCCTGCAGCCTGGCACCTGGTTGGCGTCTGCGGAGGATTTGCCTTCATCCTTGTCCAGCTGGTGCTGATCACAGCCTTTGCCCACACCTGGAACAAAAACTGGTGAGTCTGCCCTCAGTGTGGGACAGGCGGGGCTCTCCTGGGGAGGGGGTGCAATGCTGAGGAGGGTGGGCTGGAGAGGGAGCAAGGCTCGGGTCGGTGCCCCAAGGCGGAAAGTCTTTCCCAATCAGCTCTTCCATCCCTCACAGGCTGACCGGTGCCTCCAAAGACAAGCGCTGGTACCTGGCCGTGTTCCTGGCCACACTGGGCTTTTATGCCGTGGCCTCCACCGCGTACACCTTTCTGTACAAATTCTACACTCACCCAGGCGGCTGCGTCCTCAACAAGGGGCTGCTGGCCTTCAACGGGGGCCTCTGCCTCCTCATGTCTTTCATGTCCATCACACCATGCGTTCGCCTCCGTGAGTGCTGGGTGTGACTGTTTTTGGTGGCGGGGTTGGGGAGCAGACTGGGATTGGAGGCAAGGAGCTCACAGGCTCAGATTGTGGCCTGCAAGAAGCAAAGCCTGGAGCTCCTACTGCTCAATTGGGAGGTGCCAGATCTGTGGCCCCGCCCTGGAAATCCCAGCTCGCTCGCTCTGTGTGTGTGTGTGAGTGAGAGAGAGGGAGGGAGAGAGGGAGATGTTCTCATCCAGCAGCTGCAAGACAAAGGTACCAGCTGCATGTGGCATTAAGTGCAGCACTTTATTGCATGTTCTGTGACTGAACATCCCTCAGTTTCAGTCACAGCACTTAAATTCCCAGGGCAAAAGTCAAGGGTACAATTCAGAAATAAAAGGCTTATTTCAAAGACAACTGAAGAGAATAAGAGCTTTAGGATTGCCAGATCAGGACTTCATGGATCAAAGCTTAAGGACATCACAACCTTCTTCAAATTCATTGCCAAGCATTTGGTCTCCTGTGGTTAGAGTGCTGGACTACAACCTGGGAGACCAGGGTTCGAATCCCCACACAGCCACAAAGCTCACTGGTGACCTTGGGCCAGTCACTGCCTCTCAGCCTCAGAGGAAGGCAATGGTAAACCACCTCTGAATACCATGAAAACCCTATTCGTAGGGCCGGCGTAAGTCGGGATCGACTTGAAGGCTGTTCATTTCCTCTTGGACACCCAACTCACTTTGCTATGCATACTTGAGTACCAGCCTGGGCGTGTGTGTGTGTGAGAGAGAGAAGGGAACACTCCAGCAATCCTGACTCACTCAAATTCCAGAGGGCTTCTCTTGCTCCAGCAAAACCAACCAATTAATTTTCTGACCCCAAGAACGATTGACATAAATGGCTGTGGGACTAACTGACTGAAAGGCTGAAGAGGTCCTGCATTTCAGAAGAGGCACTAAGTGTTCTTAAATAGCTGCTCTCTCTGCTGGCCAAGTCTGAAGCTGAATTGGCAGTTTTAAAGACAGATGCATCATCCTGAATACGGTCAGGTCCTGTCACTCATGAGTCATTGGCCTTCATTGCTTTGGGGGGAGGGAGTTGGGGGAGGGGGGCTTCTGGAGGGCACTGATAACCCCTCTGCCCATCTTCTGCTCTCAGGACAGCCACGCTCAAGCCCCCTGCAGGCCTCCATCATCTGCTGCTACGTCATGTACTTGACCTTCTCTGCCCTGTCCAGCCATCCAGCAGAAAGAGGTCTGTGGCAGCTGGAGCCTTTGCATTTGAGGGAGATCGGGGGCCAAGGGGGGCTCTCCAGGGCCTGATGTTGGTTTTCTCTCTCCCACAGTGCAGTTCAAGGGGCAAAATCTCACTGTCTGCTTCCCTGGCCTGAGCAAGGGTGGGATGCAGATCGAAGACACGACGGTGGCTGTGCTGGGCGCGGGTGTCATGTATGCTTGTGTCCTCTTTGCCTGGTAGGTACCGGCCTGTGTGTCCCTGGATTGACCCCCAGGAGGAGCCCAGCTTGTCAGAATGGGCCAGAGGAGGAATCTAGGGGAAAGAGCCCTGCACCCCCCTTGTCATATCTGACCTCTGGGGTAATGCCCTTGGGAGGCTGTTGTGGGATGCACCACCTCCACACCCACACGATGCTTTCATCAAAAGCACTTTGCTTCAGAGAGTAGCTCTGCCAAGGCATCCCCTTGACACTCACCCGTTCAGCCCACTTGGTTAACTTTGGGTCCCCAGTGTCACATTCGCCTTCTGCTAAATTAAAATGCTGCTCTGCCCAGCTCTTTAGCCCTGATGTGAGATGCCCAACTACCCTCCTGTTGAGCCAGCCCACAGAATCTGCCTGGGTTGCTGGCCTGGGCCTATGGGCATGCTGGCATAAGTGGATGGATCTGGTGCCAGGGAACCAGGAGGGGCCTCTGGATATGGTGGTATCCCATCCTGCAGTCAGGCTGTCCACAATGGCTGGGCAATGGTGTAAGTTGTCTGCAGTTTCAGGGAGTCACAGACCCATTACTAGATTGGGAACAGAGTCCCTATGTATGAGCCAGTCAGCATAAAAAGGGAGCCAGAAGAGTCCTTGTCCTTTCATGCTCATTGGAGCCAATTAGAGAGCATGGAGATGAGTCAGCCACTGAGAAGACTCATCTCAGTAGCTAACACACAGCCTCCCCTTTCATGCTGATTGGCTCCTAGGGACATCTGTTGTAGTGGAGTGTGGACTTGTGAGGCAACAGGGAGAGCAAGGGAGACGAGGGAAAATGGCAAAGGGAACCTGGCTGTGAGGGGGCATGGTGTGACTATCATGAAGGGACCCTGCACTTCTGAATTTTCCCAGCCACAGTAGTGTAGTGGCAGAGGATGGGCTGTTCCCAAGAAGGTCTCCTCCTCCTCCTCCTCCTGCTGCTGCTGATCTGTTCATTCTTGGCCTTCTCCTCCTGCAGCAACGAAGCATCCTTGCTTGCTGAGATGTTTGGACCTCTGTGGATGATCAAGATCTACAGCTTTGAGTTTAAGGTGGGTAGGAAAAGGTTTCTAGCAGGAAGGGAGTCCTCTTGAAAAGCAGCTGTTGGTCTTCAAGGTTCTTCTTGATCTCCAGGTCCTGAACAGACAATTTGTTTATCTGAGCTAATTCTGCTGTTTTGTTGTTTCTTTTATTTTTGTTTTAGTATTTTAAGCTGTAAATCACCACAAATGTCTTGGCAAGAAAGGCAACATCTAAAGGCAGTAAATAAAATAAATGCTTGAGGCCTGCTTCTTGTGATAGGCACCAATGTCCAATTCCCTGTGGTTTGCTCCCACAATGAAGAGCATGCACACATCTGACATTCATGATTTCCCTTGCAAAACACTGACAAGTAGGGGCCCAATCCTTCCCTCGTTACCACTTGCAAATATGAGCAGGGTTGGCATTCTCCTCTCCCTGCCTGAAGGGAAAAGCCACATTTGAAGCATGCACCTGCCCTTCATACATCACCCAAGGTTCATTCCTTGGCAATCAGAACTACACAGGCAGCGCTTAGTACAGAGGTGGAAAGCCTGCAGCCTTCCAGATGCTGCTCGACTGTGACTCCCATGATAATCTCTGGTGCTGACTTGGCCAGGCTGGCTGGGGCTGGTGGGAGTTGCAGTTGCCCATCCCTGCCTTAGTGCCTTAAGGGAGGGCCAGGTGAGGAGAGCATCTTGGCAGGTGCTGCCCATGTGGTGAGCCAAGAGGAGGAGGAGGCAGCAGCAGCACAGCTGGAAGAAGAGGGATTGTTTAAGTGGTGATGACCTGCCCTTGTCTTTTTGCAGGACCCCTCCTGTTGTTTCTGCTGCCCAGAGAAGATGGAAGAGGAGCTGGCAGGTGAGTGCAACTGAGCTCCAGGAGTAGTGTGAGGCCTTCCAGCACTGCCCTCCCCCCCCCCATGGGATGCAAGGCAAATCCCTCAAGCAGCACAGGGGGAGGAGCAACCTTTGGGGACGCCTTCTCATCTCAAGAGAGGCAATGGAATGCATAAGAGAGGCATGCACAATGGGGCATCGCCTAAGAGCCACACACACACACTCACTGCACTGTCATGGCTGCAGAGCAGGGCTTTGAACCCCTGGGCTGTGTGAGCAGGCAGGCCCTTTTTTGCACCTGGCCTAGGGCAGAGATGTGATCAGGAGAGGCCCTCTGCGGGGCAGCAGATTGCCCACAACGATGACCACGTGGTCTACAGCTATTCCACCTTCCACTTTCTCTTCTTCCTGGCCTCGCTGTACGTCATGATGACCCTCACCAATTGGTTTAGGTAGGAACGTCTCATCCCGCCTCTGCCTGCCCAGGCACTGGATGCCAACAGGCCTCGTCTGCCAGACTGGAGGCCGGGAGAGTGGAGGCCTCTGAGCTTGCAGTGCGGCTCCCCTGCTCTCTTGCAGCTATGAGAACGCTGTGCTGGAGCCCACCTTCACACACGGCAGCTGGTCCACCTTCTGGGTCAAGGTCATGTCCGGCTGGGCCTGCATCCTCCTCTACCTCTGGCTTCTGCTGGGCCTCCCAGACTCATGCCAGCGCAGCAGCTCCCTTCTGTGCATTGTGCGGCACCGCCGGCGCACCCTTCACCGCATCAGTGTTGCTGCATAGCTGCCTGGGCCTGTAGACTCTGTTGCCTGTGCCACAGCCTGCCGTGGGCTCAGCCGCCTCCTGGGACTGCCAAAAGCTGAGGCCAAGAGACCAAACAGGGCCCGGCCCTAAGTGGCTGTGGCAAGTGGAGGCCACCAATGGTGGTTGCAGTGCCTTGCCTCAGCTGGCAGCTTTAACATGGATGTGCTAGCAGGGGGTGGAGGGGCACCCAGTGCATTCCTCCCCACAGCAGAGGTTGCAAGGCTGTGCAAAATATGGGGCAGTGCTCCAAGTGGTGGGATCCCATTGATGTGGCAGAAGGAGCATGCAAAGGCCCCCTACGCAGCCAGTGGGGCTGAGGGGGGGGCACAAGGAATCCAGTCAGGTGCGCAGTGCCTCTCCCCAGTTCTCAGCTGTCGGGTGGGGTGGGGTCTTGTCAGTGAGTGACACCTCATTGGGGGTGAGGGGGATGAGGCTCTTCCCACGTGGACTACTAGTAGCGGTGGTGGAAGGGGATGCTGCCAAATGGGCGAAGGAGGCCTCCTTGTGACGCTGATTAGTAAGAAGGGACAGCTCCAAAAGGCTGGTTGTCATTGTGGACGTTGCACTTGCTCTGCCAATATATTCTAGTTCACCTGTAATGCTGCAGAATGCCTTTATTTATCCAAGAGCCCAGGCTGCTCTTCTGGACCCCAGTGGTGCCGAGACTCAGCCCACATTCTGGGCCACTCAGGGAAGTGCTTCTCCCTCCATTGCACAGGCAGCCACTCATTTCTAGCCACAACAGAGTAGCTGTGGGTTAGGTGGGAATGGCACTAATGTGCCTGTTGTATCCAGTGGTCTACACTCAGGCCTGCCCTTATGAATTTGGGGGTTCTCTCAGCGAGAGGGTTATCTAGAAGATGGGGAGCGCCCTTCCTTGCACATCTGGGGCTCTGTGGACAGGAAGAGAGTGGCCCTTGTGCAGCTGCAATGCGGAAGGGTAACAGGATGATGAGCATATCCTTGGCAGAATTTGGGACGGACTGTGGCTGCCTCACAGGGGCCTACGGAGGATGTTCTGTCTGTGGGAAAACTGCAGTCGCCGTGGTCTCTGCCCTGGTTCCAAAGCACTACTCAGGTTCTCCTTCAAGGCCTGCTACCACTGAGGCAGCGTGGACAATCACTGGACAGATGAAATCCAGTCCTGTGGGATGAAACCAGCCTGTCCTCCCCCTCTTGCCAAGCAGAAAGGTGGGAAAGGCACCGTGGAACCAGGCCTGCAGTCAGGCCTGCCCTGATGAATCTGATCATCAGAAATAAGACCTCAAGCTGCCAGAGGCAATCTGGGCCTGTGCAACACCTGCAATGAGGCCGGCCACGGTAAGAGCCAGGGAAAGCAATATATTATCAGGCCTTGGCAGAGGGAGTCACAAAAGCGACGAGAGCAGGCCCTGAGTTAATCTTATCTGGCATCCAGGCAATGGTGTAAGGCAGGAAAGTTGCCAGACTGTTTGGAAAGAGCAACCATTCAAATATGACCAGAAAGTTGTATTTAATTTTAAAGGAAAGGATTCTTCTTTCTTTCTTTTTTAAAGGAGAAAATATGAACAAAATGACGGTTTGGAAGAAGATTAAAATCACTACCATAGAGGTTGAAATAAAATTTAGTTTACAGCTTAGATAAACCTTAAGCCTTATACTTTAAGACAAACAAGTCCCGCAGGATGCTAGCATGGCTAAGCAGCAGCACAACAGAGGCTGTAAAAGGAGGTGGGCCACCCTCAGGCCCTGCCTGCCCCTGACCTTCCAGGGACATCTGGCTGGCCACACAGGATTAGACCCTGACCCAATGAGGCAAGTCTGTGGCAAGAGACTGAGAGGCCCAATATGAGCTGGCCACTGACCCTCATCTTCTAGGCCCATCCTCCAGGGTTAGCGCAAACCCAGCACCAGGGGCTAGGACTAGGGCCACACCGACTCTTGGAATCCTTGTAGCCGGGTAAGACCCCTTCTTGCCAGCATCACCTGCTGCTCCCTGAACTGGGGCACTGGTCCCCTCAAGGCACACTTTCCTCTGCTGCTCCCAGGAGGGTAGCGGAGGCGAGACTGGAAGGTGTGCTGCAAGGCCCCTGCACATCTCAGCCAAGGGGTGGGGGGCAACTAGGCTGGCTGTTGAGTACCCTGCTGCTATCATGTTAGTGCCCCAGTGCCTGGGAGCACCAGCTCACCTTCAGTATGAGGTTCCTCCCCAGCCACAGGGGCACCCTTCAGCCCAAAGGAGGCAGGATCTGAACTACAAGTCTGGTTAAAGAGCCAGGAGAAAAAAAAGACTTTGAGTACCTTCTTTCAACTCCTGTCTAATAAATGGCTACTTAAAGACTCCCCGAGTCATTCCTGGTTCATCTGTAGAAGGGTTTGGGGATTATTCCCCCACTCCCCCAAATGGCTGCCACAATAACCTTTGAGGGTGAGGAGGCCTTTTCTGGGACTGCTGCCTGACCACAAACACCCTCAGCAAGCGCCTCCTCGGCTGTCTGTTAAGAACATGGGGAGAGCCTGGCTGCTCAAGGCGACCCATTTAGACCAGCAGCCTGTTCTCACACTGGTCAGCCAGATGCCCCACTAGGAAACCCGCCAAGCAGGACATGAGCACAACAGCAACTCTCTGCATGTGCAACTGGTACTCAGAGGCATCCTGCTGGCTGGCAGCCATTCGCGGCCTTATCCTCTGCCATAAATTTGTCTAATTCGCTTTTAAAGCCATCCAAGTTGGTGGCCATCGCTGCCTCTTGTGGGAGCGAATTCCACATGCGCTGTGTGAAGGAGTGAATCTGTCTTGAACCTTCCAGTATGAACTTCCTTGAAGGGGCTCAGCTGGGTCCTGCTATTATGAGAGGAGCAAAAAGCTTTTCTTTGCTCACTTTCATGCGTTGCTTTACACCCTCCTATTGCGACCCCCACCCTTGCTCATTTGTTTTCCTAAACCAAAAAACCCCAAATATTGAAACCTTTCCTCACAAGGCAGTTGCTCCAGCTCCCTGATCATTTTGGCTGCCCTTTACCACACCTTTCCCAGCTCTACACTATCCTTTTTGAGGTGAGCCGGCAGGCACCAAGCAAAGTCTCTCCTGCTTATTGGGGCTTGAGTTTAACAGGCTGTATTTACTGAGTTTTCCATTCTTATGCTGTCTGCTTTGTTCAGCTTATCAGCTGGTAGCATCAACTCATGGCTGTACTGTTTTGTTATTGTCTTTAAGAAACAATTAAGGTTCTTTAAATCAGCCATTTTAGGTTTTTGACGACTGTTTCGATATTGTTATGAATTGTTCTCTTACCCGTTTATGGTAAAAATGTGGCAGACAAACTTTAGAAAATAAATCAATGTAAACAAGTCTTCCATGATGATGGAGGCTGTGAGCACCTCCTAGATAGCACCCATCCTTGTATTGTATTAAAGCACAACCTCCAGCTATCAATTACCAGGAGGGCCCACAGGCACAACCATTGCACAAGGCTGCCCAGACCCATACACGCACGCATGCCTCGTTGGTGATCCATTACCGCTTGCCTGGCCTCCTTCATCTCCTGCAGTAATTGTTCAGCCAACACAAATAGGAAAACTACTTTAATGTGTAGTGATTCTAGCAATGGCTGCCCCAGGCTGGGCTCCTCCCTTCGCCAGCCTCAGGGGTGCAGGAGGCGCAATATCGGCCATGATAAGCCCACGGTGGTTCCAAACAGGGGGGGCAGAGCAGGAGTGTGAGTGAAGGGCAGGGAAGTGGGTGCTCACTGCGCAGGCCTCCTAGGACTCTTGCTTTCCCCAGCCGGGTCCTACTTTGGCTGGGGCTGGGGCACCTCCTTCTCCTTGGCTGCCTTCTGCTTTTGCTGCATGATTTCAGAGTCTCTGGGGAGAGAAAAGCAGCAGCATTCAGGCTGGCTGCAGTCCCTGAGATGAGAAGGAGATCACAGGCCTGAGGGCAGGGACTGTCTGGCTAGCGCACCCCACCGAGAAGGCAGGCGGGGGCAAGGCCAGGAATGCCTCCCCCCTCGGAACATGCTGCGGGCCTTTGCGGGCTTCCAACACAGGACTCGCAGAGGTGGTCGAGCACAGCTCAGTGGAGCCTCCAGAGCCAGGGACAGGCCCTCCCGAGTGCCCAAAGGGGTTGCCAGCTTGCCCGACCCGGCAGTAGCAAAAACAAGCCAGGGTCTTGCGGCTTCTTAAAGAGTTATGGGGGCTGGCAGCAAATGACAGGGGCTCTCCTAGACCCAGAATGCCCTACCTCTGAAAAAAACAATTTGAAAGCGGCCCGAGAAGGCCCTTCCCTGCCAGAGCTGAGGCCCCCGCCCTCTGCCCGCCGCGTCCACCACCATCACCCAGGGGCGGCAGGGATTACCGAAGGGGTGCTGGAAGGGTTGGTAAATCCGGCCCCAGCAGGCAAGGCCGGTCGGGGAAGAGCCGCCTCCGGGCACGCCCGCGCCCCCGCCTGCCGACCCTCCCTCGCCCGCCGACCCTCCCTCACCGCTGCTTGCGGGCGGCGGCGGAGAGCCCGTCGTCGCGCCGCTTGCCCTTGCCAGTGTCGGCCTGCTTCTTCATGTTCTTGTTCCGCGCCAGTTCGCGCTGGTTGCCGCCTGCAGGGAGAGCGAGAGAGAGAAAGGAGGAGAGGAAGGAGAGGCAGCCCCCCCAGGGAGGAAGGGAGGAGGCGCCCCCGCAGCCGCCCACCCACGGGGAGGAAAGTGAAGCGCCCCCCGGGGGAGAGAGAGGGAGGAGGGGATGGCGGGGGTCTCTCGCTTACGCGTCATGGCTCCGCTTCGCTCCCGTCCCGAGGCAGCTACTGGCACAGCCCAAACCAGCTCCGCCCCCGCCGCTGCCCGATTGGCCACCCCGCAGAGGGGCCAGGCGGCCATTGGCCCGCGAGCGCCAGGAGGCGGCCCCCGGCCCAGGCGGACGGCTCAGATATTGGCTACAGGGAAGGAGGACCAAAAAAAGGAGGCGGCGCCGCAGGAGGGCAGCTGAGGCGCAACGTGGCGACATCAAAGCCCCGCCCCTTCGCTGCGAGTGGCTGTGGCTGGGAGGGGCGAGGCCCAGCCCACCCCTCCTCCTCCGCCTTGTGCACGTGCACGCCCAGTGTCAGACTAGGACCTGGGAGACCAGGGTTCGAATATCCGCACAGCCATGCAAAACTTCCTGTTAGAGCCATAAGGCAATGGAACCAATTAGCTGGAGCGGTAGTGGGCTCTCTGACACTGGAGACATTCAAGAGGCAGCTGGACAGCCATCTGTCAGGAATGCTTTGATTTGGATTCCTGCATTGAGCCAGGGGTTGGACTGGATGGCCTTATAGGCCCCTTCCAACTCTACTATTCCATGATTCTATGAAGCTCGCTGAGTGACCTTGGGCCAGTCACTGCCTCTCAGCCTCAGAGAAAGGCAATGGAAACACACACACCCCTGAACACTGCTTATCGTGAAAACCCTGTTCATAGGGTCGCCATAAGTCGGGATCGACTTGAAGGCAGTCCATTTCCATTTCAGTGCTAGACCTACAAGAGGGTTTTTATCTCACAAAATCCAGCACAGCCTGGCTTTACAGAGGCAGCCACCCACTTCTTATTCCGATGCTCCTCTCCTCTCCAGTGGGTGTGTGGGACAGGTGGGGGAATTAGGGCAGTCTCTCTGTTCTGGGTCACAAAGGCCCTCAGACTCCTTGGAGGAGCTTTCAGATGAGGCTGCCAGTGCCAGGGGCTGAATATGGAAACTGAACCCTGTCCTGGGGTTGAGCAGGCCAGGTCCCTGGCACCGGACAGGTGGTTCTCCCAAAGACTCATCAAAGCTCCATAACTGTGTCAAGAAGGGATGCAGCAGGCACCCAAACCCATCAGCACAGTATGTAGATGGGAGGCAGACAGCTGGTATAACACAGTGGGGAGGAGAGCCTGAGTCTGTGAGTTCCAATCCCCACTCGTGTCTCCTAGGCGTCAAGGGCCAGCTAAAGATCACCCCACAGAGAGTGGCTCAGGCGTTACATGCCCTGCCACCTGTGCAGCCATGGGCAAGCTGTAGAGTCCCAAGGAGCCCAGTTGCCCCCCAGCTGGCAGTTGAGGACAAGAAAGGGGCTGGCTTGTGTAGCTGTGGCAAACTGAGCAGGCCCTAGCCAGCTGGGGAGAACCAGCCTCAGAGGGAGGCAATGGTAAACCTCCTCTGAATACCTCTTACCATGAAAACCCTATTCATAGGGTCGCCATAAGTCAAGATCACTTGAAGGCAGTCCAGATGGGAGACAGTAATGCCCAGTGGCTGGAGTCTCTCTGGATGAGCTACAGAATCAGGCAGACAGCAGGTCTGAAAGGGGCTGGGAGAGGCAGCCATGAAGATTTTGCCAGCAAGGAGCAATGCCTCTAGGTACCCCTGGGCAGCCTGGCCTTCCACACCGGAACTAGTGAGCCCACCTTCGGGGGCCCCGTTCTCATTTCTGAGGTCCTCCCAGCTAAGCTGACGGGGAGTGGGGGCTCCGGCCTTTTGGTAAAGGCGTCAGGACGGGGCCTCCTTCACCTGGACCCGAGGTTTGCCCGACGGCCGAGGAGCCGCTTTGCGCAGCCCTGGCTGTCGCGGGGGTTTTTGCTCCGGGACCTCTTTTGTCCGGGCCTGGAGAAGGCTCCCAGAGCGAAGCGACGACGCAGTCGGTCGTCCGAGGTCGGAGCTTTTGGAGCTCCGCAGCCGCGGCGGCAGAGCGGGGAGGAGCCTGCCCGCCCAGTCGACGAGCGCAGGCCCCGCCCAGGCTCGGCTCACTCCAACCATGCCGCGGCGGCAGACGGAGCGCCTCGCCTACCGGCCCCGCTCACGGGGCGCGCGGCTTAGCCTCTTCCACCTGAAGCTGACCGACTCGGCCCTGCAAGCCTTGCTCGCCTACCAGCGGCTTCGGGTAATGATCGACGGAGGGGCCAGCGGGCTGGAGGCGCGGGGATGGGTGTCAAATGGCGGGAGGGGCTTAGTTTTCACGGCCTGCTTTCTCCGCAGGTGGCGGCGCCCCGGCCCGTGATCGCCTTCCAGGGCAGCCAAGGGGTGAGTCTGCGGGAGGGGGGTCGTGACCCTCCCGACATCGCCGGGTCTGGGCAGAGAGGAGCGGGAGGGGTGTTGCTGCTGCTGCTGCTGCGGGCGCAGCCTGCTAATGAGGTCCCCGCGGCTTTCAGCAAGCCGGCTAACGAGTCTCGGGCGAACTGCAAGCCAAGCCTGGCTGCAGAGTCCTCCCCGCGGAGTCCTGTTTTCCTGGGGGGGGGGGGGAAGGCTGCCGAGGTTTTTCCGACGGGCACGAGACGAAAGTGATCGGGATCGGGACCCTCCCCCGCAGGTTTCTTGGCTGAAGTCTCCGCTACCCGCGGAGACCTTGAGCCGGGGCGGGCGAGGCAGCGGACTGGGCTTGGGCTGGGACCCCGTCTTCCGCGCCAGGAAAGGGGCGGCGCTCTGCTCACTTCAGTTCATTCACATGTACCAGTCCCGGGCTTGGAGGGGGCGCGCACCACCGCTGGGCCAAGCGGGGCTCCAGGGTGGTCTGCGACTGCTCAGACTCGTTCCTTCTTTGCTGCTGGGCAGTACCTCAAGGTGCCCTGTGCCGCCGCCGCCGGCCGTCCCGAGCCCCGCACCTTCCGCTTCACCTTCTACCTCTCGCGCTACAGCAAGGAGCAGCCTCAGGCCAGTTTCGACTGCGTCCGCCAATCCTGCTCCAGGTGGGCTTCCCCCCCCCCTTAGGAGAGCCGGCCTGGCCCGTCCCGCCGACTGACGCTGTACCCAAAAGCCTGGGGCTCCCCCCTTGAAGTCTCCCTGGCTGGGAAGAGAGCCGGGGTTTGGGAAAGGGGGAGCACCCCAAGCCCTGCCCTGAGCGCGGCTGTTCTTTGCCCAGGCCGGGCGGCCACGAGCGGCTGGAGAGCCGAGGCGCCATCCAGGAGAAAATCACCATTTGCGCCGCGGTTGAGTCTTCCCAGCTGCCGAGGAGTGTGGCGCCAGAGGCCCACAGCCAGGCGCCCCCGGCCACTTGGCCCACTCTGCCACACCAAGGTGAGGAGGGGCGAGGGAGCTGGGTCTCTTGGACACACGCACACTCATTTCTTTTACAAATATAATTAAATTGATTACAGACCACTTTCTCCCCCCTACTTTCTTGGGGTGCCTCCTGAACTTTTAGGCTGACTACAGGCCATCTGCTCACCTGTGCCACTTGAGCCAGGCTCAGCCCAGAAGTCTCCAAAGCCGCATAGAAGGGGAAGAGCAGCTTCCCAGCTGCAAGGAGGGCTCTCCCTCTGCCATGGCCCTGGCCCTGTAAGGGCCTGGCCGGGCAACAGTCCAGGCTCCGAGAGCCCAGGCAGGTGCCCATTGCCTCCCTTTGCCTTGATTTTCTGCTTTTCTCTCTGCTGCAGCAAGGAAACCGGCTGCAGATCCCCGAGGGAAAGGCAAGGCAAGCAGCCCCTTGGCTAAGAAGCCCCCGACTCCAGGGGCATCCTGTGCACAGCTTCCAGTCCTGCTGCAGCCCCTGGAAGGAGAGCCAGCTGGGGCAATGAGGCTGGGCCTGCAGGAGAGACCACAGGTGCAGGCAGAGGTAGGTGTGCCAGGAGCCACTAGGCTGGGCTTCCCCCCCTTGCCAAAGCCTCCCTCACCACCCTTTTGTCCTCCAGACCCAGGAAAGAAGCTACAAGTTGGAAGAGCAGCTTTTGGAGCCACCGAGGCAGGAGCATGGGCCAGAATACACCCCGCAGCAGCACCAGGAGGCAGCGCAGCTCTTGCAGAGGTAGAGCAACTGGCTGCAGGAGTGATGCTGTTGCAGAGGGGACTTGGCAAGGGAGGGGGCCTCTGCGTTTGCTCGTCCTCCCTCCCCACGTGCATAATTCCTTGGGAACACCTGTGCATCTGCTCCCTGCTCTTTGTTGCCAGCTTTCAACAACCCTTCCCCCCTCCTTCCTGCAGGAAACAGGCCCAGCAAGCTTTGGCTGGATCCTTCCTAGGCCTTCCTTCTGAAAGGTTTTCCTCTTCTCAAGCTGGTAGTCCGCTGAGAGGGGTGAGTCAGCTTTCCTCCGTGCAACAGTGGAGCTGAGGTGAATGTCAAGGGCTTTGATTGAGAGCAGCAGGCCGCTGATGCCATGGCAAGACTGCAGTTGCATCACGCTCACACAGCACCCAATTCCCAGGCTTTGCAGGCTCCTGCGGGCACGGAGCAGGGTGGTGAAGACAGGCTTTGTCTTCCATTTATGCCATTCTAGTTTGGAGCCTGCAATGAGCCAGCACGACCTGCCTGCATATTGCAGAACTTTTCTGAGTTGTCCCCCCAGCATTAGTTGTTCGGTAGGGGTTCCTGCCCGGTGGGAGCCCTCCTCATGCTGTTCTTTCAGGTCTCCACTTGGCAGAGACACTGCAGGAGCGACTTGACGTTTCAGAGGCTACAGCCTCTCCGTGCAGCCCTTGGGCCAAGATCCAAAAGGTGGCAGGGGCCCCATTTCACAGGAGCAGAGAGCAGCTGGTGGGGACGCAAAATGGAGCCTGTGGCAGGGTCCCCTGAGAGCAGTGCCCAGTCCTATGGCAATAAGCTCCCAGGAGAGGGTCATAGCACCGAGGAGGCGGTGGCAGCAGCAGCAGAGGCGGCAGCAGCGGCAAGCAATGGAGCAAGAGAGAGCAAATGGCCAGGGCAGACACTTCCGCCAGCGCTGCAAGGTGAGGAGAGCCTGGCTGGGACATGGCTCAGAGAAGCAACATCTAATGTGATGGTAATTGGGACCTCACCAGTCCACTCCTGACCTTGGGCAGGAGGTTTGACTTCCTAGCCCAACAGACTGAATTCAGGGACAAATGCCCTGTGTGCAGTCACTAGGGCCTGAAGGGCTCCCCAACAGAGCCTGCCGCTTCAGTTGCCTTCTAGACACTTTGCACTACAACCCCCATCAGACACAGCCCAGTTGGGGTGGTGGGAGTCGTAGTCCCAAACAGTGGGATGGCATCAGGTTGGGGAAGGCAATTTAGAGGCAAATACTTGTGGAAGGAGCAAGTGCCCATTCAGGGCAGCGGCAACTACTCCCTTGTTGCTGACTCAGCTTTCCGTTGCC
Organism: Rhineura floridana; assembly: GCF_030035675.1. Lineage (NCBI taxonomy): Eukaryota > Metazoa > Chordata > Lepidosauria > Squamata > Rhineuridae > Rhineura > Rhineura floridana. The sequence continues at coordinate 413,345 of NC_084493.1, read as the reverse complement.
CCTTCTCCCAGGCCACGGCAGCACCCCAGCGGAGACCCTCAGCTACTACTTGTAAGTATCTAGCTGCAGTGTGCAAAAGGCAAGGGCACTTGGGGGCAGCATTTCCTTCATGGGTGGGAGGACTCGCAGCCACATCTCACCTTCAGGACTTTCCCCAGCCCTGGTCCTTGCCCTTCTCAAAGACTTTTGCTTGGCTGGAACGTGCCTCGGAGCTGGAATACCTCTTGCTTCTCCCTGAATTGAGGATGGAGGTAGGTATGGGCACAAATCTGACACAGCCGCCTTCCAAGGAAAGTCTCAGCCATTGCCTTGCCCATCTCCCACCCCCTGACCCATGAGGAAACAACCCTTGGACTGGCCAAATGTGGTAGGGTCGATGGATTGCTGAGAGACCGATGCTTGGCTTCCCAACACATATGATGTTTGATGTCTCAGGTAAACTCCCCAAGGGAGGAGGTTGGCCTTCCTCTGCAGCCTCCAGGTCACACACATGTCTTTTGGAACTGTAGGAAGTATGTCCCCATTCACTCAGTGCAGCAGTACCGAGCCTACAAGGAGGACTTCAGTGCAGATTATACCATATACCGGCACCTCCATGCCAGGATTGGTAGCGTCAGCAGGAGGTTTGCCCAGCTGGGCACAAGGATCAGGCTGATGCAGCATGGAACTGAGGAATACAAGGTAACAGCAGCCTAGGAAGCAAGAGAATGGGGGGCAGGAGGAAGAGACTCCCTGGCTTAGTGGGTCTCACCCAGCACTCTTGGATTATTTCAGGTACTGGCAGATCAGATTTTGCAAGAATACAGGCACTTCAAGAAGGTAAGGCTAGTGCAGTGGGAGCCAAGGGGGCGCATTTCTTTCCCAAAAACGACTGACCCCTTTTTCCTCTGTAGGTGTATCCTAATTACCAGAAAGAAAAGAGACACTGCGAGTATCTGCACCAAAAGCTCTCCCATATCAAGGGCCAAATCCTAAACTTTGAGCAGCATGTAGCTGGACACGTGGGCTGTGGTGAGAGATGAAGGCCCTGGCTGGCCAGCAGCATCGCCTGAAACTCCTCACAAGGAGGCAGAAGAGAGTGGCTGAACTGCACTGTAGTTGATAAAGAGCAGCTGATTTGATTGCTCCTGCAGCAAGCCTTGTTCAGCTCAACAGCCTCTGCTCACAACACATTCCTCTTATCTTTTGGTCCAAGTCTGCCATGCAACAACTTGCAAGCAAGAGGCAGGTTTCCTGTTTCCGTCCAGAGTTTGGTCTGTGGCCCCTCAACAGGCTGCCCTGCACTCAAAGGGAGCGAGTGCTCCCTGCCCCCACATCCTTCAGAGCAAGGTTTCTGCAGCAGCCGACAGATGCTTCAAAATTAGGCTACCCAAAACTACAGAACCCCTCTTTAGCCTGAAATAAAGCTCTGCCTTCAAAGCAGCTGCTTTAGGATTACTTCCTAGACAGCAACTATACAAGTCTTGTGCCTTTCAAAAAGCTTGGAAAATGTTGGCAGTCATGTTTTTTTTCATAGAAGCGTAACTGAATATGTCAATACTTACTAGGATCATACTTGGTTAAGTTCAGTGCACAACTGCCAGACCCCTTTCTTAAAGAAAAACTCTGAACTAACATGGTCTGTGCAGAATTCCAGCTGCCACAGTTATTTACCACCTACCAGGTCTGAGGGCTGAAGGGAGATAACAGCATTCAGCTTCTCTTAGTAAAGGTTATTTGAATGAACAGGCTGGTTTCTTTCCTCACATGGCAATCCATCAGTTATACTCATCTAGAGGGTGGGGGTGGTAAGCAACACTGTTTTGGCCCAGCTGTAGAGCTGGGCTATTCTAGGCAAAAAAAACAAAAAACCTTCCCAAGGACAGCAGAGTTATTCAATAATAACCAGAAGGCTCTCTTGGCAGAGCAGACACCCAAACTAGCAAAGCACCAGAAACAGACAACATGTCTCCTCCCTTTCAAACAGGTCAAACAAGCTAGTTGACTTTTCAGCAACAGGCCCAAGTCTCTGCTCCCATCATCACGCAAAGGCACCTTGGGGCCTAAGGGGGTCATTTATTGATTCACTTCTCCAAATGTACAAAAAAATATAAAACAAACCCTCCCCATCCCCACCCACAAATATCAGCCAGTCCAGGGCATCCATGGTAAGTGCAGCTAAGAGAGAAGGGGGCAGGAAATTAAACAGAACAGCAGCAGCTGGGTCCCCTCTGCCCCAAGTGGCTTTACTTTCCAACAACTTTTACTGCACCACAGGGCCCTTGCCTCCAGGAGCGGCTTCAGGGCTCCTCTGCAGATGAGGAGGAGGAAGAAGAGGATGATGCCAAGGTACCCTACCCCCTCACAGATCCTCCTTGGGCACCTTCTTCTTTTTCTTGGGTTTTTCATCCTCCTGTACAATGGGTGGGTACGCGGCCTCCCGCTTCAGGTAGCTGATGAAGTCACTCACCTCACGCCCCCCCTGCCAAGCGGACAAAAGTGAGATGAGGTGCAGACACTGCTGGGGCACTGGACTCCCTGGTTGCCATTCACTACCTCCCACCCCTTCCATCTTGACCATTTATGTTACTTAACCACACTGGAGTTAACTGAGGAAAGAAAAACAGCCTCATTGCAGCCACTACTTAGAAAAAGGAGATGCTTGTAATTCTGCTCCAGAGAACTCATTTACAAGCATGAAGACTAACCTCGTATTTCTTTGGACTTTGCTTGCTCCCCGCAGGTGAAAAGTAAATTGTAGGGAAGCTGTCAACAAAAACAAGAGAGACGACTCAGCCAGGCATATTCAGTACTCTGTGGTATTCTGAATGATTGCCCTGCAGGAAACGGAGGCCTCCATACAGCAGTCTTCAAGGGGACAGTGCAAGCACACACAGCCTACCTGTGGGGCCCAAAGAACTCCTAAAAGCCCAGAAGCCTCCACTGCAATGCCTGCATACACAGGCCAACTACTCCGTCAGCAAGAGCTGACTGGGAGAGCAGGCAAGGGCCAGTCAGTGGTTACCAACCAGAGCGTCTTACCCTCGGACTTCATAGGGAGAAGGCACATCATTGGCTGTGGCATCCATCTTGGCTATAATGATGTTGGGATCTTTGCTGAGCTGTTGAAAGATAAGTCAGTTAGCAGCTGTGCCCTGGCAGCAATTAACTCTTGATAGGAAAGTGGTGTCAGGAGGACCTTGTCCCAACACACGGGGCCAGGGTGGATACGAGCCATTCCCTCTAGCAGTCCCCACCATTTGCAGCCCATAAACAGAGGCCTCTATGAAGACAAAGACCACCTAGGGCACAGCACCCAGGAACAGCCCTCTATGGTCCAGCTCCTCAGGCATACCTTCTCTCCAAGCTCCTTGTATTTGGGTTCCAGATTCTTGCAGTGGCCACACCACGGTGCATAGAACTCCACAAGCACATCCTTGCCCTCTGCATTCACAATTTCATCAAAGTTCTCAGCCACAACCACCTGGGGAGAGAATGCGCAGGCTCAAATGAGCAGGTAAATCTAAGGACTGAATTGGCCTCTGACTTGTCCTGTCTGTGCATGGGCAGGAGCAACCGGCAACCCTGTGAAAAGGCTCTATTCCTCCCCTGCCCAGTCACCACCACATGGTAGAAACAGGGCTGTGGCTTTTCTGCCCATTCCCAACTCCTCTCCTCTATGGTGGCAGAAGCGCGTCAGTGTTGCAGAAACCCTGGAGTTTCAACACACACTCTAAAAAGCCTAGCTCCCATGGAACACAGAGACACAGGCAGCATCTAGAGATGTGAAGGTTTTTTTGGGGGGGAAACACTAGGGGTAAAGTATTTTCCCAGGCCTTCACATCTCTAGCAGCATCTCACTTTCCCAAGAGTTTACATTAAAGATTTTATATAGCACCTATGTGAAACCATCAGAAGTCACCTGAAGGTTTTGACAGTGTCATCAACATGCAGATGACATCCAACTCCACCTCAGTTTCCTATCGGCCCAGGGAGGCTGTGGAAATCCTGGGCTTCAAGTATTCAGAGACAGGTTTGGTGCGCATTAAGGGCAAATAAACTGAAACTTAATCCAGTTAAGATGGATATCCTGTGGCTGTGGAAATTCAAGCATTTATTATATAGGATGCTACTGGGATTATTATTTACCTTTATGGTATGGGCTTTTTAAATCTAAGTTGTAATTTCAATTGCATGTTTTAATGTCCATTTATCAAACTGTATTTGCTGTTAATGTAATCCACCATGGAAAAGCTATAGTTTTAAAAGACACTTAGAAAGATCTTAATAAATAAGCACATTAATCATATTTAAATTGCATTAAAATAGCATAAAACTGAGAAACTCATGGGCAGTTTGGAATGGGATCTGAGATCTCTGGGGGTGCTGCACATCAGTCACATATATAAGGCCAACAGCTACAGCATGACCCAGAATACAGCAGAGGTCACCTTTCCTGGACATTCTGAAGAGCGGCATGCTCTCTTTAGAATAGGGATAGTGAACTGGTGGCCCTCCAGATGTTGCTGGCCTACAGCTCCCACCATCCCTGATCAATGGCCATGCTGGCTCAGGCCTATGGGAGTTCGGAGTCCAACATCATTGGGCCGGGGGGGGGGGCGCAGGTAGCAACAGTTCCCACCTTCACAGGCCCATCGTTGTTCTCTGGGATAGACTCTGATTTCAGGTATCTCTTCAGCTTTCCATCAAAATAATCCTGAAGGAATCTCTCCAAGGCCTTCCCATCACGTCTGCAAACCAAAGAAGATAATTGTTTCAACCGGTTTGTTTCCACCTGTACTTCCCTCCAGAACCTCTGGAAGCAACCTTAGCCTTTCTATGCTGCTTCCTGTTCTTTCTAGACCTCAGTCTGCTGCTTTTCCTTGAACTGTGCAGTGTAAAGTCAACAGAGTATCTTCCAACCAGACCCCCCGGAAGCAGTTTGCATCCTGAGTTAAGAAGCCATTACTAAGGCAAGCACTGGACAAACACTCCACTTACGAGAATTCCTCCTGCATGGCAAACTTCTCCCCTTTGGCTGTCCTGACACCAACAACAGGAACATCACCAGTAGATCCATCCAATCCAAGCTCAGAGAGCTCATGGCCAAAAGCCTTCCTATCAGCAACAGCAAAGTTGAGCTTGTGTCCAGCATCCAGGAAACTCTGGGCCACTTTCATCACTCTGCAGAAACATCAATACAGCTTTTTGTTGTGACACCTCAAGACAACCAGGAGTCTGCAAGAAGCCTTCAAGGCCTGAAATGCTACTCTACCACAGCAAGTCATTTCAATTAATTAGAGCCAAGGTTGGAAATTTCCTGGTCCAGACAAGAGTGTGCAGCATTCAGTCAGGGTCAAGGCAACCACAAGCTCCAGAGTTAGAGGATCAAGAGAGTTTGGAGCAGCCTCAAAGAGTCACCAAGATGATTAGTGCGCGGTCAAGGGAGGAAGTGCCGCTGCTCAGCCTCCTTCTACAAGTCAGTCACTTTTGAAGGGGGACCTCTGCAGCCAACTCCACTTGTGCCAGCCAGTTGCTAGTTTCTTGCACATCCCTGACAGTCAACATAAGTAGAGTCTGCTGGATCAGGCCAAAAGGAGGCCCATCTAGTCCAGCATCCTGTTATCGGAGTGGACAACCAGATGCTTCAATGGGAAGCCCACAAGCAGGAGTGCAACAGTAACTCTCCGCCAGTGCCTCAGACAATGGAGGCAGAACATGGCCATTGTGGCTAGAAACCATTGATATTACTTTAACCTTGTATATTTTTATAGAAAGCTCACACATCCGGGGCAAGTGCTGGAAGTCTGCTTCCCAAGCTCTTCGACAGCTTATAGTTCTCAGCTATTCCGTCCAGCGATCAAACTTCTCCAGGGTCCTGTCCATGCTCTCCATGGAGAAAGGAAGCTCACCTGTTGCGCCAGTAGTTGGAGCCCTTGGGATTCTTTTCATAGTCCACATCATAATAAGCCACCAGCAGATCCTTCCCTTGGATCAGTTCTTTGTTGTCTTCAGTCATGTGTGGGCAGATGCCAAAGCTAAAAGACAGAAGTCCCTCACATGAACATGTGGATTGCATACCTCAGACATACACTAGACCAACAAGAATGATGCTGTCATACGCTTACATGTTCTCCTGAAGGAACTTCTTGATCTTGCCAGTAGTGATCTTGTCCTCTGTGTATCGCACAGAGTTGTCCTCAAACTTGTTTGTCAGGTGTGGGGGACGGAACAGGATGATGCCTCTGTGGAAAGTTGATCATTGCATCTTGACACTGGGCAATGCACACACCACCCCAAAACAGGCTCCATTCTGCTATGATTATCCTTTGAATATTAGACAGGCGCCATCTCTGCTATCTTTTCAGCGCCTTTTGAAGACTTTCCTCTTTCAACAAGCCTTTTAAGTTGAGACCTATCCCACTCTGCATCTATGTCAGAATTGTTTAATATGTTTTTTAATAATGTTTAACCTTTTTTAAGATTGTTTTTTAAAATTGTTTTTAATGCAGTTTTGCCTTAATGTATCTTAAGATCTGTTTTTATGAAGTTTTTTGGTGCTTTGCTTGCCGCCCTGGGCTCCTGCTGGGAGGGTGGGATACAAAATAAATAAATAAATAAATAAATAAATGCATAGCCCACAAATGGGACTACTTTTTCTTTCCGTATGGGCATCTAGTCCAATCTGTTGGCAGCGCCTCAGCTGTTTAACCAACTCCCCAAAGAAGAGCTGAATGACAGCCAGCAAGCATCTCAAGCTCTGACTTGCCTGCTCCCTGCAGGTGGTAGGATAAACAAGATGGAAACAGCCCAGCAGGGACTTGGGAGTTTGCAGGGGGATGAGGAGCACCGTGGCAGGTACAAGGAGAGGTGCCAAGATCAAGGTTTGGCTATAGCAGGGACCCATTTCATGCAACTGGCCCAGTACTGTTAAAGCGCAGCCCAACAAGAGCCAGTGGTCTATCCCTGAGGGAAAACTTGCCATACAAGTGGGGAAAATTGGTTGTGGAAAGTCACAGAAAAGCAGAATTGCCAGGAAGCTGGCTGTACCCAGATGCATTTCTGAGATTTGGGTCTTGTAATTTGGTAAAACAATCAGCAGAACAGAGACCCATATAGACCACTTACTCGCCATCTGGCTCATATTTCTTAATTAGCTCCTCATCACTGGTGTGCCCAAAGCGGTAATGGTCTCGCAAGTTGCTTGCTGCTTTCATGTACTCTGAATGTGCATCCCCAAACAGCTCCTTGAAGAAGCCTGCAGAACATTGTAAAAGGCAAATGGCTCCGCATGAGAGAGGATTAGCAGAAACAGTTCAGCTATTCCACCTAGACTTAAAGAATACATTAGACTGCCCAGGCCAATGAGCCATATGCAATAGTCTCCAAATTCCATCCAAGGAACCCAGCTCCTGACTTCTAACATTTTAAGTTGGGGGAAGAGTGGGAATGCCTCATGTCTTGGACATTCATCTGTCAGGTGTGCTTTATCTTGGATTCCTACATTCATCATGGGGTTGGACTCGATGGTCTTATAGGCCCCTTCCTTATTCTAAAATTCTTGTAACCCACTTAGCAGTTTTGTTAACTTTGTTAAACAAGAATAAATATCAATATTGCACAGCTTTTTTTAATCTCAAAGTTACTGAGAAACAATTGGGTTAACAGGCTGTAGCACTTAGATTTGAATTGAAGCTCCCTTGCCACTTTGCATGCTTAGAAAAAAAAGTCCCCCCCCCGCAAACTACTTACCTACAACAGCAGCATCCTTTTCACCAATGAATTTCTCAAAGGTCTCAGAGCGGAGAGCAACTGAGGCAGGCCCTGCCTGTTTCTTCAGGTGGCTCACAATTCCATCTTGGAGAGAGATTTGGCACTGATTAGTGACAGGCTCCATTTAGGAACCACTTTGGGCACATCAGATGTACACAGTCCTCAAAAAGTACACTTTATAGTACTTTGTACTATACAAACACCTTTTAAATGGGGTTCCACTAAACCTTAAGAATGTAAGAGCCCTGCACCCTGATCAGATTAAAGGCCCATCTGGTCCAATATTCTGTTATTGCAATGGCCAACCAGCAGGATATGAGCACAATAGCCCACCACTCTGTGGCAGAACTGCAGAAGAATATGAACTGGGTGCTCTAGCATTCACCAAGTCTGGCCTATAATCCCTTACCAGCTGTCCTTGGTCCATCGTAGGTACCAGACTCCTCGCCATTCCTAAAGATCTTGAGAGTTGGATAGCCGCTCACTCCATACTTGTTGCAGGTGTTTGAGTTTGCTGTACAATCAACCTGAGAAATGATGCGAGCAAATCTTTTACCAACAGATTCAGTAGAGTTTGCCCTTTTAGCAAGAAAAGATGACAACATCTCCAAAAGACAACTATTGAGTCTGAACACTGCCAATAGCATGTATGTGTGTGGACTTGCCCCCCCGCACCCCCCCACCCCAATAGAGACTCTTCTTTTTTCCTACATTTCTAGGGTATTGGTGCAAAAGAAGAGTAGACACAGATTCAAAACCTTTTTAAACCCTGCCTTAACTATCACTGCACCCACACAGGCCATGATGGAACTGACTCTTGGCTTTCATATCAGTAGTCAAACAGCTAACTTCTGGAATGATCAGTTTTGTTTATGAGCCATATACAGTAACACACAGCAGAACCAACCTTCACAAGTGGAACTATTCCCTTTAGCCTGGTGGCAGCAGACTCGTACTCCGGAGCAAGGCGTTTGCAGTGTCCACACCTACAAGATAAAGCTCATTACAATGTTGCTATACTACTGCTGCTGGCTTGGTGGCATTTACATAATGATTAGAAATATTTTTTTAAAGTTTAAACTGCGTATCTTGGGGGGTGGGGGAAAATAGCAATAGTATTAATATCTAGGTTAATATGAAATAATCTGTAAGTACGTGAGCTCATCCTTGCATTTAAGCAGTAGCCTGAAACCAGTAACCAAGATTTATTTATTTACTACAGTGATTAATATCCTGCCTTACAGGATACAAATCCTTCCAAGGCACATTACAAGTAACATCGATACCCATTTTGGGGGTGTGGGGAGAGGAAACAATAAGCAAAATTGTTGAGTAGAACAAGTCATAAGGATCCTTCCCAGAGGGCAGTTGGTGACAGATAGCCTTGGGGGGGGGAGGGAGGGAACAATCCAGCTGATACTGATTTATTCTTCACCTGCCTCCCTTACTTTTCTGAGATCCTTCACTCAGGGCAGCTCAATCCTATGCAAGTGAATAAAATGGAAAAGGTGACCCTATGAATAGGGATTCATGGTAAGTGGTATTCAGAGGTGGTTTACCATTACCTTCCCCTGAGGCAGTGACTGACCCAAGGTCACCCAGCGAGCTTCATGGCTGTGTGGGGTTTTGAACCCTGGAGAAGGGACTGAACACTCGTCTCAGCATACAAACCATGTGGGTTGCAAGAGAAGGAAAGCCCCCTCTTCCACTCAGGACAGACCCCCTCCACTCTCTGTTCCTCTTCTGCCAGCCTTCAGCAGGTTACTGATTAGTTATTTAGCTAACTAGTACCATTGGGATGCTTTCTCTAAACAGCATCAGTACCTCTTATCAGGAACATTAGGTTAAAAGGAGGCTTTTTATGTAAATGAATAGCCAATACGATTACTTCTCAGGTGTGAAAACTTGCTATTCTATTTACCAAACGTGGGCACCTGATTTGTTTTCTTGAACTTAAGGAGGTGTAAACATGGTTCCAATTCAGCACTGACCAAACCTGCTTGGCTTCGGCAAGGTCACAGCTTTAATATGCTCAGTAACTATTTATGGGCTTTTCATTCTTGTGATGAGGATGGGGTGGAAAACAAGACCAAACTGTCTAGAATGCAGGATCCTACATCCTCATATTTAGGCTGCCATCCTATATTCACCTATCTGAGAAAAAGCCTCATTGAACTCAACAGGCCTTACTCTGAGCAAGCATGTGCAGGATTCTGCTATTAACCTCACAAACTGTTATGGGTACTGATCGTATGAAACACACTCTGTATGAAGGCATTCACGTATAGCCTTTTGGAGACATTCCCAAAAGAAGGCATGCAAAAAGAGGCACGGCCTGGTGTAAGAAGGAAGCAGGAGAAATAATACCTTTCTCGTGCTTGAACTTAAACAGCGTAGCTGTTTCGGAACCACGTGAAACAGCATCAAGATTTAAGTTATCCATATCACATGACAACGCACACGCCCTGACCGTTGCCTCCTCGACCCCAAGGAGCGGGAAGGGAGGCCCCGCCGTGCTCACGCGACGCTCGGCGCCCAGCACTGCCGGCCCACGAGGAGCCCGCCAGCCACCGCTCGAACCGGGCCTCCGAGGGTAGGAGGAGCCCAGTGCGGCCGCCTTCCCTGCGGCGGCTGGAGAGGAGGGGGGGCAGACAGAGAGGGACCCCCGACCCGACTCCTCCCCTCCTCCGCCAGGGGCGTCTCAAGTCCCCACCCAACAGCCAACCAGGAGCAGCCACGGCAGCGAGGCCCCTCCCCACAGGCCCAGGCCCCGCCCCCGCCGTGGCTGCCGCCTGAAAGCCGGTTGCCGAGGCGTCCCCTCCACCCGTCGCTCGCTCTCCCCTCCCCTCCCCTCCCCCCGGCCCTTCACCGGTCGAGAAGCGAGAAAGGGAAGCAGCGGCCGGGGGGGCGCACGCGAGGACCTCCCCCTCCCCGGGCGGGGTCAAAGCAGGCCGCCCCCCCGCGGGCCCTCCGTCCCCGCCGACCCACCAGGGCGCGTAGAACTCGACGAGGGCGACGCTGCGGTCGGCCAGGCCGCTGTCGAAGTCGTCGTCGCTGAGCTCGAGGACGTCTGAGGCGAGTCCCGGCCGCGGCACGAGGGCGAGGAGCAGGGCGAGGAGCAGCGCCTCCATGAGGCCCAGCCACCGGGCGGACGGACGGACGAAAGGAGGCGAGGAGGAGGAGGAGGAGGAGGCGGCGGCGGAGAGGCCAGTCCGGTGGCGGCGGCGGCTTTCGCTTTCTCTCGCGCTCGCCTCAGCGGGAAGCTGAAGAGGAGCCGGAAGTCCCGCCCCCTCCAGGAGACAGGCCGGATCTGTAGTGTGGCAGCCGCTCATTGGCCGGTCACGAGGCGAGGCTGGCCAATGCAGGGGAAAAGGTTAGTTGCAGGAAGAGGCGGGGCTGCTTTCTCGTCGCCAGAGCGACGCCCGAAGGCCGGTCAAGGCCTCGCCATCCCGGGCGCGGAAGGCCCGCCCCCACCCCTCCGAGCGGGGGGGGGGGGATTGGGTGGAGGCGACGCCAGGCCGATGCGGTTGCCGGTTTAGTCGTGTCCCCGCTAAATCTGGTGTTTTCAGGCGCGAGTCTGGTGGGGAATGTTCTTGTACGGCGGCTAGTGGGAAATCTAATGGATGTCAAACATTTTATGGCCAGAATCTTGGTGGTTTTTACAGATGCTTCCACTTCAGTATATTCTTCCTGTATTATGTATTTCATGAAACTACCAGCCAGTATTTTTTTTAAAAAAAATCTAGTTTCGGACATTTCTTGTGTTTTTCATTGCTTGCATTTCGGTTCCTATGTACAGCCTCTAAAAAGCTGCTTGACAATTGTTTCATTCCTGCTGTAAGCCATGGGGCTGCAAGAGTTGCCAGGTCAGAAGCATCCCAAACCCTGAGATTTCAGGGGCAGGCCCTAGTGATGTCATGGGGCGGGCCCTTGTGATGTCATTAAGCATGATACATTAAGTATCAACCACAGTAGCTTGGTGCATACAGTTCAAACAAAAACATTTCTCTGATTGGGAATTAAGATAAAAATCTTAGCTAAAAGATAGAGCCTGGGTAGGGAACACTGAATCTAGCCATCTTCCTTATGGCAAAAAGGGTTTAAGTGCTCTCAGGCCATGCCAGTCACCAGAAGGCATTCTAGGAAGAAAGGAGCCTAGTGCTGTGGAGAGGTTAGGTAGGAGCACTCAGGAGTAAAGATGGATGCCCCTGAAGGCTACAATTCTAAACATACTTACTAAGGGACTGAGTCCCATAGAACTCAACACGACTTATTTCTGAGTAGATATGATTTGAATTGTGCTTAGTAAAGCTTGACTAGAGATCCTCTGCAAAGATATCCAGGCATTCCTCGCCCTGGAATGTCCTGCCCCTACCTTGTAACATGGCTGCTCCAAATTTCTTTACAGATTTGACCCTTGACTTCAGAAAGAGGTCTGTGAAATGAGTGGCACAGAGTGGTAAGCGGCGGTAACGCAGCCGAAGCTCTGCTCACGGCTGGAATTCGATTCCAATGGAAGGAGGAAGTTGAATCTCTGGTAAAAGGGGTCAAGGTCCACTCAGCCTTCCATCCATCCATGGTCAGTAAAATGAGTACCCAGCTGGGGGGTAAAGAAAGGCCGGGGAAGGAACTGGCAATCCCACCCCATATATATGGTCTGCCTAGTAAACGTCGCAAAATGTCACCCTAAGAGTCGGAAACAACTCACACTACAAGTGCAGGGACACCTTTACTTTTTAGGAAGATTCTCTACCCTGTGGACTGCTATAAACCCATTTTGACAGCCAACCCAATTCCAGTGAATAATAATAATAATAAATAATAAATTTAATTTCTGTGTCGCCTATCTGGCCAAAGGCCACTCTAGGCGACGTACAAAACAGTTAAAACACAATGAGATAAAATACAATAATACAATAAAAAACAGTATGAGAATAATACAGCAGCAACAATATTAAAACAAGGTAGGAGGCATTTCAGTTACAGTAATTAACCCTCCCCGGAGATCCCAAAGGCCTGTTGAAAGAGCCAGGTCTTTAAGGCTTTACGAAATACATTTAGGGAAGAGGCGTGCCGGAGATCTTGTGGGAGGGAGTTCCAGAGAGTGGGGGCTGCCACTGAGAATGCCCTCTCTCTTGTACCCGCCAATCTAGCTGTTTTTGTCGGCGGGATTGAGAGAAGGCCTTGAGTGGCTGATCTTGTCGGGCGGCATAATTGGTGGCATTGAAGGCGCTCCATAAGATAAACTGGGCCGAGACCGTATAGGGATTTAAAGGTTAATACCAACACCTTGAATTGGGCCCGGAAAACAACTGGAAGCCAGTGTAGATCGAATAACACTGGTGTGATGTGATCCCGGCGGCGACTATTCGTAAGTAGTCGAGCCGCCGCATTTTGTATAAGTTGTAATTTCTGGACCGTTTTCAAGGGTAACCCCACGTAGAGCGCATTACAGTAGTCCAAACGAGAGGTGACCAAGGCATGTACTACCAGGGGGAGCTGATGAGCAGGAAGGTAGGATTGCAGCCTTCGTATGAGGTGTAGTTGATACCAGGCTGCCCGGCTCACCGCCGAAATCTGAGCCTCCATGGACAGCCTGGAGTCAAGTACAACCCCAAGGCTGCGGACCTGGTCCTTCAGGGGTAAACTCACCCCATTGAACTTCAGGTCAACATCTCCCAACCTTCTTTTGTCCCCCACAAGTAGCACCTCCGTCTTATCGGGGTTCAGCTTCAGCTTGTTCCTTCCCATCCATCCACTCACGGATTCCAGGCACTTGGACAAGGTCTCCACAGCCAACTCTGGTGAAGATTTAAACGAAAGATAGAGCTGAGTGTCATCTGCATATTGGTGACACTGCAGCCCAAATCTCCTGATGATTGTCCCCAGCGGCTTCATATAAATATAGCATGGGAGAGAGGATAGAGCCCTGTGGCACACCACAATTGAGAGGCCAAGGGTCTGAAACCTCCTCCCCCAATGCTACTTGTTGGTACCTATCGGAGAGAAAGGAACGGAACCACTGTAATACAGTGCCTCCAATTCCCAATCCCTCCAGGCGATGTAAAAGGATACCGTGGTCGACAGTATCAAAAGCCGCTGAGAGATCGAGGAGGACAAGAAAGGTGAATTCTCCCCTATCTAATGCCCTCCTCAAATCATCTACCAGAGCGACCAAGGCTGTTTCAGTTCCGTGACCAGTCCTGAAACCCGATTGGTATGGATCCAAGTAATCCGTTTCATCCAAGTGTGTTGACAACTGGTAGGGAAAACACACGTGGTTTGGTCTACCTTCACAAGCAGTAGCTTGGGAACAATTGCAGCCACACTTCCCAATATGTGAATTCTCTTTTACCACTATTGGGCAAGAAACAAACCATCTTGTACCCAACAAGGTGCATCATCAGTGGGTTTAAGGGGGGGGGGTTCAGCTGACCACATGAAACCACTGTTGTTGCTTCTATGGGTGTAAGGGAGTAAGGTCGGAAGTAAATGAAACACAAATAAAAAAGAGACGGCAATTATTTCCTAAATGCAATACCTTACCAACCACAAGAGTTGCATGAGTAAGACTGAAAACCCAGCATCCCACAACCAGTCAGGGTTCCTAACAAAAACTAAACAAATCCTGGCAGCCAGTCAGCCAAGGTCATAGAAATAGAATACTGTGGGACAATTGCTGACATGAATGAGACCCTATCAGCACATTATATCTCTGCTCTGAAATCTGCATTGGTTGCTGATTTGCTACAAGGCCAAGTTCAAGGTGTGCTTTCCATGTTATGGGTGCCACCTAGTACTTGTTCTGCTCTTGTAAGAAATCAGTCCTTTAGTGTGGCAGCACCTACACTTTTGAACTCCCTGCCTATTGACATTAGGCAGATGCCTTCATTGTACTCTTTTCAGCACCTGCCATAAACATTTTTGGTTAGGCAAGCCTATCCAGGCATGTAGAGGCTATTGTTTTTATCTGTTTTTAACTCATTGTTGGGTTTTATTATTCTGAATGTTTTTAAATACCTGTCTAACTGTTTTTGCCAGTAATTTTATTGTTTTAATTCCTTCTGTAAACAGCTTTGAGATTTTTTTCAGTAAAGTGGTATATAATTGTTGAAAATAAAATACATAAATAAATTTTAGAGTCACTGTGGCCCTTGGGTCTCTTTCCATTTTTAGGAACAAAGGAACCTGCCTTATACTGAGTCAGGCCATTTGGTGCCATCTAGTTGAGTACTGATGACATGGACTAGCATTAGTTCTCCAGGGTTCCAGGAAATCGTCTTTTCCAGAAACTGAATTTTGGACCTTTGCATGCTAAGTATATGCCCTACCACTGAGCTACATCCCTTCCTGTTTTAAAAAAACGTTTTAAAATTGTTCTTTTCAATTCACTAATGAATGCACATTACCCAGTGCAGGTCCACACCATTCATTTAAAGCACGTTCAACACATAGTTGAAGCACATGAATCACACCACAGAATCATGGGATCTGTAGTTTAAGGGTGGTGGGAACTATACCTGAGGGGGAAACTACACTTCCCAGGATTCTTCAGGGGAAGTCATGTGCTTTAAATGCAAGTTAGATGTGCTTTAAACATTGTGTGGATTTACTTAATAAACTTTGCCTGCATATAAATCATTTTAATTTATTTTTTAAAATGGAAATGAGCTATAAAGTTTACTGGATGACCATGAGCTACTCACCATCTCTCAGCCTAATCTGCCCCTCAGGATAAAAACAACAGAGGGGAACCATGACCACCCCAAGGAAGAAGGGCACACTTAAAATGTAGAAGAAATAATGATACACAACCATAGTGTGAAATCAGATACTTATCGGGACATAGTATGAAGAAATATTTATATAAGCATGACTATCAAATATGTTTATTTACACAACTTATAGTGCAATCCTACGTTTGTTTATTCAAAAGCAGGTCCCAGTGTATTCAATGGGGCTTACTCAACCAGAGAAGCATGCATAGAACTGCAACCTCAAGTGATAACTTCATTCACCCATCCAAAAATTCAGAATCATACCACTTTAAACTGTTTTGCAACTGTTTATATGGTTACTGGATTTTAAAGAGATTTATTTCTTATTGTAAGCTGCCTTGGTTTCCAGTCTGCAACTCTACCTCACAGGGTTGTTGAAAAGACCACACACACACACATATACTCACAGGAGATGTAAAAATATATACATCTATACAAATAGTTTATTGTCAAAACCAGTTGGTTATTGCAGAACATTTTTAAAAAATCAGTATTAGTTTGTAACATAAGAAAAGCAGTGATACCTAAGTAAACCCTGCCTAATTGCTTTAAAACATAGAACTGGAGGGGAAGAGAAATATTTACAACACAGACACATTTCTATGCTGTGTTCACTCAAAAGTCCCATCAATTTACAGCACAATCCTAACCATGTCTACTTAAAAGTAAGTCCTATTGAATCCAGTGGGATTTATTCTGGATATGTGGGATAAGCATTGCAGCTTTACTCCCAGAAAAACAAGTATTGGATTAAAGCTTCATATTGGAAAGGTTTTCAAAACGCTGCCCTCTTCAACAGCCCAGGAAATTTAAACTTGTTTGACTTCTGCACACAAGAGAGAAAAAGACTGAAAGCTATATACTTATGAGATTTTCAGATAAGCAGGAAAAACAAGTGTTCTGACTTGCAAAGAGGACTAGCTACTGCTTTGTCAATCACAATCCTGACTTAACTTACTGGCTACAAACCTGAAAGGGCGGGATTAGAGCAGCCAGCTACAAGCTCATTTAACTGAAGTTGCGGGGGGGGGCAGTGGTGACATTTTGGTATATATCTCATGAACCAGACCACCTAGAAACTTAATTTTTTTAAAATGAATGCTGAGTCTGGATAATTAAGGTGACTCACCCAGAGATCTGGTGAGCACCCCAAAAATCCAGAGTCTCTGGGCAAAAACTGGAGACCTGGCAACCCTACTGGCTACCCCTTTGGCAGAAAGGAGACCAGAGTAACGTACCCAACACTACACAATGAGCCAGCAACAGAGAGGAGGATTTTGAAGTCAAGCCTCCATTTCCTCTGGTGTGCTGACTGAGAAGGAAAACGTGCAAGCTGTATTCCGCCCCATCAAAGTGTGTGGCCGTGGGGGTGGGGGCTTTGCTACTGTTGCTGCTCTGTCAAAACAGGAGAACTAATGGGGATAAACAACTATGGGCTGTGAGGCGAGTGAACAAAACGTCTTTGCGGAATACAACCGACTGCGCTTTTAAAAGTGGTGAAGTGGACCAAGGTTTCTCCAAAGAAGGCAGCCCTTTTGGTCAGGAGCTGGCTCTTCCACATGAAAGGCCTTTGGCCAAGGTCTTACCACCAGATGACACAGCCTCAGGGGCCCCTCCCACGTGAACCACAGAGAGTGCCCCCCTGCCCTCTCAGCTTCCATCTAAAACCAAGGGGCAGCCTACAAAGTCCAGCATACCTTGAGTGCCCCCATAGTTACTCCCCAGGGCACTGGCAACAATCTGCCTCTCAATAATCAACAGACTGTGCCATACGTCCACAAGACTTGTTTACCCATTTTCAAGAACTCTGCAAATAAATGCTATGCATTTTGATTCTGTAAATCAAGGACGGGGAACCTGTGGACCCCAAGATGGTGGACTCCAAACACTTATCACCCCCCAGCCAGAGTGGCCAATGGTCAGAATTCTAAGAATTGTAATCCAACAACATCTGGAAAGACACAAGTTCCCCATCACTGCTGTAAATAAACAATCTATTTTTAAGTACTGAGTTCCAGATTAAAGATCCCAAATATCACCCCTCTGGTAATGTGTAAGTTACATAAATAGTGTAATTAGGTGCACATGTAGGCTTGGTACCACTTTTAATTATTGTGTTGCCATTCCCACGTCTCAGTCATTGTGTTGACAGCAGCCCCAAGTTTGCCAACAGTCCTGTTGGAACTCTTCTTAGCTACCATGGAACAAAGGGTTCCCTTTCCTTTTCAAGGAAAAAACCACAGAGCTGAGTAGTTCTCTCTGAAATCTCACTTCATTTCATCAAAAGGAGGTGTCACTGCACATGCTGCCCAGCTAGAACAGTTCCTGTCACATATCTGCACACTCTGCATAACTCTTGCCTTTTGCACTGGGAAACAATTTCTGCATTCTCACCTAGTTACTGCCTGTTGGTTGCAAGCTAGCCTATGTCAGTGAAAAACAAGTCAGGAAGAGAAAGAACAGGTGTTTGGAGAACAGCCATAGGCCAGTGGTAGAGCAACTGCTTTATATGCAAAAGGTGCCAGGTTCAAGCCCAGCAGCACCTCCAGTTCAAAGCATCTGGGTGGTGGAGAGACCTTTCTCTCCCAGACCCCCCAGAGCTGCAGCCTTACCAAGTAAATGTGGCATGCTTACCATATGTGGCCGCTTCCTATATTTCTCACCAGCAGGTGGCAGCGCAGCCCAATCTGGTTTTGGATCTCTGCGCAGACATTCTTGCAGACCTTCCTCCAGTTCTCCCCCCCCACCTCCCAAATGCAGCGGACCAAGGCTTTTTCTTATCACCTGAGCAAAGTGCAGGACTGGACTGCAAGTCTAACACAATGAAAATGTAGCGGTGGGAGAGTAAATAAGGACCAGCAAGTCCTTTGTTCCAAACAATTATAAAGTAGCAAGATTTTTAATAAAAAGATTTCAGGGCACAGGCCATCAGTACCCACGGGGGGGGGTAGCCATTCCACCCCTTCGTTCCAAGACGCTGCCACCTGGGAACCAGAGGCTGTCCTCAGCCTGCCAGAGTCCATCTCCGCAGGGAGGGTGTCCCAATCAGCCGCTGACCCTCAGCCCAAGAAGTGCAGACCAGCCATCCCCGAGAAGCCCAAGAGGACAGCGAGGACTTTGGGCAAGCGGCTGGCAGGGTCGTGCAGCTCCTCGGGCAAGACCTCCAGGAAGGTGATGTACATGAAGGTCCCCGCTGCCACGCCTTCCAGCACGCTGCGGGCCGTGGCGCTGCCCGGGCCAGGGTCGTGGGTCACTGCCATCCCCAGGCCGACACCCAGCGGGGACATCAGGGCAAAGGTGACAATGGAGGCTGCCAGCCAGCGCAGGGGGAGGCGACTCTGGAGCAGCAGCAGGGCCAGGCTGGCAGCAATGATGGTCTTGTGGAGCAGGATGGCCACCGCCAGCTGCAGCACCTTCGGCTCTGTGTCTTGCAGGCCCACAGCCAGGCCCTCGAAGACCGAGTGGAAGGAGAGCGAGAGCGTCAGCACCACCGAGCGGAAGGAGGACGGGGAGCGCGCTTCTGCAGCCTCGTGGCAGTGGGGGGCCCCCGCCACCCCAGCGCTCTGCTGGCCCCGGTGAGAGGCGGGGCAGGGCAGGAGGGGCACGGCGTCGTCGTCCCCGCGCCGCTCGCTGCACGCCAAGATCACGTGCTCCAGGACCAGGACCAGCAGGAAGCCCAGCGCCAGGACCAGCTCGGGCGTCGGGAAGGCCAGCTGCGGGGCAGGAAGAAGAGGGGGGTTGTGAGGCCGCCTTCCAACTCTATGATTCTATGAAGCCCTGCCCGCCCCCCGCCCGGTCGCCTCCCCTCGGGCCCTGGGCGGATCGTCGCAGGGGCTGGGGGAAGACAGGCGGCGGCGGCTCTGGGCTTCGGAGGCTCCCCAAACAACTCCCGCTTGGGCCTGAACCGCAGCGGTACCTTCCGCTGCGCTTCAGTTGCAGGGGCCAGAGGGTGAAGGCCGCAGGGGAGCCCCGGTGTAGTGGAACGGAGGAAGTGGCGAGGTGGGAAGAGTCCCGCGGGTGGGGCCGGAGAACTTGCTACTGAAAGCCTCCCGCACCCGCAGGCAGCGGGCAACAGCCGGAGCGACTCGGGCCCTTGAGGGGAGTTGCTGCCTGAGCGGCGTCTGGGGCCAGTGAGGTTCCAGGGGCTGGGCACCGGAGTGAGTCAGTCAGGCCCGGCGTCACATGCCTCCGATACCGTCTCGCCCCGCCGCGATCTCCCAAGGTGGACGGAGCAGCACCGACCGCGCCTGGAGAGTGTCACGGGGGAGCAAGCCAGCCAGTCTCCCTCCCTTCCTGGTCCCCTCAGCCCACAGCTCGCTGTCTTGGGCGGCACCCTGGAAACCCCAAGGGCGCTGTGCCGTCTCCCTCCCTCGGCGCCGCCCCAGGACGGCCGGTGTGCCTCGTCTCCCCGTCCCTCGCCCGGTACCGAGAGGCTCTGTCGGCCCAGCTCTTCCCGCAGGTCGGCCAGCGAGTCGGGCACGATGTCTAGCAGGCAAGCGGCCAGGAACACCCCGCCGGCCGCGCAGCTCAGAATGCCCCGCCAGCGCTGAAAAAAGCCTGCGGGGGAAGGAGAGGGAGAAGAAAGGGCGCTGAGGAAGGGCAGGGCCGGCGGGCTCCCCGATCCGGCCCGCCGGCCCTTTCCCTGGCAGGCACTCACCGGTCCCGGCGGTCCCCCGCAGGCTGAGGAGCACGGCCGGGAGGAGGCCGAAGAGGAGCGGCAGAAGCGCCAGCCCGAGCAGGCAGCCCAGCTTCAGCGCCTGCAGCGACCACATGGCTTGCCCCGTCCAGGCGCCCCCTCCTCCGGGCATTTAAACCTTCGCGCCACGTGACGGGCCCCGCCCAGTCGTGGGCTCCGATTGGGCAGCTGTTCGGGGGCGGGGCCCGCGCCCACGTGCTTCAGAGCGCTGAGCAGACTGGACAGGAGGCGCTGTCGCCGGGGGTAGTTTTCTGTCGGCGGCATCTCGGCCAGAGTGGGAGACCGTGCGGGGGGGGGGGGCTTTCTTGAGCCCCGACACGCGCTGGACTGACCACGGACTGGCAGCGATTCTCCAGGGCCCTGGGCAAAGGGGATCTCTCCCAGTCCCACCGGGGGCCTTCCTCATGCACATCAGATGCTCCCCAAGGCGGGAGCCCTGGCCTGGGTGGAGCGTTTTGCCTGGCAATGGATGGCCAGAGAGTCCTCACCCAGTGGGCTGAGAGCCCGCTTTAAGTTTTCATCCGTGGCAGTGATTGTGGCAAAGTGGCTTTAGAGCCCTCAGGAGCAGGCCCCGATTCTTTCACAAATAAACCCACTGATAAATGTTGTGGGGTGCACTCTGCCATGGGAACAGAGCCCCTCAGGCGCGGGTGCATGGAGCGCCTTTTCAAGGAGGGGGTCTGCCACACCTACTTTGGTGGAGCCCTTGGGCTGAGAGGCGAAAACATACCTTTCCCCACCATTTTCCCTGCCTAAGCTTTGAGCTCACTGAATGCTACTCTTGCATTGCTGCCATCAGTTTTTGGACACAGGACACAATCCTGTACTCAAATTCTGCCCGCTGCGTGTGTGTGTGTGTGGGGGGGTGTTGTATGATATGGCAGAGGCCTCTCAGTTATACTGGAACTGAAGGCATGGCTGCCCCACTTAAGCTCAGTGGCGGAGCACCAGCTTGGCGTGCAGAAGGCCCCAGATTCAGTCCTCAGTGGCGGCTTCTCCAAGGTAGACTCCCTGTCTGGAACCCTGTGCAGCCAGTCCTGAGCAAATGGTCCAGTGGCCTGGCGCAGGAGGAGGCAGCTCCCTCTAGTCCCATGATAGGAATGCAGACCCTCCAGATGTTGGAGCCCAACTCCCAGCAGCTGTAATGTGGCAACATCTGGAGGGCCGCAAGGGCTCCATCCCTGTCTGTTTTTAGTGCTTTTTTTTTGTCTTCCTGGGCTCCTACCAGGAGGAAGAGCGGGATATAAATCTAATAAACAAACAAACAAACTGAAGATATAGCAGTGCAACTCTTGATGTAGTGGCCAAAACAGGGCAGAGTTTGGTACGGGAATAAGAAATAGGCATGTACTACCTAAAACCCCATTTATGCTTCTCACATTGGAGCAGACTACGGAGGTGGCATAAGTTAAGTCACCCTTTGAATGCAACGGAGAGCAAACAAAAGTAAGCACTGCCCCCCCCTCCCCCTTGGTCCAGGCCACTGCTGCAGACAACCTCTGCACCAATTGCATTGCACCAACTGTGTTATATAATACCCCAACCCCAGAGGGAGCCCTTCACTCAAAGGGCAGGGCACGGCACAGGGCATGAGATGTGTTGCTCTGACCTCATGCTGGGCCCACTGACAAACCAAGCAAAACAACAAAAACAACCAAGCAAAAAAACAAAATACTACTACTAATAAACCACTATCAGTTTACATTATGAACACTGTACCCATAAGTACAATTTTCAAATTATTTGTATTGTACGTGATAAACAGTCCTGTTATTACTTAGCTTTTAGGAATTTTTATTGAATGTGACTGGTTTTTTAATGTACATTGCTTAGAGACGTTTATTATATCAAGTAATATAAAATGTTTAGAAATAAATAGTGGAGAAAAGGCATTTTGAACACAACGGGAGCCCTTTGCATACAAGCGACTGGCCTCAGGACAGGCTCCTTGGATTTCAGCCCTTTTGGAACAGCTTTCCCATGAACAAGGCTGGGGAGGAAGGCCGAGGCCTCCTCAAGGGGGCTTGGCCCTGTGCTCCAAGGTGCAAGCTGTCACTCACATGGGACTTTCTGCAGAGCTGGGCTGCCTTTGTTTGGAAGGGGATTTCCCCTGGGCTAGAACCAGCCCTCTCTGGGATGACTGGCCTTTGGGTGACCGTGAATCAGCACGGGGCCTTTGGGTTCAGCTGGCAAAACTCTGCATTCTCCCTTCCTCTTTCTCCAGAAACAGCACAGCTGAATGCTTGTTATGCTAAAGGATCCAGCAAAAGGAAGATCTGTGTGGTTGCTGGAACCAACCGGGCCCTTTTCTAGGGGTGGAAAAGCTGGCATACTCAGCATGGGTGCAAGGGCTGGCTGGGGCTTGCCTGCCCTGGGTTCACCAGCGAGCCTGGATCATGGGCCGCTTGCTTTGCCTTTCGCTCTCTGGCTCTGTGAGCGGCAGGCCCCACACGGCTTGCATACCCAAGGCATCGTTAATGGAACAAGTCCCCATTGTTCCTGGATGTGTCAGGATAGTGCCCTTCAGCAGGTGAAGGCAGCTGTGCAGGAAGGGCCAGCCTCAGGTTACCAGCGCAGGAGGGAGGGAGAGGGTAGCGTAGCTGCACCTGGGACAGGTAAACATGCACGCCAGTTCAGTTGAGCTCCTTCTACGTGGCATTTAGTCCTCCTGGGTAACCTCACATGCTGGCCTTGGCCCCTACAGAGGCAGCGGCCTGAGCCCAGGGCCTGTGGGAACAGAGCACCATACAGCTCAGATCTCCCAGCACGGCCCCTTGAACCCTCTTGATTCCTGCTGTTATGTTCTGGCTTCTCAAAGAGTGACTGCCGCCCCTGCCCCTGCCCTCTGGGCATCATCTTGAAGGACTCCCTTGTGTGGCATGGCATGAGTTTGTGGGGGACAGGACAGAGCTGCTGCCTCTGAAGCAGAAAGCGATGTCTGAGGGCTGGCCAGGAGACTGAAAGCAGACCTGTGGGTCGAGGCAGCCTGCATCCCAGAGCAGAGAGCTGTTCCAAGACAAAGGGCAAGAGGGTGCTCACCTCCCATCCCTCCAGACAGAAGATGATTGGATTGACAGCTGAGTCTCATTTCCACACAATTGATGGGGCAGCGGAGCCTCCGGGGCCACCAGGGGAGCTAAGGTGGTGCAGGGCAGTCTGCATGCTTCACACAGCACTCTTCTCTGGCCACCAGTATTGGCTGCCTTGCTCTGCCTAAGGGCTGGGCCGGCCTGCTCTTCACCGGCCTCTGGGGCTTATGTTGCCCCCTCTGCCAATTTGGCTCTGCAGGCTGGGCTGTTTCCTCCTGGCTGTAATGAGTGCTCAGGACTGCAGAAAGGGCTCGGATTAGCAGGGCTGGCATCAGGGCTCTGGCGACAGCTCCAGTTCCAGGCCTCTCCATGCAGCCACCTCCTCTCTGGGGCCCAGCTGCTCTGCACATGGAACGATGCCAACATGACCCCTTTTCTCTTGCTGGTGCGGCCTCTGCCAGGTACAGGAGAGGGGGTGTAGCCAGGAGACAAGGGCTGGGGGTGTGCATGTGCTCATGTAGTTGAGCTCAGTGAGCCCCCCTCCTCCCAGCAGGGGACGCACCTGAGCAGAGCCGGACCCTGATGCAGAGCCGGGCAGCTCTACTGAGCCCTCTGGGAGGGCAGTCACACTTGGGTGGCCCCATCTCCCCCAGACCCGGCCCAGGCCTGGCCCAGCAGCAGCAGCACATGCCCCCCTTGATGCACATCCTGCTCTTAGGCCTGGAGTTCTGGGGGGGACGACGCAGCCTCTCCAGGCCCAGAGAAGAAGCCCCGAAGCCCGCCTTTCCAACCTCCTCCACAACATATCTCTGTACCTTCAGGGCAAGAGGACTCAGGAGCCAAGGCCAGAGGCTGTGCCCTGGGAGAGCTTCCTGCTGCCATCACTACTGGAGCTCCCTGTCAAGTGGAGTTGCTGGAAACTGCAGGAGGGGAGAGCGTTGCCCTTGCACTCTGGCCTCCCCTCTGGAGGCGTCTGGGTGGCCGCTGTGAGACCCGGATGCAGGACTAGATGGGCCCCTTGGGCCTGCTCCAGCAGCCAGGCCCTTCTTATGTTCTCACGCTCATTCTTCTTGGGCTGAGCGCCATCATTCCTGGGGCAAAAGCTGGCAGGGCCAGGGGCAAAGGCAAGGTGTGGAGTGGGCCAGCATTGAGAAGGGCTGCCAGCCGAGTGTGAGGCTTCAAGGGAGTGGCAGGGGCAGAGGGCCCTTTGTGCTGCCATGACTTGTGCCCAGTGGGCCCTGGAGGTGGAGGGGCTGCCGGCTCATTCCGCTCCTCTCCATCCAGTTGGTCTCTTGCACTGAGTAAATGTGTGTGTGGCAAGTCGTGGACCCTCTTCCTGTTTGCTGCTCACAGGGGCATCAAGCACAACATCAGCTGGAATACCCTCAGTCTGGGCTTTCCCTCCAGGGCCTCCTTTCTGTTGCCTCCTGCCTGATGCCTGCCGGGTGAGGGCACATGGCCAGCGAGAACCTCCCCCATGCCACCCAGAGAGCCTTTCCTGAGCCTCACTCGCGTCCTGGAGGCCGTTTGCAACAAGAGCATCCCAGGCTTGCTAGGAACCCCCAGCTTCACCATCTACCTTTCCTGCAACCTTTTCTATGGGTCCAAAGAGGCCAGTCGGCCCCCACCAGACCTGGAGGCCTTGTGTCAGATGCTGCCTGGTACCTGTCCTCCATAGAGGGGGACCCAGTCTGGATGCAGCCTGCAGGGAGTACTTCCCACAGCATATGGCCGCGCCTCTGCTCTAGGGCACCCTGGTCCCCACCAGCACTTGCTGGGGGAACTCTGTGCCAGCCGCCCCATTCCCTTCCAACACAGCCATGGCTTAGAGGCTCCGGTGAGCCGTGAGGACCTCTGGACCTGCTTCCTGGAGAACCAAACCCTCTGGAGCCAAAACCTGTGGAGCAGCAGCAGCAGCCGCTTGCAGGAGCTCTCCAAAGGCCCCAGGCAATGGATGTCTGTTCTCTGCCAAAGCCTCGCTGTGCCTGGGTCAGGCCACAGGAGGCCCATCTAGTCCAGCATCCTGTTCTCTTCACAGTGGCCAGCCAGGTGCCTCAGTGGGACCACATCGCCACAAGCAGCATTGTGTTCCCTGCCTGGTGACTCCCAGCAACTGGTGCAGGCTCTTGTGGTAGCCTCTGCTGGAATATGTGGTTCAACTCCAACTCGTGGGTTGAAGCTGAATGGGGCTAAAAAGGGTAGCTGGAGAGGAGACCTCCTGATTGCTAGGCTAATACCTGTCCTTTGATCTCCTGCTGTCTCTCTCTTTCTGCTAGAGTGACTGATATGCAGAGGATGTTGTCCACATCTCCTTCCTCCTTCCTTCTTTCTCTTGAGAGGGAGAGCAGGCATATTCTCTTGTCTCTCCCTCTCCTCCAAGCATGAGGGCAAACACTAGGCTTAGTGTTTCCATCTCCAACTTAGCTAGTTAGCTAGATGTAGAACTCCTTATGTACTTCCAGAATAAAGTACTTATTTCTTATTTTAAAGCTTAAAGTCTCTGTCTGACTAATTTGCAGGGAAGGTGTAATCTTTAGCAAAGATTCAAACACATAAAGGCTCACTCAGTCCCAATTTTGCCACTCTGCGACAGCCTCCTCCCACCAAAAGCCACATTTCAAGTTTTAAAAAATGACACGTTGGCTTTTTTTTTTTTTTAAGGTCCTGAATACATGTTTGAACACCAGGTGCTTGAATGTGAAAAGATTAAGAAGACCAAAAGCATGTCCAGGGATGGGGGTGGGAGCAAAAATCTATTCTGGAGTTGGAGCCAGGCACACAGTAAAGAAGGAAGACCAGGCACAGCAGTGCTCCCCTGCAGCCACCACCACCCAAAAATGCTCCCAGAGGCATGGCAGACACATCTAGCTCTATCTAGAAATTACCCAGAAATTCATGCTATCTCAGCTCAACAAAGTACAAGACGCTTTTTGCAGAGACAAGACATGGAAGTTTTCCAGGGCAAGAGAAAATACAGAAAGCTCCTACCTGGAACGTTCAAAAATGATCCTAAATAATTACAGGATCCTTTCAGGAGTGTGTGTGTGTTAAATCAGTTCCCTCCCCCCCCCACAATTATTTGTTGCCAGATGGGATGCAGATTGCAGTGAGCTCATATTCCTCCCTCTCTCTGGGTCAGGTGCGATGTTCTCCCTCAGGGCTGTGCAAAGGGTCTGAGTGGGCAATCTGCAGGGCATTCTGGAAAGAGCAAAAGCCCTCAGAGAGGAGAAGGAGCAACTGGACCAAAATCTGGGGTGGGCATCCGAGTTTGGGGTCCAGAACAACAGACGGGCCTATCTGGGACTTTATGTTGCACTGTGTGTAGTTGTGTTGCTTAATTTCGTTTAACAGCAGCACCACAGCAGCAGAGAGTAACAGCAGATGTTGAAATGCGAGTGTGCCAGCATGTGTGTGTGTTTGCCTAAGAAAGCAGGCTTTTACCCTGCATCAGCATCACTGAGACTGGAGATTTAGTAAAATAAGAAAAGCTACTTTATTTAGAGAAATACATAGTAAATAGAAAAGTTCTAACTAACTAGCTAAGTTGGAGGCATAACTCCCAGGTGTAGGAGTCAGCCCCATGCTCGGAGAGAGAGCAGAGACAAAGGGATGTCTCCTCAGGGCATCACAGGTAAAAGCTAAACAAACCTATCCATCTGAAGGACCCTAGCTCTATCTTCCTTCTGGAGCACAAACAAAAGAACAAAACAGGAGTTGCTCTTGCCCCACTTCCAACACTTTACTGGCATCAAGTGAGCCTCGGCTGCCCCCACCTATGTCTGTGCCTCTCATCCTCGCAGGCTCGGCGCTCTGACCTGCTTCCTCAGCCTTGGGGCTTGCCACTGATCTCACCCTTGCAAGATCTGTTGGGGCCGATGCAGAAGCCTCTCTCGGAGTGTGTGGCCAGTAGGGCAGTGAGTGAACCCTTGCAGACAGGTGAGTAGTAAGGCTAGGCCAGGGCCAGTGTTGCACCAGGCCCTGCTGCCCAATGCTGCTGTGGAGCACTCGTTTGCCCTGAGCCTCCTTCTGGGGACGAGCACTCGGCAGAGGCCCAGCGATGGAACTCTGCTCTTTTCTGGGGGGGCTGCAGCCTCCTTCAGCAAAGCCCCCTCCCTTCATCCTCCGGTGGGCCACCCTGGCCTTCTCCGACTTGCCCTTGCCCTCTTCTTCCACTGGCAGATGCCTTGGCAGGGCTGCTGCCTTCTTCAGTGGGCCAGGCTGCTGGCAGGCTCTTGTGCCAGCAATGAGGGCGGAGTTCCTGCGGGGCCTGCCTGAGTCCCAGATAAGGACCATCCTCCCAGACCTGCAAGCAGCACAGCTGAGCCGTGCCCAGGTGCGTCCTTGGTGTACATGGTGTATACGTGCCGCGTTCTCAGTTGCGTGTGCCTGTGAGGATTTAAAATAAGAAAAGCTACTTTATTCGTACAATGCATACTAGACAGGAAAGTACCCTTGTTCTACTAAGTTGGAGGTGCAGTGCCGAAGGCGGGACCTAGCCCTCACGCTTCCGGGGAGAGAACCAAGGCAGAGATGCCTCCTCTCTCCTGGGGCAGTCAGGGAAGGGAAGGTAAACAGGAAGGAGGGTTGGAAGTGAGGTCAGCCTCCCTGAGAGTATCAGTTGACAAGGAAGGAAGACCCATAGGGAAGATCACAGGTGAAGATAGGCAAGCCTAGCCGGCTGGAGACCTTTTTTTTATCTCCCCTCAAGTATGCAAACAGAACAAATAGGAGTTGCTGTTGCCACACTTCCAACAGTGTACACGGCGCTGCTTATACCCCCGTCCTGGGCTGCAGATGTGGACATGGTGCGGGTTGGGACCGAAGGCTCATCTGAGAAAGTTCTCTCCAGGGGTGGGGGCATCCGCAGCACCCTGCCTCTAGAGAGCCCCTGCCTGGGTCAGTCGCCTGTTGCAGAGGCCGGGATGGGCCTGCACTTCTACTTCCTGAGGCTCAGCTGACTCCCTCCTTCACTTCTGGCCTTGCTGCTGCTCGCCTGGGCCAGGCAGGCCGGGGACGTGGCTATGGAGCAGAACTGGAGGCTGGGGCGTGGCAGGTGCTGAGATCTGGCACAGAGACCTCGTATGGCCCAAGATGGTGGCCCAGGCGGCGGAGGCCAGGCAACAGCCAGCAAACCCACAGCTCAAAGGGCTGCCTCTGCTGAGCCAGAGCACAGTCTGTCTCTTTCCGTCAAGGGAAGAAGGGCCAGCAAGACTCTGGCGAGGAGAGAGAGCCAGTCAGGGGAGGGAGGGGCAACCTGGGGATCCTGCCGCCTCTTCCTCAGCACAGCTGTGCTCTGGCCTTTGAGTCTTAGCCTATTATCATAGGTGTTTTTTTTACACCTGAGCGTGTCCCATCCGAAATGGAAAGCAAGGAGCCTCCTTGTTTGCTTGCGCCGCTGGGCAGGCTGTCCAGACCCTCGAGTGCCACCGTTCCATTCCTTGATGACGGGTCCGGCCCTCTCCCTCTGTAGGTGGCTGTGAGTGGGGCTGCGGCACTGGGGCCCCTGCTCCCTGGCCTGGGCCCCAGTCTCTAGAGACGCTGCTGTGTTGGCCCAAGGCTGTGCGTGTGTGGGTCAGTCTCTGCCTCCTGTCAGGCATTCCAAAGGCAGGCCTGCTTCACGCTCTCCGGGTATTGGGCAAGTCCCAGAGGGACCCGGTGGGATTGCCCCTCGGAACGCCTCAGTCACGCTGGCCTCATGTCCCAGAGGCACAGCCCAGAGTCTCCTGTCCTCCGCACTCACCTGGATGGCCTCCTGCCGGCCGGCCCTCTCACACTTCTGCAGTGGATCCCCAGCCCTGTTGGGAAGGAGCACTTGGTCCCCACGACAGGTACTGGGCCGTGGAGGAGAGCGACCGGGGAGACTGGGACAAAGCAGAGGCGGGTGCTTCCTCCCTGCATGCCTCAGTAGCTCAGAGCGTGGCTCAGTGGCAGAGCAGCTGCTTGCACGCTCAAGTTCCCCGGTTCAGTCCCCAGGTGGGGCCGGAAATGTCCCCCGCCTGCAACTCTGGAGAGCCACTGCCAGCCAGTGCAGCCAGTGGACCCGTACGCTGACCTGGGTGCCTATATTTCAGGCCCAGCTCCTTTGGCAGAAAACGGAAGCCAGCGCCTGTGGGACCCAAGACTCGATCTGTGAGGGGCCCCACAAAGCAATACACTGACTTGAGCCGTGCCCCCTTCCCTCCCCAGCCCTGGGGTGGAGGAGATGGCTCAGTGCTCTCCTTGTGGCAGGGGACTGGGCAACCTGGCCATGGCATGTCCTGCATTGCTCTGCGGAGGGTGCAGCAACGGCCGCCTTCCTATAGCCAGGCCCTCTGTCCGCCCTGGAGCCTGGTAAGGAGGAGCTGGGGAGGGGGGCTTCCTGAACTCTGCTGGTCCTACTTCAGGATTCCACAGCCCCCTTTGGCCCTATGCAGAAGCAGGGAGTGTGCTACATGGGCTTGTAAAGGTGGGATTGTGGAGCTCGCCTGGGCACAGAATGCCGCCCCCCCCTTGACTCCCAGCATGCGCCTTTGTTTGCAGAGTAGATGCATCTGGGAGGTGATCCAGAGGAGGCCAGGACTCTCCACCTGGCTGGTGCGGCTGGGACCCCATTTCCTCAAGGACTCGCTGTAGGCAGACGGCTTCCCTGTCCCTGCTGCAAGTCCTCCTTCCATCTGGCCCCTCCCTGCTCCACCCGCTCCCTCGCCCTGCTGCTCCCAGGAGGTGTGGGTTGCCCTCCTGCTGGGGACCCCTCCTGTGGTGTGTCCTGCAGGCACTTCTCCAACAAGCGTCTTGATGGGCACCATGAAAGCTCTCCCTAGTGGTCAGGAAAGGTTGAAGGAGTTGGGTGTATTTAGCCTGGAGAAGAGACGGCTCAGAGGTGAGATGTGACCAGCTGTCTTCAAACATCTGAGGATCTGTCGCGAAAAAGGACTTAGGCCAAACTTTAGGAGGAACGTTCTGACTATGGTTAGAGCTGTTCAGCCTTGGAAGAGGCTGCCTCACGCAGTGGCGGACTCTTCTCCATTAGCGGCTTTTAAGCAGAGGCTGGATGGCCCTCTGATGAGGGACTCTGTTGCAGAGGATTTCCTGCATCAGGAGTGGGTCAGACAAGAGGGGCTTTAAGGTCCTATCCAAATCCTTGATTCTGCAGTCCTGGAAAAGGCTGGACCAGATCTAGACCTAGATCCAGCTCCCTTCCCTCGTGGCTGGCAATGCAGGCATCCCTCCCCTGCTTAGTCCCTGGCACTTCTTGCTGCTGAAATGAAGCAGTGCAGCCACCTGTCGGGGACGCTTTAAGTTGGATTCCTGCACTGAGCAGGGGGTTGGACTTGATGGCCTTGCAGGCCCCTTCCAACTCTACTCTTCTCTGGTTCTGCTTCTGAGAGTCCATGAAGCCCCTCCCTTCACTTGGCCAGGGCTCATCAGCTGGACAAGCTGCCCAGCAAGCCCATCCTGCTGATCCTGGACTAGGTGAGGAGCCCCCCAGAGCCTCCTGCTCCTGCCACCCCCTCGGCGGGCAACCCTAGCCCAGCACAGTATGTGGGCACTGGCAATGATCTCTTTTGAGAGCCGGTGTGGCTCAGTTGGACAGATGGGGAGTCCAGTGTGCCTCTTCCCTCCTCCCCCTCCCCCTCCCCACACTTTGCTATGGCTTTGTTGATTTGCCTTGAGTATTGATATCTGTGGAATGGGGACAAGAGTGCTCTTGTGAGGTCCAGAATAACAGCCAAACACTGAGCCAATAAGCACTGAGATTAGATAATTAACTGAAGGCCCCTCTGGCACCCCTCCCCCCTTTCCAAATGCAGCAGACAGATGGGGGGAGGGGGACATTCCTGTTGCCGTGGGGCTCAGCTGCTCAGAGCAGAAACGGGGTCTGGCATTGCTCCTACTGACCCCTGTCGCCTTGGGCCTGTCGCCATGTGGGACCCAGAGGTTTTCACAGGGATTGGGACCCTGGCAGGTATGGGGGGGAAGGGCCACTTTTTCCATCTCCCCAGGCTGAACCAGCTTTGCATGGCTTTCTGTCGACAGGCGGTTATGGGTGTGGTGGGAGTCCTGCCTCCATAGCAAGGCAGCCTGTGTGGACCCCACCTGCCTGCCTGCCACTCTCTCCTTCCCAGTGGGGCTCCAAGACATGGCCCTCTCCTCCCTCGTCCCAGACATGCCTCCCCTGCCTTCCCTTCTTCCTCCACAGAGGGTGTTTAGCCCAGCTCAGCCGCTCGGCCTGGCAAGCTCGCAGGCATCAGCAGTGACGTCCCAGCAGTATGGACCTCTCAGCCCTGAGCAGAGACAGGCCTCGTGTGGGGGGAGGACTGCCAGGACCACTGGAGTGCATTTGCCCCTGCCGCCCCCAGCCTCCCTGCCCTGACCCCTGCGAGCCTCACCACAGGCATGGCCCCCTGTGCCCAGCCGGCTGCCCCACAGCCCCATGGTCAGTTTGCTGCTGCCCGTGTTTCTGCAGGGAAGCGTTCTCCTGCGTCCCTCTCCCTCCGCAGGCAGGAGCGGCCCAGAGCACCGTCCAGCTGCTTCCCTGCTGCTTCCACCCAACTGCCTCCTCTGGGCCTTGGGGGGCCTTCTGGTGGTGGTGCAATAAAGCCGCACTGGCCCTGTCTGATGCCTGTGACGGCCTCATGTGCCTCGCCGTCCCACGGGAGGCCACCTCAGACCAGGCCAGGCTCTGTCCCAGAACTGTCTACACCTGCTGGGAGCTGCTCTCTGTAGTTGTTGTTTTCTGGAGATGCTACCTGGGATCTTCTGTGGACCCAAAGCCGGTGATGTGCTACAGCCCCTCCCCATCTCTCCTTGTGGGGTGGCTGGCTTGTACTGCCCCCTTCTCTCTGCCTCCACCAAGGGGTGAAAATACCAGTCAGAGGCAGAAGAATTCACAGCAGCCAGAGGTTTATGGGGATTGGTGCTGTGCGCCATGTGCAACACCACAGGACTTGTGCATGCTGGTGTCTGCAGAGAGCCTGGGCTTTGCTGGGCTGGGCTCAGCTATGGAACTGTGGCACCGGTGAGGGGATGCGGATGTCCTGGCCACGCTCCAGGCGCCGCTCGCAGTCGATCAGGTAGTTCACACCATCAATGACCAGCTGCACCAGCTCCACCTACCAGGGTCAGAAACACAGCAGGCATGGCTGGTGTGAGGTGCGGGCCTGGGGCAGCCCCCAGTAGGCCCACTGCCCATGCAGTCCCTGCTGCTCTACCCTGACTGAGCTCCATTGCGTGGCCCCAGCAGATCACAAAGGGGGAAGCCTCGGGTGTGCTTCTCTTCACACTCCCCTCCCTCCAACCAAGATGGTGTGGATGCTCAGACACTGTGCCCCCCCCAGCAGTTTGCACCCAGCAATGCTGACTCGCCATGGTTACCTCGGATTGGCCCAGCCGGTCCAGATTGGAAATGTCACAGATGCTCCCTGCAGCAGCTGTGTCCACGCCACCAGTGCCACGCTTTTGGAGCCTCAGTTTTTCCAGTATCTTTGAGAAGCGGCTATCCTGCATGGGGGGGGGGCAGGCATCAATGTTGCAAAGTAATGGGGTGTGTGGAGCTAGGAGTGTGGGGGGGGGAGCCAGAGGCTCTAGTGGAAGTCTGTGGTTTGGACTAGAACCCTGAAAGGGAATGTCCTGCCTGGGAGATGTGGGGGACTGTGGAAAGCCTCAGCGCTTCAGGGCGTCCACCAGAAGAGCCGTGGCCCCTCGGATCCCTCCCTGGCCTGTTGGAATATATGTGGTTCAACTCCAACTTGTGGGTTGAGGCTGCATGGGGTTAAAAAGGGTAGCTAGAGAGGAGACCTTCTTGGTTGCTAGGCTATACCTGTCCTTTGATCTCCTGCTGTCTCCCCCTTCCTACTAGACTGATATGCAGAGGATGTTGATCACATCTCCTTCCCTCCTTCTTACTTCTTCTTTCTCTCGTGAGGGAGAGCAGACATATTCCATTGTCTCTCCCTCTCCTCAACCATGAGGGCAAGCACTGGGCTCAGTGTTTGCAGCTCCAACTTAGCTAGATATAGGACTGTTTCTTATCAAGCATGTACTTCCAGAATAAAGTAGTTATTTCTTATTTTAAAGCTTAAAGTCTCTGTCTGACTAATTTGCAGGGAAGGTATAATCTTTAGCAAGGATTCAAACACACACATAAGCTCGCTCAGTACTCTCAGTTCCCAGCATCGCGACTCTCCACTTTACCTTGCTCAGCAGTGGCAGCTTAATATGCACCCCCGCACGCAGGCCAGTGCCGAGGTTGGAGGGGCATGTCAGGATGTAGCCCAGCCTCTCGTTCCACATGAACTCCCAGCCCCTCTCCTGGATCAAACGCTCCACCTGCACACAGGAGGGGAAGGAGAGGCGCAGCACTCAGCTGCAGCACAATGGCGCTGGACCCTCCCTCCTTCCAAGCAGGGCCTGTTCCCTGCTGTTGGTCTGGTGCCGCGGCTACCGTCCCCTTGGCCCGGAGCAGGACACAGAGAAGCAGCCCGGTGGCCCTGGATGAGATCCATGGCACCTCGAGCATTGTCAGCCAGGATGCCGTGGCCAGCCACATCTGAGATGCCTGATGCAAGCAGCGAGGCAGGATGACCTGCTGCTGCTTACCTCCTTCAAGCCTCGGCAGAACCTCTCAAAGACTCTCCTCATGTTGCCCCCCTTCTCCATGGAGATGATGCGGGTGTGGTCCTCCTCGTTGACCCAGACCAGGAAGGTTTTCTCATGGTTGTGCCTGCAGGAGGGACCAGCACTGAATGTGTTGGGCTTGCGAGGGCAGGTGGGGCAGATGCTGGCCATGCCCTGCCTGGCACCATGACTGAAACTCTTTCCCCCCCCCCGTGCCACGTAAGCCATTGGCTTGCACTTGGCCATCCTGGGCTTCCCGGGAGACCCTCCTCCTCCTCCTCCTCCTCCTGGAGACAGCTGGGTCCATTTTCTCTTCCTCAGGTCATCGCTGCTGGGCGAGGGCCCCCTTTCCGCCTTCTCTCAGCTTCCTGCCCTTTATCCCATTGCTGGTCTTCAACCAGGGCATCTCAGCTGCTGGCAAAGGCCCTGCTGCAGTGCTCCGACCCACGTGGCTGTGCCTGGGAGGGGGAGGGCTTGCCTCTCCAGAGGGGCCCTGCCTGCCTGCCTGCCTGCCTCTCCCCAGCCCAGCCCAGCCAGCAGAAGCCATACCAGATTCCTCGGGCATCAGGCCAGTCACGAGCCATGCCTGCAGCTGTCAGCAGAGGGGAGACAGGCTTGTCAAAGAGGAAGTGGTCCTGGAAGGGGAGAAGATGAGGTGGTGATAAGGGCACAGCCAGGTTTGCTGCTGGACCCCCGGGTAGGCCCTCAAAGCAGCACCCAGCTGGGCAGTCAGGACTCAGATCCATACCAGTGCCAGTCTGAGGAGGCAGGCAGCCCCCTGGGCTGTTCTCCAAGCCACTGAGTGGCAGCCTGGAGGAAAGGCGAGGAGGGCTGTGGGCAGGGATGTGGGGTGGCTGGTGAGCAGAGAGGAAGGCCATCCTGGGGAAACTGGGACCATTCCTCTGCTTGCTCCGCCTGAGAGGCAGCAAAGGGAGAGTGAGCACAGGCCCGCCATGTCCTGCCACCCAGGGCCATGGGCTCCAAGGCCTGGCCCCCCAGGAATAGTTTTCATGGTGGCCCTACACACAAGCAGGCCTGACATGTGTACGCACATGCCCATGTACACACACAAACACAAATGCACCGCCAGCCACTGGTCGCCACTCACATCAATGAGCTGCTGCTGCTCCTTCTCTGTCATCTCACTGAGGCGGTAATACTTCCCAGCTAGGTCCCCAGTCAGGCCGCTCAAGGCTTCTGCTGTGACCTTCTCCACCTCCCGGCGCTCAGCCCGGCTGCATGCTGGGGGCAAGCTGAGGCCACGGATGCTGCGGCCCGTCCGTACCCGCGACGACAGCACATACCGCTCGTCAAAATGTCCAGCCTTGATCTGGAGAGGAAGAGATGGGTCACAGGAGGCAGTTAACTGCAAGGGTGGCACTGAGTGATGAGAGGGTAGTGTTGGGGCCTTTGCTGTCTGTAGGCACTCAAGAAGGCATAGAACCATAGAATAGTAGAGTTGGAAGGGGCTTATAAGGCCATCAAGTCCAAAGCCATCAAGTCAAGCAGTGGGTCTAGCAAAGGGGCTGCAGTGATGGCCCCCCCTCTTGTGGCTGCCAGGAGTGCTCCAGGACTGCTGCTGGATCAGACCAAGGGGACCCAAAGTATCTAAGGTCGCTTGACCTCAGCTCTGTCTTCATGCTTGCTGACACTCTCAAAACTACTCCAGGAAGTCAGTGGGGCAGCATCTCCTTTCATAGAAGTCATGATGATGATTCTTCAGCAGGGTTTGCTATGTGCACATGGGCAGAGGAATCTTACACTCTCAGGAGCCTTGCACAGCGAGGGGCTAGCTGGATTCACTAGCCCAGCAGCACTGGGGGCAGAGGTCAGGACCCCCGCCTAGAGCAGCAGCTTCCTTGGCGCTGACTCCAACAGAGGGACCAGCCGGATCCATCGGTCCAAGTGGCACTGGAAGATAGTCTAGGCTCTAATATGATACGCTGGCTTGTGCCCAGGGTTCCGGAGCTTTAGTCCACTGCCAGGCCCTCCAGAGGCTGGACCCTCCAAGCCTGCACCCCCTGAGGAACCGGCCCCCTCCTTCCAGCATTCTGCATGGCCCAACCTGGTCACGTGCTGGTAGGGGAAGGGTGCTGGGCTTCAAGTCAGAGGCCTGCCCTCCACTTTAAACATCTGCCATCCCTCAAAGGACGGGTGGGGCCCAAAGGGTGACCTGGTCCTGGGAGTATATAAGCCTTCAGTCCACTCTTCAGACTTTGTTGCTGCAGGTTGATCACGAGCTGCTCCCTTAACTCAGATGCTGCAATAGCTCCCCTGCTGGGTCCTAGTCGGGACCAGGACAGGGTGACTGAAGGAGGGACAGGCAGGAATTGCTTCTGGTGCTGTGCTGGTGGAACGGCCTCTGTAGCCAAAGTGTGCTCAGTGGAGGAGAGATGGGGAAAAGCAGCCCACAGGTAGAAAAAGAAGAACAATGTAAAATAGCAGGCAGGCCCACACTGTGGGTGGAAACTGCCAGCGATGATGCCTACAGGCTGCCCAAGCAGGGAGGGGACCAAAGAACTCTTGACAACAGGGACATGCCCCCAACACGCATGGCATGCAAGATGGTGTCACAGCAGCCCCCACTCCATCATTAGACCCAGTGGCACAGCCAGCAGTGACCCCTTCTATTGCCAGCCAGCCAGCCAGCCAGCCAGCCAGCCAGCCAGCCAGCCCCTAAGCAGCCCTCCTGGCAGGGATCCCAATCCCCTTCTGCTCTTCACAAGCGTAGCTTTGGGGCACAACGCACAAAGCAGGGGAAGGAGAACCCACCCATCACAGCTCGCACCTAACTCCCTGAGCAGGAGGCCTGTGGAGAGTGCACACAGGCAGCCTCTTGGCCCTGGGACAAGGGTTTAAGACCCATCCAGGGAAGGAAAGTCTCTTTTGCTGTGGGGTGTGTGTGTCGGTACACATCCTGACAGCCAACAGGAACCTCCAGAGGCACAGGACACAGGAGTTCAAAACTCACCAGGCGGGGTAGGGAATGGCCCACTCCCCTTTGGCATGCCTGGGAGAAACACAGCCATGTCCAGGGCAACAGAGAAGGCCGCTCTAGGACTCCTGCGCACATGTCAAGCACCACAGAGGCAGAGTTTGTCTAGCCTGGCCTCACCCAAAGACACATCGCTGACCCCAAGATTACAGGAGGAGTTCTGGTCTAGTGGAACAGCTTTAATTTCCCATGCAGGGGTCCCAGGACTGAATCAACCTTGCACCAGGTGAGGAGAAACACCCACCATGAAGCATACCTGAACCAGTCAGGAGGAGAGCTTGATGGGCTCCTGTGCTCTGCAGGCAGATCTGCTCCACGAGCAAAGATATGCCCCCGCAGAGTGGCTAAGATAGGTTGGCATCCTAGGCAGGATGGGTGTGGCACAGGGGAGGAGCACCCATCTTATATAGCCACTCATCTGGCTATAGTTTCCCTTTGTGGCCTCTGATCCATGAGGGATGCAGATGGCAAACTGAGGATGTTCGCAACTTTTGGTTGGGGTAAACAGTTTCCCCTAATTTCACAGGGAGAGACGTGGCCTCCTTCCCACATCCTTTGATAAAAACCTGTGCTTCCTCTGGAAGAGAATTGGTAGCATTTGGGCCTCAAGATGAGCACACTGAGCTGACGACTAAACAGGACTGACTATAAGGCTGCACTTTTTCAATGTGGTGTCGTTATGCATTTCATACGGATTTGTTTTTGTTGTTTTATGCAACGTGGGAAAGCAGCTAGAGACCTTAAGTGACAGAGGGTGTGCATTGGCAGTTGCTCTTGGGGAAGTCATGGCTGAAGCCCTTCCTGGAGCTGCTGGGAGGGGGTCTTGCCTACCTTACTGGCATCCAGGTCTGTGGGGTGCTTCATGGTGAGAGGGGTGTAGCCATTGTGGCGCTCTTCGATCACCGGGTCAAATATATCAGCAAAAACCTGGAGGCAGAAGGGGGCCAGCCAACTGGTTAATGGCAGGCTGGAAGGGGTGCCAGGTGGGCAGGGTGGGCAGGAGTAAGAGGAGGGGCTGCCCCACTACCCACCTCGTAGGACTCTTCATCTCCTGCCACCATGCCAACGGTCTTGATGAAGGGGTGCCCAGGGTTGTCCACTCCTGTCTGGATGCACTGGTCCAGAGTCCAGCCGTTGGGGGTGGCTTTGTCACAGAGCTGGGTGTAGAGGGCAGGAGTCAGGCTGCTGGCCATGCAGTTGTTGTGCTTGCGCAGATCTGGGTACTCCGCACTGATGGGAGGGGAGCAAAGGGAGAAATGTGATGTGGGATGTATTAAATGGATGCATGGGGGGGGGATCCACTGCTTCCTTTAGCCGGACTTGTTGGTTTTGTTGCAGGCCCCCTCTTCCCTTTGGGTGGGGTTTCCCAGGTGTTTAGGGAGGAACAGAGAGATCAGTTTCCAAAACTGCAATTTTTTAATCTCCTTCCCATGCAAGGCATTTCCTCTGAGCAGGAGCCTCCAAATTCATCCTGAAATTTGCTTGAAGCAGAATTTAGTGGCCACTCTTTTACATCTTTTCAAGGAAGTGCTCTCTGCATGTGCCCAGATGTTATCTGTATATTACTTCAAGTGGACTGCAGTGAAAAAAAGATTCTGGCTTGGCATGTTGCTGGGGCTGCCTGCCTTTCTTTGTCCTTGAGGTGCACCCCCAATTGAGAATGACGGGGGGGGGAGGAGAGGGGCTCGCTTGCCTCTGTGCTCTGAGGATGCCGCCTCCCCGCCCCTGCCGTCCTTGCCCTAGTCTTTCTGCAGACTTTCTTCTCCATCTGTCTTGGCTTTCCCTGGGCTTATTTCCAGTTTATAGTCCTGCTTTCCAGCGCTGGTGAGACCCTGTCTGATTTTTGCATGTTCCACTGTGTTGAGGCAGTGTGGAGTGTACTGCCCTCAAGTCAATTCTGACTTATGGCGACCCTATGAATAGGGTTTTCATGAGGCTGAGAGGCAGTGACTGGAGTGTGGAGTACAGCAACTTGAATTAGGTTGGCCTGGGACTTGTCCTCTACTCCGGCCTCCTGGCGCTACAGCCAGGGCTCGGCTCTTCCCTCTTGGGGCTTGTAGGGCTCCCTGTAGCCAGACAGCCCTCCCCAACCCCACAGGCTGTTCCTGCCGATGGCTGGAGTGGCCAAGAGAGAGCGACCCCAACTAGCAGAATGGCTCAGGAGGTGGCAGGAGGTCCTTGCGCCAAGGAGACGCTTTCCTTAATCGGCTTCCAGCCCTCTCGTGACCTCGTTCCCAGTTTAGAGGGGCTTTGTGTGGGGAGGGGGGAATGCTAGAGCTGTTGGGGGAGCCCTCCCCGACAGATGAAGAAGAATCCAAGGGCGTAGCAGTCTAGGGTCCTAGGGGTGTTAGACCCCTTACTTTTTTGAGAGCAGGGTCCCTATGTCTAGCATCCTAGGAGCCCATTAGCATGAAAGGGAGTGTGTTAGCCACTGAGAAGAGTCTTCTGAAATGCTTCCTTCTCCTTTCCTGCTGATTGGAGCCAATCAGAGTGAAAAGAGAGTCAGCCACTGAGAAGATTCTTCTCAGTAGCTAACACCCTCCCATTTGATGCTTGGCTCCTAGGGATGTCGTTGTGGGAGAAGGCATTAACAAGGATCTCTTTCTCAACCCAGCAGCAAAAGAGGGTGATGATGGTTGTGACTAACATGAGGGGCCCCTGCACTTCTGAATTTGCCACTGCACTACTGGAGGAACCCCTGGAGTGAAGGCTGGCCCCCCTACCTCCCCCCTGCCTGCTCGTCCCCGTCCTTCTCTGCCAGCCTTGGCACAGTCACTGCACTGGGCTTTGGTTCCCAGGCTCTCCCCGGTTTTTCCAGACAGAGCCTGGAAAAAGAGCCATATGACAGGCAGGAGTTCAGCAGGTGAAGCTTTCCTTCCTGATGCTTAGGTATTGGCTGGCCTTTAGGTATCAAGGGAAGTGGGCCAGGATATTACTGACATCGGAGAAGCCCGCTCTTCTCCCTGGAGCCCCCATTATCTGGAGGATTGGGAGGGGGGACTCCTACACCTCAGACAGTCTGCTGCCAAAGAGGATATGTGGGGGTGAGGTGGGGGAGCTGTGCTCAAGTCACCCTGTCAGGAAGCAGCCAGGGACTTCCCATCTCTCCAAGGCAGCTGCTGTGTGCGGTGGCGATGAAATCTCCAAGTGACCCCGGATGGCCCCGGGGGAGTCTGCTGCCTTTCTCATCCCCCCTCCAACTGGGGGAGCCTTTATCCGGCCTCCTTTGCTGGAGAGCAGCAGGCCTGGAGGAGTGTCCAGCCCACCCCCAAAGACCGGCAGAGGCTTTCCGGCGGGGCTGGAGTTGCCTGACCAGTATCGAGGGCTGGGACGAGGGGAGGGCAGAGCTCTGGGGGAAAGACTAGCTGGAGGAGGCTCGAATCCCTTCTGCTGGAGGAGGAAGGCCAAGACTGGCTGGACCTTGACCAGCACAGCTAGGGAGAGTGTGGAGCGGGAATGAAGGGGAGAGTGCCCCAGGGCATGTGCAGAGTACATTTCCATCTCCATTAAGCCGCCCTAGTGGGCTCATGGCATGCGCTCAGCACGCCACTTTGGAGACCCTCTCTAGCTCCCACCCCCCGCCACCCGCCGGCCAGTGCCGCAGTCTCCGAGTCTGGGCCTCCTCCGGGGAGTGGACAGCCACTGACCCTCCTTTTGATGAAGATCTAGCCCTGGGGCAGGCAGGGGGGCCTCCAGGACAGGCCGCAGAGCCTCACACCCCTGGGTTCAGGCAGAATGTCCGGAATGCCGCTTTCTCCGGTCAAAGGCCGAGCCTTTAGGCACTAGACCAGACTGCTTTAATACTGCAGTGCCAGAGAAAAGGGAAGGGAGGGGGGACGTGCCGTGTTTGCCGCCTCTACGGGCATGTTGCAGATGACTCTGCAGGGGCTGGGGCTGGAGGCTTCGCCGGCCGTTTGGCAACGGGGCTCGTTGCCCCGGGCTGGCCCTGTCGGAGCGGACCTCGCGTCGTCCTTCTCAGAACACCGCCTCCCCCCCCCCCGCTCCCGCTCGGTCAGTGCAGGAATCTCGGCGACCTCTGCAGCACCGCCGCCGCGCCAAGGGCATCATCCCCAGACTGCCTCGGGAGCCTACCTGGGCGGGTAGAGGCGCCGCTTCGCCGCCGCGGCGCCCACGGGGTCCCGGGAGAGGAGGAAGCCCGCACCCAGCGAGCCGGCAGCACCCGCCAAGGCCAGGAGACCGGCGGATCTTCGGGCGAACGTGCTGGCCATGGTGCTGCCGCGGCGAGAACCACCGAGAGGCCGAGCGGGCGGGCGGGCGAGCGAGTGCAGGAGCGAGCCGGGCAGGGGAGTGCGCACAGTGAGGCGGACGGGGACGTGCCGCGAATGGCAATTGCTGGCGGGGGAGGGGAGCGCGGAGATTGCGCCGCCAGCCCAGCCCAGCCCAGCCCAGTTCAGCCTGGCAGCCCGCCAACCAGCCCCCGCCTGCCCTACGCGCTGCAGCGGCGAGGTTCCTGCCGCGCTTCAGCACCAAAGCAGCGGACAGCGCCGGCTGAGCTTGGAGCCCGGCGCGGCGTCGAAACAAAACGGGTGGGCTGTGCCGGCGGGCAGGGACGAGGCTCCCTGCACAGTCAGAGGCACGCCACTTTTCCTCTTGCCCCGCGCACTGGCTTGCGAGCAGGGACCGGCGCAAAGGCTGTCCTAGCTCGCCCAGAGGGACAAAGTCCAGCTTCAGAGGACACACCTGAGCCGCCCAAAGCAACAGCAGGAAAGGCAGTCGCTCCTCTCTCCGCCCAGTCAGCGGCTCCTCCAAACGGCCTGCAAGCCAAATAGCCCCGCTCGGCTCCTGGCAAGCTGCGGAGGCTGATACAAGGCGCCAAGCCAGGGAGCGGCTTCTCTTCAGAGGGCCTGCCTGCTTTGACCGACCCACAGCTGGGCAGCCCGCTTGCCGCTTCGCCTCTCAGCCGAGTGGCTGCCGAGGGCGAGGCAGGGAGAGCGAATGGGCCACGAGAGCCCACGTGCTCTGGATTGGCCCTTGAGCTGCCCCAGGCAGGCTGGGCCCGGCTGCTCGGGGCGCCGTTCCTGCCCCCAGGAGCCTCAGCTCACAGGGCAAACGAGCCTGCCCTGGGCGCTGGTGGGGTAGAATGCGGGGCAGGCGCCAGTGCGCAGGCCCAGATCCAGCGGGGGGATACGCTTGTGCCACCCCCTGCCCCGGCACAAGAAGGCCCAGCGCCCTCCTCGCTGAGCGCATCCGGGATTGTGCTCTGGCCTCACCAGTCGGCCCGGTGCAAACAGCTGAAGCAGCAGCAGCCCAGAGATGGGATGGTCGAAATCGGGGAGGAGCCCTGGCTTGGGCCAGGAGCCGCCCGCTGCCCCCCTCCCGAGGGCCAGGAAGCAGGCGGTCGGTGCTGGGAAGAGCCTGCGCTCTCAGGTGCACGAAAGATGAAACGCAGCTCAGTCGAGAAACTTGGGAAAAGGCGAGTGTTCGCACATCCCCCAACACCCAAAGTAAGCGCTGCTGAGCCCCACCTCCTACAGCCTTCTGACCGGGGGACTGTCCCCTTGGAGACCCATGGCCATTTTTCACGACAAGGATCACACAGCAGAAACAGCCAAAGTCCTCGGACCTGGTGGTGAAGGGCTGGCAATACATCGAAATGATGATGATGATGATGATGATAATAATCATAATAATAATAATAAATTCCAGTGACACTCTCAGGCACCCGAGGTGCCCTGCTATGAACCTGAGCCGTCCCACCAGGCGAGGGCTCCTCCAGCAGCCCTCACGCTCCGCAATGGGACGTGGCTGAGCTGTTGGGGAACTAACTGCTCGGTGGTGTCTGCAGTGGAGGGCTCAGTCCGAGGACCCCCTCCTTTCCCTCAGGATGCGGCCCTTGGGGGGGGCAGGCCAAGTGTCCCTCCTTCCCCTTTGGGCAATGAAGTCCTCTCTCCCTTGAGCAGCCAGCCAGTGACGGCTGCTGCTGCCCGCCCGCCGCCCCTGCCCCGCCGCCGCCAGTGTGGGCCTGCGGCTCCTCTCCTTGCTGCTGGGGCTTCTGCTTCTCCCTCCGCGGCGGCTCTTGAACTCTTGTCCCAGGGGAAGGCGAGGTGCTGGTGCTCTTTGCAGGCGTCGACATGGGCACTGTGTTGGACGGGCCCTCCTGCGGCCGCTTGGAGAATGGGGTTCCACAATGGTACTTGTGACTGCCCCGGTGGCGCGCCGTGTGGGAACTCGTCACAGGCATGTCTTTGCTGGTTGATGGAGAGGGAGGGATGGAGGGAGGGCACTGAGGGCTCGTTTTGAGGGTTTTGATGCGGGGGTCCCTGTCGACCTGGGCTCATTGGCACCTCCGTGAAGGGGAGGCACGTCTGTTTTGTCGCTGGCATTGTCCTGGACTGGGGCCCTTTGGCACTCTGGGGGCGGGTGGTGGTGAGGAAATCTGCCATTTGGGGATTTTTCTGGCGGTGTGCTTCGCCCTTCCCCCCCCCCCCGCTGAATGAATAGAGAATGCATTCTGCCAGCACAGCGGTGGCGTCTCTCCCCCTTGGCAGAGCTGGAGGAGAGGACTGCTCATCCCACCAGCCAGCAGTGGTTGCTGAGCCAGCCCTCCTAGGGGTTGCCGAAGGCAATGGGGTGGCGAGGAGGGCTGGCAGCAGGCTGGTGGTGGCCAGCTCTAAAGCCTTGATGCTGCAGGGCCTGAGCCTTTGCTATCTGTCCAATGCTACTGTGGAAGAAAGCTTTGAAAGGACAAGGAGGTGAGGAAGAGCAGGATCCCAGGAAGGGATCAGCAGGGTGGGGGTGGGGGTGGAGGGTGGCAAGATAAGGAGTGGAAGGGGAATTCTGCAGAGGGACCTCACTGATGGGTGGACGCATTTATTTATTTAACAGGATTGATATACTGTTGAATCATCAATAACTCCTACCTGGTTTGCATAGAATATAAAAGGTTCATTTAAAAAATACTGATAAAATCAAATTAACCTGAAATTTATCAAAATGTAAGTAAAATCAGCACTGATTGCAAATATACATAATAAAAGACAATTACTAGTCTGGACA
This sequence comes from Rhineura floridana, assembly GCF_030035675.1. Lineage (NCBI taxonomy): Eukaryota > Metazoa > Chordata > Lepidosauria > Squamata > Rhineuridae > Rhineura > Rhineura floridana. The sequence goes on along the minus strand of NC_084493.1, from coordinate 369,482 downwards.
GGCTTGCCTAAACAAAACAAACCTTTATCAAGTGCCAAAAACACTTCAGGGGAGGGGCTGTTGCCAAATATCGATGAGCTGGGTGCTGGGCAGAGAGTAGGTGCTGCCACACTGAAGGATTGATTCCTTGCAAGTGTGGAATGAACATGATGCAAGAGTGCCAGTTTCACAGATCAAAGTGGGTGAGTGGGCATATATGGGGAAAGTCAGCTGGTCCTGGTAAGCTTAATAATAAATAAAATAGCAACACCTTGAATTTGACCCAGTAACAAATCAGCAGCCAATGCAGATCTCTGAACGGGGGTCTAATATGCTGACAGGATCTTGCTCCTGTCAGCAATCATGCTGCAGCATTCCACACTAACTGCAGTGTCCAGTACAAGAGCAACAGAAGCCCCACATAAAATGCATTGCTCAATCCAGTCCTGAAGTTACAAGTGCCTGGACTGCTATGGTTAAAGGGCGGATGATGAGCTTCCACTCCACCAGCCCCACTTGCAAGCTCCAGCAGGCTCTCTTGGGGGATCAGCCATGTTTATAGTTGGAGGAAGGCAACCTCCTACGACAGGACCCATCTTCTGAGAATGGGCCCTTTCAGAGCTTGGTGAGAAGTCATTCTCTTCTGATTTCTCTTGGTGGCAAAAAGCCTCAAGATGCACTTCCTGATTCAGTCTTTCACAAGAAGCAGAGGTTGTTGCTGCAAGGAGGAGTGCCTGGCCTTTGTTTACCTGTGGCAGGTATGCCTAGGTGGTTCCTCTCACGTACTCATTATGACCTTTGGTCTTTTCTGCAAGTCTCCCACAGGAGCACAGAAACAAGCTGGCAATGTCTCAGGCAGAAATGGCACAGAGGCTGGAAGTAAATCTGGCTGGAAGGCTAGGGGCCTCTCTGGACCATGACTGACCCTTGGGTTATTTGGTCAAGTACCAGTGCCCTGCTGCTTCTCCCTTTCAAGAGCAGAAGACTGCATCTGTCATGGATCAAGCTGCAAAGGCTCATCCCAGTGAGCACAGAAATAGGGCCTGTCCACATTTCTGTGCTACGGACATGCAGCCAGATGAAGTCGATATGAAGAGTGCCACAGTCCCATTAGAAAGGATTTTTCAAAAGTAACATTAGCCATTTCTGCCTAAGATTTCAGTGTACCTATTTATTTATTCATTTAAATTGTGGCAGTCTACTTTCCAATCCAAAAGTCCACAGGACAACTACCCCTGCCTTTCCTGCTGCAAAGAGCTCATCTTGGCTGCAAGTGACACCTCCTTCATCACCAAGAGGGTGAGCGAGATCAGTGGCAGCCTGATGAGGATTCTGAAACTCTGGGAGCTAGTTGCCCTGGGCAAAATTGGATGCGGGAGGGGCACAGAAGCCCAAGTCTTGTTCAGCAGCTGCTCTACAGAGTGAAAAATTGCCTCTCCTGAGTAAATAATCTCTCACAAGGGAGCAGATCTGTGCACACTAAGGAACAATCCTGGCTCTGAACCTCTCTTTGAATTCTCTGGGTTTGAATGTAAGAGTATGCATCAACATGTCCTCCTTTTATGGAACAGAATTGCAGAGAACACTTCCCAAACACCACCTGGAAGTTGCATATGCAAATGCTGTGTCAAAATTTGCATCTAGAGCACTAGTGTGTTTTCTGGATATTTAAGCAGGGCATACTGCAGAGGACGTAAGGATCTGTACACAGCTTTTGCGGGCAAAGAAAGCTGCAGGGTGTAAGCACTGAACAGAATAGTAGAGTTGGAAGGGTCCTTATAAAGCCATCGAGACCAACCCCCTGCTCAGTACAGGAATCCAACTTAAAGTATACCCAGCAGGTGCCTGTCCAGCTTCCTCTTGAATGCCTACAGGGTTGGAGAGCTCACCATCTGCCTGGGTAATTGGTTCCATTGTTGTCCCACTTTAATAGGAAGTTTCTCCTGATATTCAGCCAAAATCTGGCTTCCTGTAACTTGAGTCCATTATTCTGTGTCCTGCACTCTGGGATCATTGAGAAGAGATCCTGGCCCTCCTCTGTATAGCAACCTTTCAAGTACTTGAAGAGTGCTATCGTATCTCCCCTCAGTCTTCTGTTCTCAAGGCTAAACATGCCCAGTTCTTTCAGTGTCTCCTCACAGAGCTTTGTTTCTAGTCCCCTGATCATCCTTGTTGCCCTCCTCTGAACCCATTCCAGTTTATTTGCATCCTTCTCAATGTGCGGTGTCCAGAACTGGACACAATACTAAAGATGAGGCCTAATCAGTGCTGAATAGAGGGGAACTAGTACTTCATGCGATTTGGAAACTATATTTTTGTTGGGGGAAAAATGGACTGCCTTCAAGTTGATCCTGATTTATGGTGACCCTATGAATAGGGATTTCATGGTAAGTGTATTCAGAGGTGGTTTACCATTGCCTCCCTCTGAGGCTGAGAGGCAGTGACTGGCCCAAGGTCACCCAGTGAGCTTTGTGGCTATGTGGGGATTTGAAACCTGGTCTCCCAGGTCATAGTCCACTACCTTAATCACTACACCACACTGCCTTTTTTGCAGCCATATCACACTGTTGTCTCATATTCAGCTTATGATCAACTACAACCCCAAGATCCTTCTTGCATGTAGCATTGCTGATTCAAGTATCCTCCATCTTATAACTATGCATTTGGTTACTTTTTCCTAGGTGTAGAACTTTGCATTTATCCCTGTTGAATTTCATCCTGTTGTTTTCAGCCCAGTGCTCCAGCCTATCAAGATCCCTTTGAATTTTGTTTCTGTTCTTCAGGGTATCAGCTATCCCTCCCAATTTTGTATCATCTGCAAATTTGAAAAGCATTCCCTGCACCTCTTCATCCAAGTCATTAATAAAAATGTTGAAGAGCGCTGAGCCCAGGACCAAGCCCTGTGGCACTCCACTCATTACCTCCCCCCAGTTTGAGAAGGAACCATTGATAAGCATTCTTGCTAATCAGAATACCATGGGGCACTTTGTCAAAAGCTTTGCTGAAGTCAAAATACATTATGTCCACAGCATTCCCACTATTTACCAGGAAGGTTACCAGGTCAAAAAAAGAAGATAAAATGAGACTGGCAGGATTTGCTCTTGACCAAGCCATGTTGGCTTCTTGTAATCACTACATTGTTTTCAAGGTGCTTTATAATCTGCTCCAGGATTTCCCCAGGGATCCATGTCAGGCTGACTGGGCTGTAGTCCCCAGTTTCCTCCTTTCTGCCCTGCATTGTCCTGCTTTTCTGGTACTTACTTGAAACGTTCGTCCTCTTCCAGCAACACAAGCACGTGAGCGTGATTCAGAGGGATCTGCAGGGGAGGGCAGACAAAAAACTCCAAGGAGATTGGAGCCCCTCTGGCCTGCAGGGGGAGCCCCTCCCTCCCCCTCCGGGAGCCATTTCCCTTTTCGCCCACCAGGGGCCGCCCTGCCGCAGCGGAGAAGCTGAGAAGCGACCAGCTTGACCTTGCTGCGTCCCGCCCCTACCGCGCGCCGATTGGATATCTGTCCGCAGTAAACACGCGCCGATTGGCCCGCCGCCGCTCGCGGGCGCTGCCGGGTTAGGCTGTCCAGAGGCAGCTGGCAGGCGGGTGAGCCGGCGGGAGCGCGGATGGGGGCGCACGCGATTGAGCGGCGGGGGCGCGCATCTCCCACCCACCCCACGGAAAGGAAAGGGAGGGGGCGCTCCCACGTGGCCCCGCCCCTTCGGGGTCCCGGCTGCGCGGGCGGGGAGAATTTCCGAAGCAGCCTCCGCGAGGGGAGGGGCTCGTGGGGGATGGAGGGGGCGCGGCCCTCTCACTCCTCGAGGAGCTGGATTTCTGCTTGCGCGGGTCGGAGGGGAGGGGCTCTGGGGTGGGGATGGCGGCACCAGTGACGCCCCTCCTCCTCCTCCTCCTCCTCCTCCTCCTCGAGGAGCTGGATTTCTGCTTGCAGGGATCAGGCCGGGCGCGCAGGCGCCTCCGGGCCTGGGAGTTTGCGCCCTGGGGATGTCGCCTTGGTTAGGCCAGGGAATGCCGAATGTGCTTGGGAGAAAGGGCGCGTTGCAGAGCTGGAAAAGGGCAGCCAAGCTGATCAAGGGGATGGACGATTAAGCGGAAAGGCAGCACCATCTGAAGCGCACACAATTCCGTACAGTGCGCAGATGAAAGTGGACAGAGAAAAGTTGTTTTCTCGCATAACAAGTAGAACTCGTGGATCCCTTCTGGAGCTGGACGTTGGGAGATTAAGGCCACTAGATGTGTTGATGGCCACCCACTTGGATGGCTTGAAAAGAGCATTGGACACATTTAATGGAGGAGGAGGAGACCACAAGGGATTACTCTTCCCAATGGCTGCGTTCCCCCTCCAAGGACGGAGGCTGCCTGCTCCTGATTTCAGTTGCTGGGAATTGCAAGTGGGCGGAGGGCTGCCGTTGCGCTCAAGACCCGCTGGGGCACCTGGTTGGCCACCATGGGGAGAGAATGCTGGCCTAGATGGGCCCCTCTGGCCTGATCCAGCAGCCAGGCTCTTCTTGGGGAGTAAGCAGTGCCCTTCAGCATCATCACCATTTTTTTTTTTTTGCTTCACCAAATCCAGCTTTCTTGCAGGGCCCAAGTGGGGCCATGTCTGCGTTGCTCTTCAGCCTTGTTGGAGAGCTGACCTGGCCAGATGCCAGATGGCAGCCTCTTCCCAAAGGATCGTCAGGCAAGGCCCGTGCATGTTTGCTCAGAAGCAAGTCCCACTGGGCTCCAATTCCTCGGACCAGACCTTCGGTCTTGCGGCCAATTGGCAGCACAGTTCCGACATGTTCTGGTCTCGTGACTTCCCTCTGGCCTGGAATCTGTGCTGCAGAAAAGAGGGTGGTTCAGGAGAGAGACGAGAGGTTGGCCTCCTTTGGGCAAGATGGCCTTATGTTTATTAAAGCTGTTGTAAGATGTGTTGAATCTGTTGCTGGCAAGAAAAAGCCCATTGCAGGGTTAGGAATTCTTAGGGAAGGGCTGGCCAGCAGGAGAACAGCAGCCCTGAGGCCCTTTTTCTTTTTCTGTGGAAATGGTGAGTGTAGTCTTGATCTCCACACCAGTGTGGCTGTCTGCTTGGGAAGCTGGCATGGCCAGGCTCTGTCTGTGGCCCTGGCCCTTGCTTGGCAGTGTGGACGAAGAGCCACACGCCTCTTCTGCTCTGCTGCGGGAGCCGCCAGCCTAAGCTCTTCCTTCTCCCTGCAGACTGTGCGGATCGGTGAAGAGACAGCTTGGGGAAAGCTGCCTGTGCCCTGTGAGGCTCCCCGGGGGAAGCAGCCGTGGGGGCAGCCACTGCCTCCTCCTCCTCCTCCTCCTCCGCCTCTATTTAGCCAGCAGCCTGAAACATGCAGCAGTGTAAGCCCAGAGTGTTAGAGTGGGTGGTGGTGCTCCCCTCCGAGCCAACTGGGGCAAACGGCTTGCAGCCACCCACCATGTCTCTGCTGCTGCCCCCCTGCTCCCAGTCCCCCCTCCTGCCCCCCTTCCAGTCCACCGGGCTCCCTTTTGACTCCGGCTTGCTTGCAGAGCGGGATGGTTGGCCTCCCAGCCTGGAATGTCGTCCTGGACGACCACCCTTGAGGGCGAAGGGACAACCCCCAAGTTCTTTGTTGGCTCTCGAGATGACGAGGTGGATTTCCTGGGATCAGACATGAAGATGGACGAGACTGATTTCTTTGAGGATGAGGAGGAGGAGGAAGAGTTGGTAAGGGGCCGTGTGCTACTTGCCATATCTCCACCTGTGGAGTTTGCCTTTGCCTCTGATGGGGGCAGGGCCCCCAAATGGAAGGATGCTGAGGTGAACAGAGGGTGGGGGTGGGGTTCCCCGCTGCTCAGCCGTTTGGCTTCCTGACCAGCATGGGGTCGGCTACAGCTCTCCAGGGCAGAGGCCCTGCCTCACAAAAACAGCAGCCATTGTGGGACAGTTTTCTGCAGTGGGGAGGCCTTCCCTGTTTTGGAGCTTCTGGGAGGGGAAGGGAAAGGAAGAGCGGTTTGCTCCCTTGGTAGAAATGTGCTCACTTACTCTGAAGGAGTCCCATTGAAGGCAGTGGGGCAATTTAATGCCTACTTGGAGTAAGCACATGGGAAACTCCCTCTGCCCCTTTAACCGTTGGCAGCATTCAAGGCCTGCTGCTCGATCTGGCTGGCCAAGACGAAGTCCTTGGGGCTGCAGTTTTTGGCTGGTGGTGGGAAGAGGCTCTGCTTGAATGAGAGTTCCCATTGCTCAAAGCAGAAGCTGCCAATATGGTGCCAATATGGTGCCAATACGCTGCCGTCTCCCTCAGCCTCCGGAACGGCAGATTGTGGTTGGCATTTGTGCCATGACCAAAAAGTCCAAATCAAAGCCCATGACGCAGATCTTGGAGAGGCTGTGCAAGTTTGAGTACATCACGGTAGTGATCATGGGGGAGGACGTCATCCTGAATGAACCTGTGGAGAACTGGCCGCCCTGTGACTGCCTCATCTCCTTCCACTCCAAAGGTGAGAGGCCTCCTGACCCCGGCTCCTCCTTTGCCTGGCTGCTCTCTGGCCAGCCTGTTCTGAGGGCCACTCTTGCTGTCTTGCAGGGTTTCCGCTGGACAAGGCCGTTGCGTACGCCAAGCTCCGCAGCCCTTTTCTGATTAATGACCTTGATATGCAGTATTACATCCAGGACAGGTAGGCGTGTGGAGAAGCTGGTTGAAGCCAGTGGGTTACGATGGGCCATCTCACCTTGCATGCGCTGGGATCCAGCCCTGCCTGCCCCCCCCCCCCAATTGCCAGGAGAAGGCCAGTTCCCAGGCTGGTTACAGGCTGCAGAATTCAGCCCTGAGAGTGGGAGGGTTTCTGTTTCTGGCTCTCATCCTGCAGCTGAGTTGCTCTCCAGCAGTGTGGCAAAGATGGTGCATCAGCCTTGCAAGGTAGCCTATCCTGGCACCTGGCTGGCTGGCCCTGGGGGGTCTGTGCTAGGCTTCCTTGCCTCTTTGTAGCAGAGAGGGAGACCTGCCGTGCCACGTTTCTGTGGAGAGAGGGTGGCTGGCTGGCTGGCCGAGCAGGATGCTCTGTGAGACCAGGGCGCTCAGAAGCAGGGCCCAAACCCACAGCATTCCTCAGGGAGCCCCCGCTGGCACTCCTGCTTCTGCATATCTTCTGCAGGCGGGAGGTCTACCGGATCTTGCAGGAAGAGGGAATAGACCTGCCTCGCTACGCTGTGCTCAACCGGGACCCTGACAAGCCGGACGGTGAGTGCCCTGTGAGGAGAGGGTGGAGGATCCGAGGCCCTTGGCTGGCAAAGGCCCCCTGGCCCCCAGTCCCAGCAGGCAGCCTCTGTCAGCAGAGCTGCTTCTGGACCAGATGTGTGGGGTCTTGAGCCCCTGAACAGACTGAATGTCATGAGGCCATCAGGAGGGTCCCTGGCTTGTGGCAGAGATTCCTGCTGTCAGGCAAAGGATGCCTGAAGGATTCTGCTTGCTCTTGGGGTTGCCCCAAACCACCAGCTGCCTTGCTGAGGCTCCTCTGGAGGTGCTGGAGAGTGGCTAAGGAAGCTGGAGCAGAGGGGAGGCTTTTATTTGTGCCCAGGGAAGCAGCAGGGAGTGGATGACAGTCAGGCAAATGGCACAGAGTGGATCCCTCTTCAGGAGCCATGGGGAGCCCACGTCTGCTCTGGCCTCCAGATGTTGTTGGGCTCCCATCAGCTGTCACCATCCTCATCCTCCCTGGCCATGCTGGCTGAGGCATATGGGAATTGGGGCCCAAGGGCGTCTGGAGGGCCACTGCAGGGTTCCCATCCTTGCCCTAGATGAAGGCTGGCAAATCCCGAGGCAGCCCCTCTCTCCTCCAGCACTGGCTTGCACCCAGACAGACAGCCACCCCGCCTTGCCTTCCTATGATCATTTTATTCCCATGTTGCTGTATCACCACACTGGCTCTAGTCTTTCCATCTTACGATTTTATAATTTTGAATGATTTTATTGTACACCGCCCTGATTTTTTTTTAATGCTTTGGTGGTTTATAAATGCTCTTATAAAGAAAAGTCCAGCCCACCTGCCCCTGGCTGTCTTGTAGGGCGGAAGGTGGCCCAGCCGTCAGTGTCTCCAAGAGGGAAGTAGAGAGGCTGGAGAAGGTATCCCCCCCCCAAATGCAACTGTCTTTTCCCTGCAGAGTGCAACCTTGTGGAAGGAGAGGATCACGTGGAGGTGAACGGAGCAATTTTCCCCAAGCCCTTTGTGGAGAAGCCCGTCAGTGCAGAAGACCACAATGTCTATATCTACTATCCCACCTCAGCTGGTGGGGGCAGCCAGCGCCTTTTCCGCAAGGTGAGGAAGGCTGGGGCGGAAGGGGAAACCTCGAAACTTCACAGTCTGTGCTTGAACTCCAGAAGCAATGCAGGATTTTCTTGTTTGGGCTGTGTTTTAAAGAGTGAGGTTACACAGGAGGTGGGAGGATTTAAAAAATTGTTGTTTACAGAAGAATAAAATACTGATTATAATATTTTATTTCATTTTTTAAAATGTGTCCAGTTTTCAATGGCTGTTCCCCATCTAACACACCTGGGACAGGAAATAAATAGTACAGCCTTGCAAAGTTTCGGGCAGGATACTCTTGTCTTGTACCATCCATGGCAAGAGTGTGTGCCCACTTAGGGAGCCACTGTGGGATCTAGCTGTTGCCTTGGAGTGCTAGCAGTTGTCCCTGGGCTGGGAGGGCAGTCCCATGGGAGGCCAGAGCAGCCTGCCGGCCAGCCAACATCTCAGCCCTGTCCTCACCCCACTGATGATTTTTCCGCCTCTTTCAGATTGGAAGCCGGAGCAGCGTCTATTCCCCAGAGAGCAGCGTACGGAAAACCGGATCATACATTTACGAGGAGTTCATGCCGACAGACGGCACAGATGTCAAGGTCAGGAATGGGTGTGGAAGGGTGAGGGAAGGCCTTTGCAGGGGGGGGCAGAGGTGCTGCCTGCTCTTGAAGGCTGGGTGGGATGAGGGGATCAAGTTTTGGCTTCTGTGGCCCAGGTGTACACAGTCGGCCCAGACTACGCACACGCGGAGGCCCGGAAGTCTCCTGCTCTGGACGGAAAAGTTGAACGTGACAGCGAAGGCAAAGAGATCCGCTACCCAGTTATGCTAACGGCCATAGAGAAGCTGGTGGCCAGGAAAGTCTGCGTGGCTTTCAAGGTCAGTGCTGGTCTCTCCCCCGGCCTCCCAGGGCACCTGCTCTGAGTGTAGCTGCTTCTCCTGCCAGGGCCTGGAGCCTGGGCCTCCGGGGCAGAGCTTTGAACGAAGCCCTAGTGGAGTAAGGGGGCCTCTGTGTTGCCTCCACACTCTGTGCCCAGGCGGCCAGCCTGCGCCTGCTGCCTCTGCTCCCCATGAGCCCCAGGGGGTTCCAGTGCTACTGACACTGGGAGCTTCTGAAGCCCCCCTGGGAGGTCTGCCGATGGGCCTTTGCGCTGCTCCGGACCTGTGCAGCGACAAGAGCCAGGGAGGGGTGCTGCTGCTGCTGCCGCCGCTGTACTTGGTTCTGTTCTTGGCACCCGTCGAGCGTTTGTGCCATCTTGCCCCCTGCAGCAGACGGTATGCGGCTTTGACCTCCTGCGGGCCAACGGCCACTCCTTTGTCTGTGACGTCAACGGCTTCAGTTTTGTGAAGAATTCCATGAAATATTATGACGATTGCGCCAAGATCCTGGGGTGTGTTGACGTTTTGTCACTCATAGCGTCCAGGATGAGGCCGCCCTCACCAGATGGATGCTTTGCCCTCCCTCCTGTGGGTGGGGTGGGGCAGAGGGGGGCATCTGACTCAGGCTGGCCTCTTCCTAGGTCAAGCCAGCCACAGAGGTGCGGAGGGAAGGTGATGGGTTTCTGACAAGATGTGGTCCTCTTTCTGTGCCAGGAACATCATCATGCGTGAGCTGGCTCCCCAGTTCCAGATCCCCTGGTCCATCCCCACAGAAGCAGAGGACATCCCTATTGTACCCACAACATCGGGGACAATGTGAGTGTCACCAGGCCATGTGCCATTGGGCACTGGGCATCTTTAGGGTTTGCCTGTTGAGGTTGGAGCCCTGACCTCTCAGTCCCAAGAGGAAGACGGGTTGGATGCAAGAGTCCTGGCATTACTGCAGAGGGGGAGGGCTGGCTGGGGGGCTTCTGGTGGAGAAGACGTGGAAGGCTTTCATTAGATGGTGCAGGTGCAAGAGGACTGTGACGCTGCTGGTGTCTTCTCGTACACAGTCCTGGCTTCTCTTCATCCTGGGGTGGTTCAGGGACTGTGCTGTAATCCCTTGAAGTGATAGGTCTCCGCCCTGAGCAGTGCTCTTGAACCTGAAATGATGCTCAGGGGTGGGGGGTGGCATTGCTGATTAAAGTTCACATCCTGGAGGCTTCATGTAGTGGAGCCACTGTGGCATAGTGGTTAGAGTGTCAGACTAGGACCTGGGAGACCTGGGTCCAAATCTCCACTCAGTCATGGAGCTCACTGGGTGACCTTGGGCCAGTCACCATCTCTCATCCTAACTTTGGGTTGTTGTGAGTATAAAATGAAGAGGGGAAGAACCATGTACGCCATCTTGACCAAGGGGAGTTAACAGGAGTTTGGCAGCGGAGGTGTAGTGAGGAAGAGGCAAAGGCAAAGAGGTGAGTGACCTAGAGTAACCCCAGGAGGCTTTCTGTGCTGAGTTACTGTGTGCTCACCTTGTGCTCACTGTGTGCTCAGCTGTTCATTGGAGGAGTGTGTCCTGATAGCTGCTGCATGCAACTAGTGACATCCGTGTGTGCTGGGAGTCTCATTCTGTTTCCTGACTCTTGAGGTGAGCAAAGCAGTGGGAGCTGCCGCAGCTGGTCTAGGGGGCATGCAAGTGAGCCAGCTCTCAGAGAGCGAGCAAACAGGAAGAACTAATGACGGGGGAGGTCCCTGATGAAGAAAAATCTTGTAGCGTGCAGCACATACCAGTGGGACTCTCCTGTTAACCTTCAAGGAGGACAGGATAAAGCACAGGCCATTGCAATACAAGTGGAAAGATAGAAACAAAAGCCAGTAGAGACTATGGATGGGAAGGACGCTCCAGTGGTGGTGACCTGCAAGGTGTGTGCAGTGTTTGTTTTTGTGCCTGAGAACAACATGGTGTACACGTGCAAGAAGTGCAAGCTGTGGCGCTCTTGGGAAAAAAAGTGAGGAGCCTAGAATGGTGGGTGACCAAACTGAAGAGTATAAGAGAAGACGAAGAGTTCTTAGATAAAACGCTGGAACAACAATAGCAAAGAGAAGTACCGGAGGTGGAAGAACGACCGCATGTTGATGCAGAAGAGGAGACTGTTGTGGAGAGCAACAACAAAGTGGAGGAAACTCAGTGGAAAAGGGTGACAGGAACAGAAAAATGAGAAGGCTCCCTTCACTGGTGGAAACTGCGGAACGGCTTCCAGACACTTGAGGATGAGACTGGAGGACAGTCTGCAGGGGAAATATTACACGACAGCAAGTGAGAGGCTGAAGTTCAGTCAAGCAGAGGCAATGAAACCACTTCCCACAACAACAAGAAGAGAAGAGTAGCAGTGGTGGGAGACTCCCTACTGCGTGGGATTGAAACCCAAATATGCAGAGAAGATCCATGGCCTCACCAGGTATGCTGTCTCCCTGGATGACAGATTAGAGATGTGACGGAAGGGTTGCCATTGCTCATAAAGCCCAATGACAGATGTCCCTTTCTTCTCATCCATGTGAGAACACATGATACTGCCAAGTAGAGCTACGAAGAAATCACATCAGACTTTGTAGCTCTGGGAAGGAAACTCAAGGACTTTGGGGCCCAGATAGTTTTCTCGTCCGTCCATCCGGTACTTAGAAGTGGAGTGGAAAGGGAAAGAAAATGAATGACTGGCTACGAAGGTGATGCTGACGTGAGAGATTTGATTCTGGGACCACGGGCTACACTTCCTGGATGACGGACTGCTAGCAAGTGCGTTGCTGCTCCCAAGGACTAGGAAGAATGTGTTTGGCCACAGCATGGAGAAATTCATCAGGAAAGGTTGAAACTGAATCCTAAAGGGGAGGGAGATGTAAACTTGGTAGTAATGACGAACAAAGGCTTGTACATGGTAAGAGGAACTGAGGGAACAACTCTAATGGGGCCCAGTAATAGTCTTCATAAAAATGAAGGAAGGCAGGCAGGCCATGAATCGCATGGTCTTCGATGTCTGTATACCAATGCCCAGAGTATGGGAAACAAACAAGATGAACTTGAACTCTTAATACAGGAGAGTAAATACGACTTGATAGGTATAACTGAAACTTGGTGGGATGGCTCCCATTACTGGAAAACAGCAACTGAAAGATATAACTTGTTCAAAAGGAACAGAAGGAATATCCCTGTACAGAAATACAGGAGGATGAGCTTGGTAGCTCCACTGAGAGTATCTGGATTAAAATAAATGTGGCAAGGAACATGGTGATTGGAGTCTACTACCAACCACCCAATCAAGGAGAAGACAAGGATGAATCTTCTGCAAAGCAAATTGCCAATGTTTCGAGGATGCATGGTGTAGTAGTAATGGGGGACTTCAGTTACCCTGATATCTGTTGGGAGACAAATTCTGCCAAACCTGGTCCCTCCAAGAAATTCCTGACTTGGAGATTACTTTCTCCTACAGAAAGTGGAGGAAGCAACTAGAGGATCAGCTATCCTTGACTTGATTCTAACCAGCAGAGATGCCTTAGTGGATGAAGTGGCAGTTACAGGAACTCTGGGGGAAAGTGGCCATGCTATACTAGAGTTCTTGATTTTAAAGGCAGCAAAAGCTAAGAGTAGCCATACGCGCACCCTGGACTTCAGGAAAGCTGATTTTAATAAACTCAGAACAATGGTAAGTAAGGTTGGGCAAGGGACCCTAATGAGAAAAGGAGTCCAAGATGGGTGGGAGTTTCTAAAAAAGGAAATTCTAAAGTCACAATGGCAAACAATCCCGACATGGAAAAAAGGGGGAAGACAGCAGAAGAAGCTGATGTGGCTTCACAGAAAGCTTAGAAATGACCTGAAAACAAAAAAGGACACATATAGGAAGTGGAAGGAAGGCCAGGCCACAAAGGAAGAGTACAGACAAGTAGCATGGAATTGCAAGGATGACATCAGGAAGGGTAAAGCTGAGAGATGCCAAAAGCAACAAAAAAGCTTTCTTCAGGTACATCCATCGTAAAACACAGAGAAAGGAAATGGTGATACAGCTACTCAGTGAGGATGGCAAAATGATAACAAATGACAAAGGAAAGGCAGAAGTGCTCAATTCCTACTTTGGCTCAGTCTTCTCCCAAAAGAGGATCTATGACCCTCCTGGCAAATGTGACGTTGAAAGGGCAGGAGTGCAGCTTGAGATTGCTAGACAAATGGTCAGGAAATGCCTAATCACTTTGAACACATTTAAATCTGCAGGGCCTGATGAACTACACCTTAGAGCAGCGTTTCCCAACCTTTGGGTCCCCAGATGTTGTTGCACTACAACTCCCATCAGCCCCAGCCAGCACAGCCAATGATCAGGAATGTTGGGAATTGTAGTCCAGCAACATCTAGGGACCCAAAGGTTGGGAAAGGCTGTCTTAGAGTATTGAAGGAACTGGCTGAAGAACTCTTGGAACTGCTGTCTATTATTTTTGCAAAATTGTGGAGGATAGATGAGGTGCTAGATGAGTGGAGGGGGGCTAATGTTGTCCCTATATTTAAAAAGGGCAAAAAGAAGGAACCTGGGAACTACAGACCTGTCAGCCTGACATCAATCCCTGGGAAAATTCTGAAGCAGATTATAAAGCACTTTGAAAACAATGCAGTGATTACTAGAAGCCAATGTGGATTTGTCAAAAACAAATCTTGACAGACTAATCTTCTCTCATTTTTTGACTGGGTAACCTCCCTAGTAGACTCTGGGAATGCTGTTGACATAATATATCTTGACTTCAGCAAAGCTTTTGACAAAGTGCCCCATGATATTCTGATTAGCAAGATAGCTAAATGGATGGAACAATTATCAGGTGGATCCGTAGCTGGTTACAGAATTGTACTCAAAGAGTGTTTATCAGTGGTTCCTTCTCAATCTGGGGGGCGGTAACTAGCGGGGTACCACAGGGCTTGGTCCTGGGCCCAGTCCTCTTCAACATTTTTATTAATGACTTGGATGATTCTAAGCATGGATATTTTGAGAGGAGGCAGGCTGATGTGGGTGGAATGTGGGGGGTGCCCCAGGCATCTTCTGAGATGGGTGCTTTTTTCCATAGGATGGAGTTGCGCTGTGTGATTGCAGTTATACGGCACGGTGATCGCACTCCCAAACAGAAGATGAAGATGGAAGTGAAGCACTCCAGGTAACAGCCAGCCTGGGACAGCGCTCTGGAGGGGGGCATGTGCCCTTTTTGGGGAGTGTCTTTAGTTGCTTTCCCTTAAACTCTCAAACCCCTTCAGATTCACTGAATAGTTCATATGGCCCACCTTATTCTGGACTCGGTCCAGTTACACAATTTAAAATGTTTCCCTGGTCCTTTTGGCTGCCCTGTTGCGGGCCGCGGGGGTGCTGGCCACGTGGCCTCAGCCTCTCCTCAGCTTCCAGAAGGCAGTGCTCTTACCTTGCCTCAGCCTCACGGCTCTCTGCTGTTGCTGCAGGTTCTTTGCATTATTTGAGAAGTACGAGGGCTACAAGGCTGGGAAGCTGAAACTGAAGAAGCCAGAGCAGCTTCAGGTGAGGGACATTCAGCCTTTGCCCTCCTGGCTCGTGTTGGTCGGGGCTTGGCTGTCTGGAGGCTCTGTGCTTGGGGGGGTGTCCAGGGGAGCTGCTTGCACAAAGGGCCTTTTGAGGCTTCTGTGTGGGTCAGTGCGGGGCAGGGGAAACGGCCCTTGCTGGTGAGGAGACCTGGCCGATGCCCCAGGAGTGGGGCCATCAACGGGAAGAGGGCCAAGGGTGGTGGGGAGGCCCAACGGCCAGGTGTTGCCATATCTCAGCCGACTCTGCAACCCTTGTCCCTCAACAGGAGGTGCTGGACATTGCCCGCCAGCTGGTGCTGGAGGAAGGAGCTCATAGTGACGCTGAGGCTGAGGAGTGGAAATCCAAACTGGACCAGCTCAAGACTGTGCTGGAGATGTGAGGATAGGGCAGGGTGGTTGGGAGGAGGAGGAGGAGGAGGAGGCTTGATGGGCCCTCTGCAAGAGCAAGGCCCATGGCATCCTAGCTGGGCCAGCATTACCTGCTAAAAGCCCGCTGCCCACCCTGGCCACTCTCCCCCAGGCTCATTTCCTTTGACCACTAGGCATCCAGCAGTGCAGGCCACCAGGGGGGCTCTCCTTGTGCCCTGGCACCCTCAGCCTCTCGGGACGCACCTGGGGTCACCTCCCCCTCTCAGAATCTCCCTGAGGAGTATGTGACCTGAGTGGGTGTGGAAGGAGCTGGCTGAGCTGCCTCCAGCCACTTTGGGGAGCGGCTGTCAAGGGAGACCCTCCCAAGCGTACACGTGTTGCTGCTGCTCTTGTCTCTCGGCAGGTATGGGCACTTCTCTGGCATCAACCGCAAAGTGCAGCTGACCTACCTGCCCCACGGGCACCTTAAAGCACCCAGCGAAGAGGAAGGCAGGTATCTGGCTCCAACGAGGGCTGTGGTTGCTCCAGGGCGGGGCCTGGCAACATCAGGCTGGGAGCAGTTAGCCTGTGACACGTGGTAGTGGTGGTGGTGGGAGAGATGCTCTGCCAGCTTCATGGGACGGGTGCGCTGCCTCTTGGGCCCACCCCTCCTCGCCCCACCCATCTCTAGCTTAGCCGGGAGAGAGGCTGTCTCCCAGGCCCTCGTTCCGTGCTCTTCCGAGGGCAGCAGAACTACAGGGAGAGCCCTCTCTGCCCCCCCAACACCTGAGAGAGTCTGTGGGGAAGGAAGCTGTCCGTAGTTAGGGCCTAAGTCGTTCAGGGCTTTAACCACTGGTGTGAGCACCTTGATTTAAGCCTGGGAACGAACTGACAACCAGCGCAAGTGTTTTATTTATTTATTATTTAATTTATATCCCGCCCTTCCTCCCAGCAGGAGCCCGGGGCAGCAAACAAAAGTACTAAAAACACGTTAAAACATCATAAAAACAGACTTTAAAGTACGTTAAAACAAAACATCTTTAAAAACATTTTTTAAAAAAAAAACCTTCCAAGACATCTTTTTTTTTAAAAAAGGTTAAAAACATACTGTTTTTTAAAAAAGTTTAAAAACATATTAAAAAGCAATTCCAACACAGACTGGGATAAGGTTTCAACTTTGTTTGTTGAAAGCTTGTTAAAAGAGGAAGGTCTTCAATAGGCTCCGAAAAGATAACAGACAGGGGCTTTTAATGTTTTAAGACAGATGTTAAAACAGTTAAGATGTTTTAAGACAGGGGCTATGCAAGTTCTAAACAGAGTCCCTGGGCAGTAATCTGGCTGCTGCACTTTGGACCAGTTGAAGTTTCCAAGTTGTGTTCAATGGCAGCCCCACATGG
Organism: Rhineura floridana; assembly: GCF_030035675.1. NCBI lineage: Eukaryota > Metazoa > Chordata > Lepidosauria > Squamata > Rhineuridae > Rhineura > Rhineura floridana. The sequence goes on along the minus strand of NC_084493.1, from coordinate 353,045 downwards.
AACTTTTTGCAGTAGTCCAGTCAGGAGGTTGCCAGGGCAAGGACTGCAGTGGCCATCTCTGTCCAAGTGAGGCCATAGCTGACAACCCCGCCAGAGCTGGAAATAGACAGTCCTAGCCAAACAGGCTGCCTGAGCTTCTAGTGACAGGGTTTGATCCAGGAGCACCCTAAGCTATAGACCTGCTCCTTCCAGGGGACTGAACCCATGTCCAGAACAGGCAGTCTCCCCACCTCCCGGACTCAACAAACTCTGAACGCACAACCGCTCCGTCTTCTCCAGATTCTGCTTCAGTTTATATGTATAGATGCATATTAAGAGGGTGGGGTCTCACCAGCACTGTGACGTTCAGCATGACCAGCAGCCCTATAAGCATTTTTTTTTAAAAAAAAGGGGGGAGGGCAGAAATTCTGGGGTCCAGCATAAGATTTGGCGGGGGGCAGCAGCAATGCTCTCTCCCTCCCTTTTTACGTGGGGTTGAAACTGACCTCCCCACTGAGATAACACATGTGAAGCACTTTTGAGCACTCAAGAAAGCTGCTCATTAAATAGTGAATATTTGGCCAGAAGTCATACATGGAGGGTCAGACGCACCCCCCCCCCAGCCCATATCCTAGCACCTATAACTGGGGCACGGACAGCTCCTTTCCATTCAGTTTAGTCATTGTCGGGCCTGGTTTGGAGGTGGGAAGGCCGAATTGGGCATCTCACCCCACCCCACTCCCCAAGAAGACACCTCCTGGGATGACCCTCTGCCTCTCTGCTGCCTTCAGATGCCCACAAGGAAGCTTCGCCATCTCTGCTGCTGGTGCTGAAGTGGGGGGGTGAGCTGACTCCCACCGGAAGGGTCCAAGCAGAGGAACTGGGGCGAGCCTTTCGCTGCATGTACCCAGGGGGCCAAGGTGAGACCTGGGCGGGGCGGGGTGGGGCAGTGTTGCCACTGGGGTCGGGTGATGGGAGAGGGGGAAGAATGGGTTGCGCATGAAAGCCGCTTTGCTAGAGTGGGAAGGAACTTGCTGGAGTTATTTGCAAGCACCCCCCACTCCCCCAGGACCATCCCTGTGGCTCTGGGTGATGGAAAGAAGTGCCCTGGTCAGAAATGGGGTACATAAATGCCCTCAAATGTCAACAGGTTTTTCTGGCCTGGGATCAGGTCAGCCTGGATTGGGGCCCTGCCGTCTTTGAGGGCTATTGAGGACTTGGCCCTCTTCGTCCTTGTGGAACCGCTTTACCTTTAAGAGCGAATGTGTCAATTGTCCACAATCCGCAGTTGGGCAACAGCTTTATCATCCAAAATGTCACAGAATTGTGGCAAGCTCTTGAGTTCTCCAGGACTTGACATCAGGCCAGATGTTGGCCAAAGCAGGAGGTTGCACTGGGGGGAGACGGATAACAAAAAAGCGCACAAGGTTAGGCTGGATGTCCTCAGGAGCTCATCTTGCACATTGTTGTTTTCAGCCCCATGATCCAACCTATCAGGATCACTTGGGATCTTGTTTCTGTCTTCCAGGGTGTTGGGTGTCCCTCCCTGTTTTATATCATCTGCAATTTATAAGCATTCCCTGCACCTTCTCATCCAAGTCATAAGTGTGTTGAAGAGTGCTGGGCCCCACTCCTTACCTCCCCCCAGTTTGAGGAGGAACGATTGATAAGCACTCTTTGAGTACAACTCTGTAGAGAATGTGGATCCACCTGATAGTTGTTCCATCCAGCCCACCTTTATATAGCTTGCTCATCAGAATATAATGAGGCACTTTGTCAAAAGCTTTGCTGCATGCAAGGCAAGTGTCTGGCCAGGGGTGGATCCCCTTGTTTTCCCCAAAAGCCACAGCTGAATGCCCTGTGCACTCGGGAATAGGGCTGAGGTCCTGTGTGTGTGTCTTGGGCTTGCAAGGGTTCTGAAAAGGCTCATTTATGGGTGCTTCTGGGGGTGTTGTTCCCCAGGAAGTTTGCTAGTGGTCAATGTGCTCCTCGTTCCCAAGGGGTGGGGATTTGGGATGGAAAATCTGTCCATTTCGGTTCGCTCAGTTTGTCATTTTTCCAGTCTGAAATTCAGTTCTCCACATTTCTACAGCAATGTGTGATTTTAAAAAAAATCCTCATGAAAATTCTCCAGCATTTTGGTGCGAATTTCTCCTAATAAACACAATTTTGTGCCAGTTTTGCCTAATGCACCCATTTCTGCAAGTGATTTCTTAATATAATGCATTTGCAGTGGGGATGAGAGCTGCACAAGTCCTCCGCCACATGTCTTGGTGCTGTGAGGTCTCTGTGCTTATGTGCTCTTGAGTGGTGCGCCATCCTTGGTGGCAGGGGAGTCACAGTCCTGTCCTCCATCGTGACGGAGGTGCCAGCCATCTGGAGCACCCCATTGACTTATGGCTACCCCTTTTTTATTCTGTCACGAGCAGAAACAAGCCCTGGTGCCAAAGCTCTGCTTCCCCCGCTCTACCCATTCTACCCCTCTCTTCTTGCACCTGCAGTGCCCCCTGGCCGTAGGCTCCACTGGCTGAAGGGCGTTGCTTGGCTGGCATAACTTTGGCCTCCACAGATGCAACAGGAACCTGGCGGTGCTGTACATTACGAACCTGCACCTGAGAGTGGGCAGGAGGTGTTTTGGGGAGCCTTGCTGTGACCCTCCAGATGTGGCTGGACTTCAGCCCCATCTGCCTCGGCTAGCATGGCCAATGGTCAGGGACGATGACGACTGTAGCCTAGCAACACATCCCTGTGCTTCTTCATGGGAGAGCCCTTGGATCAGGTCCCCAGTTGTCTCGTGGCATTGCAGCATTTCTGACCAGGAATGGTGGTCTTGAGGAGAGCCAGGATTGGGTTCTCCAGCGTCCTGCCTGCCCTCTGCCTCAAGCGTCCTGGAAGCACGTCTGTGTGGGATGGAGCCGCCTTGGCGCCCTCCTTCCCTGCAGGCCCCAGGCAGAAGCAGCAGTGGGAGCCCTGGTTGTCATCCAGCTGATCTCCTCCCCCAGGGGACTATGCCGGCTTCCCCGGATGTGGGCTGCTTCGCCTGCACAGCACTTTCCGCCACGACCTCAAGATTTATGCCTCTGACGAGGGCAGAGTCCAGATGACAGCGGCAGCATTTGCAAAGGTGTGCCTTTTCCTTCGTGCCTTCCCAGTGCAGGGGTGGTGGTGGTGAGGGGAGGCAGCTTCTTGCCAGGGGTGGAGGGTGTGAGGCGTCCTTCCCTGGCTCTCCCTGTCAGGTTCCTACCTGCTCGTGGTTACTGCCTGTCACTAGGCACCACCAGGGACTCCACCAGTCCGGACTGTCCTCTCTTATGGTTTCTCTCCCCGCTCTAGCACAGATCTCAACAGATCCCCCTGCTAGGCAGCACCACCAGTCACGTCCTATAACCAGTAGTCCCAGAGACTCTGCCTGAGTCTCCCTCAATTAGGTTACCTCTGTGACTGCGTGCTTAAGCTGTCCCAATCCCTTTGATTTACTCAGACTGCTTATAATTCTGGTTTGCTCTGAATACTTGTGGTGTTATTCTTCCCTTCCCCGCTGCCACCATTTGTTATAGTTTCCCTTCAGCCTTGGTTATTTACCTCACCCTCCCTTCTGGTCTGTGAAACCCCAGCCAAGGATCAGGCCTTTGGTAAACCAAATTAAGTATTTATTAAATAACACAGATAACAAAGATAACAAGATTTCTTCATAAGGCACATAAGCATATGGTTTTATCTAATACTAATCCGAACTCTACCCCCCTCCTTCTCCACGCTCTCCTGACAAACAACTCTCTCAAACCCACCAAAACAACCTATCAACATCCACTCCAATGTTCACCACCTATCCACCCAGATTTACCTGACATCCTTCCATTTATACCCTCAGCCATTTTAAAACATTCAGCCAATCATCCAGCATTCTACTGCCCATTCACTCCCCCTTCCTCTTTCATTCTACTTACCATGTATCTTCTAAACAAACAGCACTTACCCTATTTACACTAATACAGGATCATCACAGGGGGAAACAGCGGGGCATGGCTACATCCAGTTCCTCCGCCAGATGGCTGCGCCTCTTGCCCTGGGGCCAGGCTTAGACTGTGCTTAGGGTTAGGGCTACAGTGATTCGTGCGATCGGGGGGACATCCTTTCCATTCTGGACTCTCCCCCCATACCCAGAGCAGCAGCTAACGCCTGTACCCCCTGCAGGGCCTTCTTGCTCTGGAGGGAGAGCTGACGCCCATCCTGGTGCAGATGGTGAAGAGTGCCAACATGAACGGCCTTCTGGACAGCGACAGCGACTCCCTCAACAGCTGCCAGCACAGGGTGAAGGCTCGCCTTCGGGAGATTATGCAGAAGGATGCCCCCTTCAGTGAAGAGGACTACGAGAAGGTGATAGGTGGCCACCTTGGTGTGGCTCAGGGCTCCTGCTCTTGTGCCAAGGAAAGAACTGCTCTCCATCTCTGCCAAGCAGAGGGGGAGGACATTTCTCCATGGGGAGAGGAGAGAGAGGCAGGGCTGCTCGCTGCTCTACTGACTACAGCGGTGGGCTTCTATAGCAGCTGTTTGACCGGAGCTCCTTGGCATGATTGGGGTGGCGGTGGGGGGAGAGCTGGCCTTGGCCTTTCCACAGTAGTCTGATGACAGCGGCTTCCTTGGTAGAGGGGTTTGGTCTTGCAGTGGAAGAACTGCCAGCTCTGCCCTATTAAAATGATGTTTGTGTTCCTACTGCTGCAGGGGAGAGCCTGCTTTCTCCCAGGAAAGCTTTAAGGGGGCGGAGGTGGGCTCCAGGATCACAAGGGAAGAGTTTTGTGTTGCTGATAGTTTTTTTCTAAGTTAATGCCCATGTGGCAAAGCAGGGAAGAAGAGGGGATCCTCCATTTACCACTTTTTATTTTTTAAAAAACCTCTTTAACAAAACCGGGACAAAGGAAGAGACAAAAAAAAGTAAAGCATGTGCCTAACCCTGAAGACTAGAGCACTTCTGAATATATTTCCAGATATTCAGAAGTGCCTCCAAAAGCCCAAAGGCATTTAACGCAAGTTGGCAGTTATGGTCAGGGCCGACTCAGACTGCGGGAATGGTGATGGGGGGGGGAGTGAGTGAAGGGGCAACCTGCAGAGGCCCCCCCCCCGGAAGGTGGAATTGCTGTTCTGACAAAATGTTTTAAATCACCTTTTGCTGTGATTTGCTCTCAGCTGGCACCAACAGGCAGCGTCTCACTCGTCAAGTCCATGGGCATAATCCAGAATCCTGTGGAGATCTGTGACCAGGTCTTTCACCTGATTGAGAGCCTCACGTCCCAGATCCAGAAGCACCTGGAAGATCCCAAGTCTGCAGGTGTGTGTGTGGGATATCAGGGCGACCATTTCCTCTGGTCTTGGCGGTTTGCACAAGTGTTTCGTTCCCCAGCCCTCTGTGGTCGTCTTCTCTTCGGGCTTCTGGAGCGTCCTGACCCTCCCTCTCCCCTCCTCCCCCACTGTTGCTGTTGCTTCTCAGACTTGCAGCTTTACCACAGCGAGACCCTGGAGCTGATGCTTCAGCGCTGGCGGAAGCTGGAGCTGGACTTCCGCCTGAAGAACCAGCGCTATGACATCAGCAAGATCCCCGACATCTACGACTGCATCAAATACGACGTGCAACACAACACGGCCCTGAAGCTGGAGGGCACCTCTGAACTGTTCAGGCTCTCCAAGTCCCTGGCGGACATTGTTATTCCTCAGGTATGGCCTGGCCTGGCTTTTCTGGCTCCTGGGTGGCAGTGTAGGTTGCATCAGGAAGAGCTTTTGGGCCTTGGGCTACCCCTGCCGTGGCTACTTCTGCCGCTGCCACCACCGCAGCCACTGCCACTGCCACTGCCTTCCCTGCCTCCTTTTGCAGGAATATGGCATTAACAAGCAAGAGAAGCTGGAGATTGCTGTGGGTTTCTGCCTGCCCCTCATCAGGAAGATCCAGCTGGACCTGCAGAGGACCCACGAGGATGAGTCTGTCAACAAGCTTCACCCCCTGTAAGGGCTGGGGGGCATGGGGGGGGGAGAGAGAGGGGAATCATGATGGAGCCTGGGTGGGTGGGGGAGGCAGGGAGCTCCTCCGGGCGCTCAGCACCAAACAGGTGATGATCCTGCCTCTCCCTCGCTGTGCCAAGTCAGCCCCTCCTTGTGGGGCCGTTCTGTGTTCAGGGTATGCAGAGTCACCCCTTCCCTCTCCTTGGGGCCATCCAGTTGCCCAGCGCGGGTGCTCTCCCTCCATGCCCAGGAAGAGGCACTTCCTGCGGCCAGTGCTTTTGCTACTTGTTTGCTGGATCAGCCCCTCAGAGCAGATCTGGTGGCAGAGCAGGAGACAGGCGCTTCCCGCAAGGGGGTCCTGAGCCTCCGTGGCCTTGGTCATGGTCTCCTTTTGACTCCTTGAAGGGACGAGCTGGGCTTGCCTCTTCCTTCCCCCATTGTGGGGCAGATGGGCCCCTGTAGCTGGGAGTTGGCATGTACTGTTTGCTGGGGGCAGCGCAGGAGTGATGGAAGTGGGACTTCAGGCTGCAATTTGCAGCTGCTCCTCCCCTCCTCCTGCAGCAGATGCTCCACTGTGCTCCTGAGCCTGACTGTAGTGGCCTGTTCACCAGCCACCCCTGGGCTTGGGTGTGTGTGTGTCTGTGTCTGCTTAAGACTCTTCCTGCTTTTGCTTCCAAGTGCTTGTTTTCCTGTCTACTCCCAGTAGCAGCTGCCTCTTTCCCTCAGCAAAAGGGAACCAGGGATGAGGAGGGCCAGGGTTTGCCACCTTTCTGGACTCTTTGGAGTAAAATTCCCTACTTTGCAAAAAGGCAGAGTTTTCTCACCTTTTGTGGGCCCAAATTGTGGGCTGCTTCAAGAAGAAGCAGGCCCAAAATTGAATTAGGCAATGCAAGTCACCCCTGCAGCTGCAGTCTGAGGGTGGAGTCTTGGCTGCACCCCAACCCCCCCTCCCACATTGTAGCCTTAACATGTGCCCCTGTCCTCTCCCACCACTTCACTGGGCAATCCCTTCTCTTGCCTCTGCTGAGCTTGCAGCTCCCCCTGGCGGATTTTGAAAAAACATTACTGGAAATTCACTGGCTCACTACCCTCTTACGGACCTCAGAAAGCATCTTTTTAAAAAGACTGTTTTTCCCAAGTCGACGGGGAGAAAGCAAAGACCCTCCTCTCCCGCTCTGGGGCTCTACACTCACACCCTTGTGAAATAACTGCACAGCTGTCTAACGGGGAGAACTTCAGATGACCGGCTTGCCCAGCTCTTTTACTCTGAAGGCTCTCAGATGCCCCTGAGTACTGGGCCGGATGCTGCCTTGCCCCTCCGGTTTTGCCTTCGGTCGAGAGGATTCTGCTGTGGACGTGGCTCCCACAGGCCACTTCAGACCTCCTGGCCTTGGCGCTGCTTGGAGGAAGCCCTTGTGGTTCCAGAGGAGGAGCCTGGCTGCTCTCATGCTGAGGAACCTCCTGTCTTTGGGAGCCCCACCTCTCCCCAACTGGCCAAGGCCCAGCCTCCGTCTAAGGCTAGCTAAGGCCATCCCAGGCCACTTGGCCGTGAAGGGCAAGAGGCCTCTTCAACTGCTTCCTTCGGAGGCTGGCTGTTGGTTGCTGGAGACCCTCAGGGTTCACAGAGAAATAAGCGTCCCAGAGCTGCGGCTTTTCCATAGTTATTCCTTATGTTATTCCTTACATTTATATCCAGCCTTTTCTCCAAGGAGCTGAGGTGGCATACATGGATCTCCCCCCCCCCCATTTTATCCTCACAACAATCCTATGAGGTAGGTCAGGCAGAGAGACAGTGGCTGGTCCAAGGTCACCCAGTGAGATTCACAGCTAAGTGGGGAGTTGAACCCTGGTCTCTTGGGTCCTAGGCTGATGCTCTGACCTGGAAACCTTCAGGTGCCTTCCACTGTCTGGGACTCCCAAGTCCAAGATGCTTCTGAGTTGGTTTTTGTGCCTCAGATGCCCAGACCTGGGACTGTCATCTCTCTGGCTCTAGCCTTTAAACATGATTTTACCCTCCATTGTGGGACTGACCAGAGAAGGAACCCAGTAAAGCTCTGCTAAGCTCTCGCTCTTTATGCCTCTTACCTGCAAGTGATTCCTGCTTGGGGAGGTTAAGTAGGCAGCTCTCTCTTGCCAAGGGCTCATGTTTACCTCCAGAAGGTGATGCCTTACCTAGGATCTGTTGGACCTCAAGGTCAAGGAGCATCATGCCCAATGCTGGTCAGTAGCAGAGTGTCATGAGCCTGGCTGACCGCTCTCCATTCTGAGAACCTTTAAGCTAATTGCTGGTGCCCCTGTAGTTACCCTGAGGACACGTCACCCCTCTTTCTGGTGAGCTGCTTCTGATGCCACCAAGTGCGCTGCCAGGAAGTCCCGTTGGCTCCAACTGCAAGGAGCCTGTCCTTACATCAGCCAGGTTTGAAGGAGACAGACGTGTAGGCAAGCAAGGGATGAGAAGGCAGATCTCTCCAACATCTGCCAGGAAGGTGCACTGGCCAACCTCAGCTTTGTGAGCTTCTAAATTCAGTAGGTGCATTAACGTCACAGAATTGGGCTGCTTGAAGGGCGCTCAGTCCCTCTTGCCCATCCCAGAGCCAGGCTCTCACATCTCAGAAAAGGACATCCCGTCCTGGCTGCCTCTCCTCGCCCAGACAGGGGACTGGTGCTGCCACTTTGCCCCAGTCTGGGGCTTGACCTCCTTGAACCTCTGGGTCCAGGAGATAATCCATTTTGAATTCAGAAGTGCCTTGAGACCTGTTCCTGGTCTTTCTGTGTCCCCCCCCCCCCCAGTGGAGCCCTGGAGCAACAGTTGTTTCAGCACCTTGATGAGTCTGGTCTTTTTTGCCACCCTCCTCCCCCCAGAATAGGCCCTAAGCCTTGCCCTTGGCAGCTGTCTGCCGGCCGTCCTGCCTGGCTGGTCCCGCTGTTTTCTGCCTCTCTTTAGGCAGGGACGGTGACTTCCAGTTTCTGGCTCATCGGTGGCTATGAGGGGTTCCTGTCCCTTGACCAAAATATTTTTTGGCTTGGGACAGCTGTCTTCCTCTCCTTTTGAATATGCATCGATCTCACAGCCTTCCTGGTGCTGGAACTCTCAGAACTGTTGGTGCGTATTAAATGTGGAACAGTAATACCACATTAGGCCACCGAGATCTTTAGCCACGGAGAGGCTGCGGCGCTTCTCCATCTTCTGCCGCTGGTGAATGTTTGGCCTGGCTGGGTGACTGACGCTGCTTTGACGGATCTGGTTCCAGATATTCGAGAGGAGTCCTCTCTCCCGGGCGCCACGTCCGAACACGCTTGTACTTCACCAGTGAGAGCCACGTCCACTCCCTGCTCAGCGTCTTCCGCTACGGGGGCCTCCTGGATGTACGTGAGCCAGCTGTGAGGGACTATGACTGTTTGTGAGGGGAAGGGCCTGGGTTCAATCCCCAACGGCAGCATCTCCAGGTGGGGCTGGGAGAAACTCCTGCCTGAGACCCTGGAGAGCTGCTGCCAGTCAGTGTTGACAGTACTAGGCCAGATGGACCAAGGGCTTGACTCGATAGAAGGCAGACTCCTATGGGCACCGGCCATGGGGCAGGTGCCCTAGTCCTGGGCATGTGCAGGGGCTTATCTGGAGTTCTTCAGCTCCCACCACTTGGAAAACACGGCTAACTCTTGCCATGCCTATTTGCCGAGGCCTCCCTAAAGCCGAGGGGGCAGTGTTGAGCTGCCCTCCGAATGCTGGAGGGAGGCAGGGGCTGGAGGTGCTGCTGCTCCCTGGAGCCCCTTCCTCCCCTCCTCTCCCCTTCCTTTCCATGCTAGGCTCGGAAGTCCCATTCAGCAGCTCACCTCACTGGTTGCCCCCATTTCTTACTTACTTGTACATTTCAGATTATTTATGTACAGCTTTTCAGGTGAGCCGCACAAAACAGTTTGCCTAGAAATATTAATCCAATAAGCATAACTTAAGACTTTAGAAGAGAACAGCCCAGGCAAGCTGTACGGGGAGGTCTCCCCTCCCCTCTGGGCAAGATGGTCTTCAGGCACCCAGGGGTGGCGGCTGCGGGAGGGAGAGGCAGAGTTGGGCCACTTGCTTCTGCCGTTCACTGACCTTGATCTTGGGATCAAGTGGAGCTGGTTGGCCTGGAAGGGTCCACAGCGGGATGAACTTTTTGGCTAGTGCTGTTGGCAACAGATGTCCATCCTCCTGGGCTGAGCCAGTGGGAGGGGGTGTAAGCAGTGGGTTCTTAAAGATCTTGGAGCGGAGCCTGCCCCTTCCAGGCCGTTATCATCTCTTTACTTCTGTGCTCACCCCTCCCCATGTTCCTCTTGTGTGCCAGGAATCAAAAGACCCGCAATGGAAGAGGGCCATGGACTACCTCAGCGCCATTTCGGAGCTGAACTACATGACACAGATTGTCATCATGCTGTATGAAGACAACAACAAGGTGAGTGAGGGCGAGGGCCCAAGGGGGCGGAGCACCACAGCCGCCTTGCCCTTTTCTCAAGCAGAGCCTCTCTGTCTTGGCAGGACCCGTCTTCTGAGGAAAGGTTCCACGTGGAGTTGCATTTCAGCCCAGGGGTGAAGGGCTGTGAGGAGGATGGCAGTGCCCCGGCCGGCTGTGGCTTTCGGCCTGCGTCAGCCGAGGTGAGACCCTTGCCGGGCACGAAGGTGCCACCGCAGCCGCTGTCCTTCCTCTGCCCTCTACTCTGGTGACTTGGCTGGCCTCCCCCTCCGCCTCCCCCCTTCTGTGGCAGCAGGCTGTGGCCTCCCTGTCCTGAGCCTGAACTGCCCTGATCCAGCAGGTGAGGAGAGAGAAATCCAGTCCCATGAGCAGTGGGGGGAGGGGGGGCTGGACACCCTGTGCCGGCTGGGTGCTCCCCCTCCCCCGGCCTGCCCTGGGAAAGGGGTTTCGCTGCACGCAATATCATCTCACTCTCATGGAAGAGGCAAGTGTCACCTTTGGGCAGCAGACCAGTTTCTGCATGCCTCCCCACCCACCCCAGGCAAGGAAGCGGTCTTTGTTAGAGTCCGAGGCCACGTCCCAGCCAGGCAAAAACACTCCAGGAGGGTGGGAAGGAGGGCTGAGGAGGGGGTGCGGCCTGGGAAAGTCCCCAGGGCCAGAGAGAGGCCTGGAGGGCCGCGGTCAGCCCTGACCCGAGGTACCCCAGGCCTTGCAGACTCTGACCTCCTCCTCCTCACTGCCCAGGCTGCTCCTCCGCCCCCGAAGCCCCTTTGCTCCACTTCTGGCGTGGCCCAAGGCCTCAAGGCATCTCCCTCTCCCCCTCCTTCCTTCTGCAGAAGGAAGTCAAGACGCCGGAGGAGCTGGCGAAGCCCCAGGCCGCCTCAGAGACGGACCACGCGCAGCACCTCTCCTCTCCGCCCTCGGAGCCCGTCTGTGTCCAGCGACGATCTCCTCTGATCCGGAACCGCAAGACCGGCTCCATGGAGGTAGCTGGGGGGGGGGGCAAAGTGGAGGAGAGGCTGGGGTGGGGGTGTCCGGTGGCTCTGATTCTAAGGGGGGATCCCCAGCTGTCGTCTCGGCACTCGAGGTCGAGGGCTTTCCTTCAGGGATGTCCTTCCTCCAAGAGCCTCTTCCAATGCTAGGCTGTGGCTGGGGACACCTCCCCCTCGTTTTGTCCCTAGCTGCTCTTGCCAGGGACCTCCAGGCCACTTGAAGGTGTGTTTTTGCAGGTGCTGTCGGAGTCCTCCAGCAAGGCTGGTGGGTATCGCCTCTTCTCCTACTCAAGGCATTCCTCGGAAGTGAAGCAGAGTGGCCTAGGTATGAGCCCGTCCCGCTGCCTGGCCTTCTGATTGGTGGGGGGCGAGTTGGGTCTGTGGCCTCTCCCTGAAGCTGGAGGGTGGGGTGGGGTCAGAGGCTGATACTCGGCTTGCGCTGTCTGCACCCTGTTGATGGGGAGGGAGGTTCACAGGCCAGCAGCTGAAATGGGGATGAGCTGCCGGCAGCTCCCAGTTCCTCTTTTGAATGTGGGGGTGGCGGCAGCAGCAGGGCTGGGCTTCCCACCATGGCCTTCAGCCAAGGCCCCACATGCAGCCTGTGGGTTGCCCACCTTGTTGCCCCTTGCTGTTGTTCACTGGCTTTGGGACTGCCTGCCTGAGCTCCATGTTCTCCACGTGCCCTCCTGACTGGCTTTCACAGTCCTGGCTGGCCTTTGGCCTTTCCTAGCGTGACGCTGCTCTGGGACCCCACAGCCATCCCCAAACCATTTGAGCAGAGATATGTCAGGCTAGTCTCCTCTCAAGCAGCCAGGTTGCCTCTGATGGATCTTCAGCCGGGGTGGGGAACTTGTGGCCCCTGGTGCCTTGTTATCTGGTCCTCAGCTTCCCTCTTTGCCCCTCCCCCCATGCAATTAGGCTGAAAAGCTTTTCAAAAGCTTGAAAAAGGGGTGTTGCAGCTGGGGAGGGAAGGGTTAATCCCCCTCCCACGTACACTGTGACACACACACGCACACACACACAATCAGGGGCACAGCTGGTTCTCTACCCCCTCTCAGGCAGAACCTGGCAGTGGCAAAGCTACGTAAACATTAATTTTTATTAGCCATCCTTCTTAAGATGCCGCTTCTCGGGCAAAGAGCAGCCAGAAGTGCAGCCCTGGACAACCCTGCTCTCGTCACCTAAGGCAGCCCGTTTCCCTCCTTCAGGCCTCACCTTTGTATTTATTTGTTTTATTTATTTATTACATTTATATACCGCCCCATAGCCAAAGCTCTCTGGGCGGTTTACAGAAATTAAGAACATCGAACATTAAAAACAAATATACAATTTTAAAACCATACAAATTTTGAAAACCATAAAGCATAGATAAACAAGGTAAAAGGCCTTTAAAAAAACCTTTAAAAAGCCAACAAACCTGGCAGATGGGAGTGACCCCATTTCCAAAAAATTAAAGAAGGTATATTAAATATGATGAAGGAATATTAAATCTTCATGAAAGAAAATTCAAGCATCATGTCTCCTTGGAAGAGCCCTGAGGGGACGGCGGGCTGCCCATCCTTGCATGAGGTGGGAGCCCAGCCCCCCACCCCACCCCACCCCACCCTTGCCGTTCGCAGAGAGGCACCGCTTTCCACCCAATGCTTTGTGTGTTGCAGTCACTCAGACAGGGGAAAGGAAGTTTTCTTGAGAGCCGAAGACAACTGGCCTGGGGTCAGGGCAAGGTGGCATGGCGGGGGGGGGCGGGGGCTGGAGAGGGACAGTTGGTATTCCCTCAGCATTGGGGGAACTTTCCCCCCCCTGCATAAGAGACACGCTTCTTTGGTGTTTTGTGCTGTTGGTTTTTACCTAGCAGTTTCCAATTCGGGCACTGGTCAGACCCTCCCCAGACCTGCTTAGCTGCAGTGGCTGGGGGGCAGATCTCATGCTCTCAGGCTTTTCCAGGCAGGAAAGATTATCCCCCCCCCACTTTCCCTTTTTTAACAAGCTCTTGCTACATTTTCTGCACAGTTGGTCTTGAGTGGGGATAGGGGATGCAACTGGGGAAAGAAAAATCTCTCTGTGTGTGTACGTAACAGACAGAAGGTGGCTACCTGGGGGAGTTTCCTCCTGAGCTTGTGCTTTCCAGTGGGGGATCTCCCAGCCCAAGAGTAGTGAGACCTGTCTCTGTCTGAGTCACAGCAAATGTCAGGCTGCTGCTTACAGCTATCTTTTCTGACCTGTCTGAAACTTCCTTGACCAAGCCAAAAAGCCACCCCCCCCCCCCGGAGGAGGCACTCTGTGCTCTGCCCTTGCTGGCCTCCCTTCAGGAGCGCTGGTCACGGCGTGGTGGTCACAGGGTGGTGCTTCTCTGGGCAGGTGGAAGCCCCTCCCCCATACCCCGATCTTGCCGTGTCATGCTCTTGGAATGAGCTGTTGGGTGCTGCAGGTCTGGAGCCTGGGAGGGAAGGGAGCTCACATACCTGCTGAAGTGATCTGTATCGAGCGGGAGCTTTCTCAGCTTTGGGTGTAAGGCAGAAGATCTGCCATCCTGGGGATTCTTGCCAAAGGCCCGTCAGCCTCCGGTCCTGAGATGCTCATAAGGAGAGGGAGAGGATGTCTGGGGTGCAGTGCTGGTCCACAGCACCCCTGGGCGGGAGAGAGGCCACCTCTTTGGGGAAGGCTGCAGCTCAGGGGGAGCGAGTAGCCGCCTTGCTGGCAGAAGGTCCCAGCCTCAGTCCCCAGCAGCAGCAGCAGCAGCAGTGTCTCCAGGCAGGGCTGGGAGGTAACCCTGGGGAGGCCCTGCCAGTCAGTGCAGGCAGTCCTGGGCTAGATAAGCCATCTGTCCAGCTTGTGCGGCTGATCAAAAGCCCTCTTGGCCCGTGTTGTTTGTCCTCGGCAGGCTGGTAATAACGTCTAATTGCGTGGCCCAGAGAGCTCCTCTCTTTTTTTAATCTGGCTGAGATCAAGCGTTCTGAGAGGCCGCAAACTCTTTCTCCCTGGTGGCGATGACCCCTTTCCGTCCTCGGGTGCCTCTCTGAGCTGTGATGGCACAAGGCTCTCTTTGCAGGAGGATGCGTTGTCTCTAAGGTGCCGGTTGCTTGACTGCCCGGCAGCTGAGACTCCTTGGGAGACTCTTGCTCCTGCGTCTGGCTTGGCTGTGGGCCTGGCTGGTGGGGGTCAGGTCCTTCCTCTTCCCATGGGGCTTTGTGGGGCGTCTTGGTTAGGCTCTCAGCTCCTGGGCTGGGGATGGCAGCCGCCCTGCTCTGGCCGCTGGAGGTGGGATGGGAGCGTGGGCGGCTGGGAAAGGAGCGCTCCCTTTTGGCTGGCTGTAAACTCTGGGCCGCAGGGGGCTGTTTCTCCTCCCTCCCCTCTGCTCTGTGTTTGGTATTTCAAAGCAGATGTGGAAGCTGCAGACCCCACCTCAGTTTGGGGGTGGGAGGGGTGCCTCTTCTGGGACTCTGCTTGCAGCACTGCTGTGCTTGTTCCTGCATACGGCCTCTTGCCCTGCAAACCCAGGAGGTGTGTGTCTGTGGGGGGGTGATGCTCATTGCCCGCTGCGTCTTTCCAGGGTCACAGTGTGTGGGACTCTTCAGCACCACAGTCCTCGGAGGCTCCTCCAGTGCCCCAAACCTCCAGGATTACGCCCGCAGCCACGGGAAAAAGTTTGCCTCCAACTTCCTGTACAAGGATGGTAGGTGTGTCTTCTTCAGCGGTGGCGCTGCTGCGTGGGGCTGAGCACTAAGGGGACCAGCAGCAGGGCACCGGGGCAGCTTTGGGGCTGCACGATGTGCGCTCATCGTCTCCTGGGAGCTGTTGCTGGGGGCTGGGAGGAAGCACCTCATTATTAGGGCCTCTGGTCAGAAACCACCTGGGCTCAGCACCACCCTCACATCCCTCACAAAGGAGCAGAGGACTCTTGGTCATGGCACCCAAGAGCATCTGGAGGGGGCGGATTTGAACTGGGCAAGGAACAGCCTCCTCCCTGCAAATGTTCCTTCTCCATCGTGCGTGGTCAGCTGGTGGGGAGAGGCTACAGGTGCTGGATGGCAGTTTGGGGGGGAGGGAGGGGGGCAGCAGGAGCCTTGACTGCTTTTGAAGTGAAGTGTTGAGCGGGGGGGGGTGCGATTGTGCTGCCGCTGTGCAAGTCTGCCAAAGAGCCTGCCGTGATGATTGGCTCTCGGGGTTTCAGAGTTAATGGCTATATTCCTCTGCCAGCTGCCATTAAAGGCACATGCAAGTTTGTTATAAAGACCCTGCAGGGTTTAGAAAATGGATAACACCTTCACCTCTTTGAGAGCGGGCTTGTTTTTGCACCCTGTGGTGGGTACTTCCTTCTGGCTCCTATTGTTTTGACCACCCTCTGTTGCCGAAGTGGAAATGCAGTCTGGGCTCGTGGCTTATATCTCACAGATTGGTGGCGTTTCTCAAGAATGTTCTGGAACCCCTTGTGGCCCCTCCCTCCCTCCCGGGGTCTTTCTGCATTTGCAGATGCCAAGGAGGCACTAGCCAGCGTGGGCAGGCTGTGAGGAACAGAAAGGAGGTGGCCTGTCTGGTGTCTGCTGGGGTGGCTGTTGGCTTCCCTCTGAGCCTGAAGTGGGCCTCTGGGGGCAGTGCACAGGGGGAGTTTTCCCTGCAGGGCTGTGTGGTGGGTGCTGGAGGGAGGGGACAGCTCAACACATGCAGACCTTCAGGGGCTCCAGAATCAGCCAGTGATGTTGACCAGCACAGCGGCGTGGCTGATGTTGGTCCTTGGCGTAAGGAAGTCCTTGGCTCTTCTGTCTGGGTAGGGAATGCGAAGAAGCAAGACCTCCCCTCCTCTCCCCTGCTTGGGACCCGCATGCAGAAAGCCTGGCTTCAGGAAGCGATGTGCCTGGACTTGGTCTCTCCACTCCCCCACCTCCGTGCCACTGCTGTTCTGTATGTCAGTCAGTCCCTTGTGCCCACTGCTCCTCTTGGCCGCCTTTAGGGACGGAGGCAAGCTTGCCATGGGGCAAGGACCCTTGTCGTGTGGGCTTCCCAAGAGCAGCAGCTGGAGTTCGTGCATCCTGCCAGGGGCACGGGGGCTGGGGGCTGCCCCACTGAAGGGATGATGATCTGTTCTTGTTTTCTCAGAGCTCTTGTCTATGCCGGCTGTAAAGCGGTTTTCTGTGTCATTTGCAAAGCATCCAACTAACGGTACGTTTGCTTCTTAATTTGACTCCCCCCCCCGCGCTTCCTGCTTTTCCTCCTTCTGCCTCCTCCGGGCATGAGGGGGCAGCTGTCTTGTGCGGTGTTGCCCCCCTGCAGCTAACCACCCTGTTGGCTCTTCAGCTTCTGTTTTCTCACAGGGATGGGGCAGAGGGGCTCCCCCAGCAGCGGTGCCATTGAGGGAGGGGAAGGGAAGGCAGCTGCACCTCTCCCTCTGAGGCTGGGCCTGGGCCGAGGGCCACTGGCCCTCCTTCCCTGGCTGTGGCCCAGGACGGCTCTGGGAGCCTTTTCAGTTCCTCTTTCTCCACGCCGCCTGCCTGCCCTCCACATCTCCCTCTGGGAGTTTGAGGCCTTCTGCCCCCATCAGGAAGTCTGGGTTCCCCTGACTCCAAGACGGCCCCAGGCTGCCTAGGAAGTGTTGGGGGTGGAGGTTCAAGGCCCACTTGTTTTGAGGAGGGTGGGGTGGAGATGGGGGGAAACACTCCACCCCCCGCTTTTTAACAAGGGCCAATTTTGTGGGAAATTGGGGAAGGGGTAGAATAATTTCTTTCAGGGTTAAACATACTAATTGCAGTATAGAGATGCCAGAGTTTTTTTCTCTAGAAATAAATAGTGGATTTGTTCTGTTTCTGTGTGCTAAAGTTGAGCGCTGTAAACTATTTCTAAGCCTGAATAATGCACGTTTCCTTTGTCTTTGTCATCATGTTTCTATTTTGAATTCTCCCCCCTGCCCCCCATTCTTTGACAACTGCCAAAAAGACACACTGAAGATAACAGAGGGCTGGCCATAATACCAGGTTGCAGCTCTGCAATTCTTCTGTGAATCTTGTCTGCATCTTTAAAGATTGGCGTTTTTAAAAATAATTTGTAAGAGATAAAACAAGGTTTTAAAAAGTGTTTAAGAATGTGGTCTATTGAGGGATGTCCCTGCCTCCCTGCCTGCTTCCCAGGGTCAGGCACCTTCCCACACCACCAGCGGGCTCTTCCCTCCGGGGCCTAAGGTGCAAAAGTCTTGCTGGTCTCTCCTGGTACGAGAAGCACATTTATTCCTGAAGGAAGGGAAGGCGGCAGGTGGATTCCGCCCCCTCAGAGTACTGGAAGTGCCTTCTGGGTATCTGGGCGGTCCAGCTTCTGCTTGACATGGTGTTCTGATGGGCATTGACTGCTCTTTCGGAGCACCTTGATAAAGTTGTTGCACACGGCACCTGGCAAGATTTCCCACGGCCTGGCCTCAGCCTCCAGAGTGAACCACATCCCATCTCCCCGTGAACCTCCAAGAATCGCTTGCTTGAAGATTCAGATCCATAGCTCTCCGCTCTTCTCCATACGGACAAGTTGCTGTTTGCCCCAAAGGTTCAGCGATGCTCTTTGACTGACTGTGGCTATCTTTTTGGAACAGCTTTGGGGCTGGCAGATCTCGTTGTCGGTCAATATCTAGAGCAGGGGAGTCAAACTTTTGCATTTATAGGGTAATGGGCTCTCAGCACAGTGGCAGCGAGTGGCTCAGCAGCCACATCTTGACTTAAACTGCTGCTGCTTCTGTTTTAGAAGGTGGGGCATTTTTATTTCCAGGCGTGGCTTCTGAAAGGGCTGTGTCGATTTCCTTTAGGGCAGGAGAGGCTCTGCTGGGGTGGAGGGTTGTCAGCTGGCCATGCGCATTTGCCTGTGGCCTCCTTGGGGAGGAGCCCATGTTCAGTCCCCAGTGGCACCTCCAGCTAGGGCAGGGAAAGACTGCCTGCCTGAAACCGCAGAGGGCTGCTGCCGGTCCGTGTGGGCGATGCTGAGCTCGATGGCACTGACTCAGTATAAAGCAGCTTTGTAGGTTCCTCAGCTGTGGCTGCGGGGCAGGGTGGGGGGCATTTCGCTAGACAGAGGTCTTTGCCCCTCTGAGGCATATGTGGAATTTGAGAAGGAGGGTTGGGGCACAATGAGGAGCATGCAGGACCCAGAGTCCCTTGTGGGCTTGAGGAGGCAAAGGGCAAAAGAGCAGCTTCAGCCTGCATGTTTAAGTCCCCTCCATCCCCTCCCCCCTGAAACCCCTCCCTGCATGTAGAAAGGTAGGACTGCAGGGAGACCGGGCTGATTCCTTCCCTGACCTGCTAGTTCTAGGTTTTTGCTTGTTTTTTACCTGGAGGAACTGAATTGGTACCATCATCCAGGTGGATGTTTCTCACTTGGTTCTGCTGAACGTATACAACAACCTCTGGTGGCCAGGCAGTAGCTGCTGCTGCTGGCTTTGAAAGGAAGCTGGGTGGGGGGATCCCCCTGCAGGGAGGGGGGCAGGAGATGTGGGGCTTCTGGGCTCAGTGCACCATCTCTCCAGGAAGCCTTTCCGTCCTCCGTGGCAGGGGTGCTGTGGCAGGGCCCACGTGTTCTCCCAGGGCCCAGCGGCTTCTCTTCCACCCCCCTGCACCTCCCTTGCCTTGACTTTTGCTCAGCTGCACTCCCCTCAGTCACTCTCAGGTGAGCTGGAAAGCTACCGCGTGGCCTGGCTGCTGCGCTGCTTTTCCTCTCATGTTGCCACAAGCTGCTGGCACATCCTTCTGGATGCTGCTCTGCCCCTCTGCTTCCACCGGTGTTCTGCCACCTCTGCCTCTTCCAGAACCGGGGAGTCTCTGCCCAGGAGGAGCCAGAGAGCCTCCACGGCACAGCATGGCATGGCAGATCTGTGGCCTTGTTGCACGCCCAGGGCTTCCAGACAGGAGCAGCCTCCCTCCCTCCCTCTCCCTCCCCGGGGAGGCAACTGTGGCTCAGCTGCTGCCTTTTCCTGCTTTCTGCCCAGCTGCAGTTTGCCTGGTGGAGCAGCTGTGAAGCCTCGTCATTATTCCTAGTATTAGTATTAGTATTTAGATTTCTTGCTCACCATGAGGTCCCAGGTCAACTTACAACAAGTTCACAATACGAAAAGCTGGAAAACTGGTAGAAAGTATTATTAAAGCTAGATTAACTAAGCACATAGAAGAACAAGCCTTGCTGAAGCAGAGCCAGCATGGCTTCTGCAAGGGAAAGTCCTGTCTCAGTAACCTATCAGAATTCTTTGAGAGTGTCAACAAGCATATAGATAGAGGTGATCCAGTGGACATAGTGTACTTAGACTTTCAAAAAGCGTTTGACAAGGTACCTCACCAAAGGCTTCTGAGGAAGCTTAGCAGTCATGGAATAAGAGGAGAGGTCCTCTTGTGAATAAGGAATTGGTTAAGAAGCAGAAAGCAGAGTAGGAATAAATGGACAGTTCTCCCAATGGAGGGCTGTAGAAAGTGGAGTCCCTCAAGGATCAGTATTGGGACCTGTACTTTTCAACTTGTTCATTAATGACCTAGAGTTAGGAGTGAGCAGTGAAGTGGCCAAGTTTGCTGACGATACTAAATTGTTCAGGGTTGTTAAAACAAAAAGGGATTGCGAAGAGCTCCAAAAAGACCTCTCCAAACTGAGTGAATGGGTGGAAAAATGGCAAATGCAATTCAATATTAACAAGTGTAAAATTATGCATATTGGAGCAAAACATCTTAATTTCACATATACTCTCATGGGGTCTGAACTGGCGGTGACCGACCAGGAGAGAGACCTCGGGGTTGTAGTGGACAGCACGATGAAAATGTCGACCCAGTGTGCGGCAGCTGTGAAAAAGGCAAATTCCATGCTAGCGATAATTAGGAAAGGTATTGAAAATAAAACAGCCGATATCATAATGCCGTTGTATAAATCTATGGTGCGGCCGCATTTGGAATACTGTGTACAGTTCTGGTCGCCTCATCTCAAAAAGGATATGATAGAGTTGGAAAAGGTTCAGAAGAGGGCAACCAGAATGATCAAGGGGATGGAGCGACTCCGTTACGAGGAAAGGTTGCGGCATTTGGGGCTTTTTAGTTTAGAGAAAAGGCGGGTCAGAGGAGACATGATAGAAGTGTATAAAATTATGCATGGCATTGAGAAAGTGGATAGAGAAAAGTTCTTCTCCCTCTCTCATAATAATACTAGAACTCGTGGACATTCAAAGAAGCTGAATGTTGGAAGATTCAGGACAGACGAAGTACTTCTTTACTCAGCGCATAGTTAAACTATGGAATTTGCTCCCACAAGACGCAGTAATGGCCACCAGCTTGGATGGCTTTAAAAGAAGATTAGACCAATTCATGGAGGACAGGGCTATCAATGGCTACTAGCCATGATGGCTGTGCTCTGCCACCCTAGTCAGAGGCAGCATGCTTCTGAAAACCAGTTGCTGGAAGCCTCAGGAGGGGAGAGTGTTCTTGCACTTGGGTCCTGCTTGCGGGCTTCCCCCAGGCACCTGGCTGGCCACTGTGAGAACAGGATGCTGGACTAGATGGGCCACTGGCCTGATCCAGCAGGCTCTTCTTATGTTAAAGCAGTTAAAAGAAGTGTAAGCTGCCCCAGCTGATTCCCGCCTAGGAGCCATGGAGGCTATCAGTTGCCCCTGGGTGGAAGCAGTTTGGCTGCTGAGGGTCTTGCTCTGAGCTGCTGCAGCTGTTTTGCAGGGGGGTTGGGTTTGTCTTCTAGGAGCCCCTGTTGGCCATTGGCTTTCTAAGAACATAAGAGCCTGCTGGATCAGGCCAGTGGCCCATCTAGTCCAGCATCCTGTTCTCACAGTGGCCAACCAGGTGCCTGGGGAAAGCCCACAAGCAGGACCCGAGTGCAAGCAGGGCAAAGGCACAGCCAGTCCAGGTCATTCTGCACCTTGCACAGTAAGCCTTGCAGAGTGTGTGTGTGCGTGGGGGGAGAGTTGTGTTGCACGGGCGAGGCAGTTCCCCCCCCACACACACACACATGGAAGGGGCAACAGAGAAAGAAAGAGGGAGAGAGTGCCCTTGTTGCTGAAGATGTTGGAAAGAGGCACTGCACGCGCTCTCTCTCTTTTGTGTACACACCAGCCTCTCCCTGTGTGGCTGTAAAAACTGGGCTTAGCTTTCTTTCCAGCAGGTCAAAGCTGGCTGTTCCTGTGGCCTATCCCAGAATCTACGGGGGGGGTGAGGTTGGCAAATGCCCCTATGATGCCAGACTTGTCTTCAGGATTCTGCTCACATGTCGGCATCAGTGGGAAAGGAATTTTCCTGTTCCCTAGGGAGAGAAGCCCTCCCCCTCCCAAAGATAGTTGAAGCCCCTGAACAGTGGCTAGGCTTGCTTGTCCCAGGCTGAAGGATAAGTTGACATGTCCTGGGGCAAACAGGCCCAGGGCTCACCTCTCACTGCTGGGGGCTCACTTCTGGTGGCCCCAGGGATGGATCAGGCTGTGTTCTTTCGGCTGGAAATTCAATCCTGCTGCCATTCTTTTCTTTGGGAATGAGCAGGGTGGCCAAGCCCCTCCCATGCAGGCCATTTTCATGGCACGGGGACTTCTCCATGGCACAGGGCTCTGTGTCTCCAACTAGTGTTGGCCAGCTCAGGGCTTGCTCATGACTCTGTAGCTTAAAGCCCAGCAGCCTTTTGGGACTTCTGGATAGTGCCCCCTGGGTTGAGCTCAGTATCCAATAGAGAAACAATTTCAGGTTTGTGTATTTTTTTTTTTGCACAGTGGCTTCCTAAACGTTTCTCACATCAAAAATGCAAATACTGTAACTTCAGAAAAATGGCTCAACCCTCATTAAGAGGGCTTAGCGTGAGGGAAATGTTTTGTAACACCACAATGGGTTAGTAGGTATTTCCCAGCTTTGCCTGATGTAGGCTCCGGGGTCCAGGCTCCCTTCCCTGATGGAGCCCTTCCTTCCATCTGAGTGTTGCTGAGGATTCTGCAGCATGTTCTCATCTGGGGATAAAGGCCCAACCACACAGCAGCAGCAGCACCCTGGGTTGGGAATCTGAATGGCTTGCAGGTGGAGATATCCTGAGAAGCTCTTTGTTTTCAGTGCCCCCAAATGTGCTGTGCAGTACTAAGCCAAGACTGTCTTTACTCTAGAACCTCCACCCACTGTGTGACTGACGGACAAGGGGACCCCCCCAGATCTCTCCTAGGAGCTCAGAGGTCTCTCCTCCCTGTCCAGGCCCATCCCTCTGCTCTGCTCATTCCTTTTTGCCCGCGCTTTCCACCAAACCCAGTTCATAGTAGGTTCTTGCTAGGCAAAGGCATGTTCCATGGGCTGTGTGGAACCAGATTTTATCTAGGGTGTGAGTGTGAGTTGGGGACTGGCCCTTACCTAGGGCTGTGCATGCCTAGGCAGGGAGGTATGATCCAATCAGTGGTCTGCTCTTACATTTTCAGAAATGCTTCCTAAGATGATTGAGGAAAGTGTTGCAGAAGGGACATTTAAGATCTTCTGTGGGAACTGGGAGGCAGGAAGCTGAGTGTGGCTAGGGCTCCTCTCCTGTAGTCTGGAATAGATCCAGGGTTAGAAGTACCCCAGTTGACCCAGAACAACACAGAGAGTGCAGAAGGTGGTGGCTCACAGGTTTGGAGGCTGGAGCTACTGTTGCTGGTGACGTGGTCTGTTTTTGTGCTCTGCTAGAGTCTCTGGGCACACTGGTTTTGAAATTTATAGTAGCACCTCAAAGTGTGCCCCCTAGATGAGTTAGATCTCTTAGGGGTTATGTTTAGTACTCCAGAGGCTGAGGAGCAATTTTCCCCATTCTGCCCCTGTGCTCAGAGCAGTGACAGGAATGAGCAGCTTGTGGTCAATGTGGTCCAGGCAGCGTGCTAGGAGAGGCTAGGTTCTTTCAGCCAAATGATGCTACTTCTGAGATACTGTAATGGGTCTGGATGCTCTTTTGTGTGTGCGTTGGGAGTCACTGGAGGCTCCATGTCTGTAGATCAAGGGGCTCTTAAAGATGGGTAGTTGATGCTAATTTGGGGGGGTCCTCTCTGGAGCTCAGGGGACAGCCACTGAAATCTCTCCTCTTCAGAGGCCTTTGATGCTAGAGGAGGGTGTGGGATCTCTCTCTGCCTGCAGGTTTTGAAGGCTGCTCCATGGTGCCAAGTATCTACCCTTTGGAAACTCTGCACAACTCCCTCTCCCTGCGCCAGGTCAATGATTTCCTGACAGCCATCTCCAGGAGCTGCAGCAACTCCCACCCTGAGGCCACCACAGGTACCAGCACAGGCAGACCTTGGGTTGCCGTTGTTTGAACTGTCTCCTGCTTCTTGGACAGGGATGGGGCAGCAAGTTTATTTCCTTCAAAATGTTTATATCTGGCCATTCCACTTTTGTTCAAAGCAGATTACACCAGTTGCATGGAAACCATAAACTTCAATACACTCTGAAATATAGAACCCCCATGTCTGGGAGGGATCCCCGGAGGCAGGGGGCCACCATGGAAGAGGCCCTGTTCCTCAGGCACTTTTCCCTGACAGGGCAGCTCATTTGTCTCTTTGAACCAGCTTCAAGAGCCATTGGCTACGGGGGAAAAACCAGAGTAAGCCTGCTGGTGCAACCCTCCAGATACACCGGCAAAGCACAACTTGTGCTGCTGGCACGAGAGAGAGAGAGACCAAACCGCAGGACCCCCGCCCCATCCCCACCCCGGTTGAAGGTGCAGGTGGCAGGC